>NW_026585689.1:3862750-4028530 GCF_907164565.1 Psammomys obesus | reverse complement strand
ACTCCCGGGTGCGCGCGCGCGCGTGCCCGCCGCCCCGCGCCGCCCGCTCCCACGCCCCGCGGGCCGCGCACGCGCACTCCGCCCCGCCTGGCCGCCTCTGCTCCTTGGTGTGACGCCAGCCTCACACCCAGCTCTGGGCAGGCTCTGGCGGAGAGCGCCGAGCAAGACCTAGCCTGCTCCCGGGCCGCGCGAGCTGGACTCCCCCTGCTCGCTGCTCGCAGCCCGACTCGCCGGCTCTCGTCTTCGTGTCCCGGGCCGGCCCCGAAGACGGAGCGTGGGGCACATACGCTCGCCGGAACTCACGGCACGCGCCCCTGCGCAGCCCCGAGCTGCTGGCCACTCTCCCCTGGCCGAGCTCGCCCGGACCTCGGAGCCGCCCAGCCCCAGTCTTCCTCCTCTCCGGGTGTGGGCGCTGCTTCTTGTTTCACAACCCTCCTAGTAGCCCTGGAGGTCCCCTCCCCGGGCGGGGGAGGGCGGGAGGGAGGAGGAGGCTGTGACTAGGTCCTGGCCCCCAAGGAGTTCCTTCCCTCTGGCTCCCCCTGTCCTGACTTCTTGCAGAAGCGTCCTCATCCGTTCTTCTTACTTTTGTTGGCTAATGTTTCCATCCTCCGCTCAGGGTTAGGCAAACAAGTTCCGTACATGATGAGTAGTTTAAAACCTGAAGAGCAAAACCACGAAGGGGAAAGGGGGACGGACACAGGATGTGGCAGGCCGGGCCCTAGTGTGAGTAGTTAGATCCATCCATGACACTACCAGCAGTGTTGAGAACCTGGCTTATGTTTCCATCTTTGTGTAGACCTCTGCCCTGTTTGGGTTCAGTTCTTGAACAGTGGGTTAGAAATGTAGCTCTGAGCTTCATCCCGAAGCAAAAGTACTTGGACTAAAGACCTTGATCAAAGTAATAACGGTGCACACCCTGCCCATTCCCTGGGTGATATTCTTTGACCTAAGCCAAAAAGCAGTAACGGCTATTACATTATTCCACTTCTTCAAATCTTCTACCCTTGCCATCTCCTTCTAAATAGCCAGGGTGACAGTAATATAATTTGGGATAAAAATCACCACGGTCTATGATGCTGTGACAGTGTGTCCTTATTTCATGATTATGTTTCTAATAAGGAGACAACCGCTCCCACCAGATAGGGTACCAGCAACAAAGGATTCCACCAAAGTCGGTCTAAAACCAAAAGGTTTACTGAGCTTGCTGTAAAGAGGTTACTTCCTGTCCAGGGAAGATCTCAGAGCAACCACACCTGGAAATTTCACTGCGGCATGGATGGCGTCCTCATTCTTCTGTTATTCTTCCATAGTCTGTGTGCTCTAGCACCTACTGAGAGCGGTCTGAGAGGTACAGCAGGGAGTAGCTGGAATCTCAAGTGAGGGTTCAATGACTTTCCTCCTCACCCCTTCCTTCCATGAAGGAGCCTCCACAGTCAGCAGACCCTGTCTTGAGTCCCAAGTAGTCAGAGCTTTTTTGGAACACGATAGCTGTTGTGCTCAAAGAATAGCACTCAACAAACATCCTTTAGTTTATAACTTTTCTGTGTGTGTATTGTGTGAGTGTGTGTGTGTGTGTGTGTGTGTGTGTGTACGTGAGAGAGAGAAACATCTTTACAACATCATCAATTCCTTAAAACCAGAAAGCATACCCCGTCTTTTCATTGATCGAGGAGCTGGAAATTATACAGTAAGTGTTATAATAAAATGTGTTCGAGTTGTGACGGTAATGGTTTGAATGTCAACCTAGACACCCTGAGGCTATCAAAGGAACTGGTTGAGCCTAGCCTACCCACTGCTGATACGGATAGAAAACAATCGTTGCCCACCAGACTTTGAGCAATAGGGACGCTGTGTATCGGAGAGCAGCTGCTTGGCTGAAAAAGGCTGTCAGCTGTCCCTGGAAGCAACTAACCCTGTAAAGCTGAAGAGCGACTGGAAAGGACTGTGCCTAACCTGGAGAGGTGGGGACCCAGCGGTGCACTTGCACCGTGCTGGGAGCTAGTAGGACAATATACCCATCTTTACTAGGACAATATACCGGTCGATTTGTACAGAAAGTGGAATGGGCTAAATGTCGGGTGGATGAGAAGCCACGTGGGTGGTAATCGAGATGGGGCGTAGGGCTGGGATTGGGGCTATCCTGGAAGAAAAACACCAACCCATAGCAACGTTTTCAGATTCTATAGCTTCTCTCTGAGATAACCTGAAACTCCAAGTCCAGCACCCGAAGTCCTCAGAAGTTCTCTTTCCATCAATGCAAGCATTTTTTTATCCACACTTTGTGCTCAGCCTGGGAGAGGAGGGGCTGCTGCACGTTAGACATTTTGAACACAGGTAGCACACATTAACGATATTAACTAGATGGGTCTCCACACAGGCCCTGGGGAAGATGTTGTCATGCCCGGTTTAGATGAGGGAACAGGAGAAGAGGCACAAGGGGCAGGCGTCCTGTAGTTCCATACCTGGTCTTTCCTTACCTTTCCATCAGACTCGGTTCTTCTGACCTTATAGATGAGGAATGCGGAGCTTGGTTACAAGCTCGGAGAAGGGGCTATCTAGGTCAGAAATCTAGCTACCCCAAGGCTAGTGGAATAGTCACAGCCTTCTCAACTCGTGACTAGTCTCTCTCCTCCCAGGCTCCGTCTCAACCACACATCTGCTTTCTTTTCCCTCCTGACATTACATCTGCCTCTGATCCTGTCTAAAACCTTAATGTGCATACAGTGATATATTTGTTGTTGCCTTTCATGGAACAAATTTCTTGTTTCATTTAGGTGAGGCATACAGTGTCATGGAGACATAGAGCTGTCTCAGGTTCACCAGCTGAAGGTTCTTGAGTGCCGAGCAACACATGACCTGTCCTTTGGTAGGACAAGGTGCAGTTTTCTTTTCAAATGGACCTACGGGATTCCATAGAAGACCAAAGCCCATGAGAAGGTCAGGATAAGTCAAATGTCCATCTCTTAGCTTCTGTTAGCGCTGAAATGATCTGTTTATGTGGCTGTCTTTTGGGTTACTACAAACTCTTTCATAGACAAAATGAGAGATCTTCTGGGTCATTCACTGCCAGTCTCATTGCCCAACACAAAGTTACTCAAAAAAGAGTATGAAGGAGATGAAGGAGTGTTCATAAACATCTGTGGACTGATTCTTGCACTAAGCTTGAATCCCACCTGACCGTAGACCTTACTGAGTTCCTGCATTTGTCTCATCAGTCATTTGTTATCAGCTCTGGACAGTTTTGAAATGTGACCTCTCTCTTCTTAGTCTTCATGCTTCTGATTACTAATGTGTGCTTGGTATGTGTGAGTGACGCATGTTTATGCATGTACGGGTGCAAGAGTACATGTTTGTGCCTACAAGTAGAACCAAAGAACAACTTCGGGTATGATTTCTCAGAAAGTGTCTACCTTGTTGTTGTTGTTTTTAAACAGTTTATGGATGAGGTATCTTGCCAAACATTGATTACTTTTCAAATCAAGATTACTATATTTTTAATACTTCTGGCCCGGAACTTGCCACATATGCTAGGCTGACTAGTCGGAGAACTCCATGTTTTTCCCTGTCTCTTCCTCAGGGCGAGAATTTCAAGACACCATCCAAAGGTCCTTGGGCTCACAGATAATCGACAGGAAAACTGGGAATGTTAAACGTGCAGGGTTGTCTCTTCAAAGGAATCTATAATATGCTTCTCACCCAGAAGGCTGGGAATGGAGGTGGCTAGCAGCCCAAGTGAGCCCTGCATTATCTGTAGGGGTAGGCCATACCTGGCTCCACCAAGTTCCCCCAGGCAGGACCGGAGGTAGCTAATAGTCCACATACCTCTGCACTAACTGTATGATTGAAACCACACCAGATCCTCCCGTAGGCCATTAAAGTAACACAGGTAGCCTATCTGTAAAACCCATCTTCCAGGAAGAAGTGACTTATACTTTGAGAAGGATTTCAGTGTAATTATGCCCCATTTTACACACAGATCTGTGTTACATCAGGAAACTTTTTCAAAATTGTACTGTACATAAATATGCCTAAAATAAACTGCCCAGTGTCAGGCTCTTGAAGTTTGAACCAACACTGGCTACTGAGTCATGCTGAACCTGACTTACTTCTTGTTCACAGGGATGATTACTCTGCTAGCCCTGATGTTTGAGAAAGACTATATATGTGACTTATTATGGTGGCTGATAGTCCATGATCCAGGCATCCTAACAATGACAGTCTCCCAATAGATAGGCCAAACTTCTAGTAGTACAGGAGAGTGGATTTTGCAGCAGCCTCAGTCAGGCGCTGGAGTCCCAGGGAGGTCCTAGAGAGATGCCGGCCTTCTGTCTGCATTGGAATCCTGAAGAAGTAGATTCTAACGCCAGTGGGGAATGCCTCAGCAGCATATGTTAACTTACCTTTGAGAGTGGAGCAAGCATGCAGAAAGCAAACACATCCTTCTTCTGTGTTCTTTCATGAGGGCTGCCACCAGAAGATGTTGCCAAGGTTTAGGGCGGCTCTTCACATCTCAAATAGTGAAATAAAGAAAATCCCTGAGGGCATTCCTAGATGCTTGGGTTTTAGCTGATTCCAGATGTAGTCAAGTTGACAACCAAAATTAAACATCACGTGATGATTCTGGATTGAATTTGGATCTTTGTGCTTGCAAGCACTTTAGTGACTGAGCTTTCTCTACAACCCGTATTATTGTTGTTGTTGTTATTATTATTATTATTATTATTATTATTATTATTATTATTATTATTATTATTATTATCATTGTTATTTTGGTTTTGGTTGTTGAGACAGGGTTTCTCTGTGTAGCCTTGGCAGTCCCGGGCTTGCTTTGAAGAGGCTGGCCTCACAGCCGTCCTCCTGCCTCTGCCTCCCTGAACACGGGGATTAAAGGTGTGCACCACCACACCTGGCTCATACGTTTTTAATACTCTGGCCAGAGCCATCCCAGTTGACTTCTGTTTTATAACCAGGCTCTTCACATTAGCAACACTGACTCACTCCACGCCTGGAAGATTGTATATCTCCGCTTTTGTGCTCACTCACTCTACTCATGTGTTCTTCCCAGTTCTCATCTCTCCTCACCCAGTGAATTCCAAGCTGTCCTTCAAACCTGAGATTAAACATTACCTTCAAGAGGTCTTTCTTATCCCTGTTTGTCGTCTGTTCCATAACTCACTGTCTCTTTACATATCTAATTGCCTGTCCCCTGACTCTTTGTCCACCTTGTCAATAGATATTTATTTCTACATGTATGTCTCTTCTTCTACCACATTAGCTGAGAGGAGTTAGTCCTAATGTTTGCATCTGTGTGTTAGCCAGGGCTATGCAGAGAGGCAGACCTGACGGGCGCTGTCATATATTTATCTCTTGGTATTTATGGAAGATGGGTTACAGGACTTCAAAACCTATGGGTTCTCAAGTTCTTTGTATAGAATTGCATATTAGTCAAGGTTCTCTAAAAGAACAGACCAAACAGTGTATTCTTAAAAGGGATTTATTAGAACGACTCACATGGTAGGGACAGAGTAGTGAAAAATGGGGAGTGTATATAGACTATATAACATCATTTATCTGGATCTGGAATCAACTAAAAACATGCCTCTTTGTCAGAACTGTGAGGGCAATTCTAGGAGGGATTAACTAGGAAGGGAAGAGCTTCCTGTACAATAGGTAGCACCCTTGGGCTGTAGCCCAGTTATAGACAGCTCAAAGGAAAAAACAGTGGTACTTTCCCTACCTGCCTTTGCTCCTTGATGGTGAATCCATCTACTCTGTATTACTGCTGCTGCTGCTGCCATCCTTCACTGCAACCTTCTTCTTTGGCCCTCCAACATGAAAATAAAGCCCAAAAGCTTTCCAAGATTGAGGCTGCTGAGACATCCTGTCCTGTAGGTTGGTCAGGGACAGATTTCTCAGCACAAATAACATATTTGCACCATAAGTTATTTGGTCATCTCTAGGTTGTAATAGTAAACACGCAAACACATATCATGTAAATCTATGTTATCCTGTATTCTTTAGAAAAGTAATGAGAGGGAAAGCTGTACCTATTTGTTTGAATGTTTTCCACACAGTTTTGATTGAATGTATGAATGCAGAGCAATGGATACATAGAGCCTACTCTGGGTAGTGTATATTTAGGCAGGTACATAGATAAGTAGATAGAAAAGATAGATGTGTGGAATCATGGATGGAAGATGGTCAGATAGATGGGGGAATTTATTAGAGAGATTGGATTGTGTGATTGTACATGCTGGGAAGCCTCACGATAAACCTTCTGCAAGCTAGGGAACCAGGAAGCTGGTAGCAAAGTTCATACCAAGTCTGAGCTGGGGAAGAACTGGGGAAGCCAGTGATACTAACTCTTAGTACAGGGCTGAAGATCTGAGAACGTGGTGGAGTCCTGGTATTACTGCTGAAGTCTGAAGGCCAGTGTATATAGAGTTCTGATATACAGGTACAGAAGTGAGATGTCCCAGTTCCAAAGACACAGAAACCCCTTTCTTTTTGTTGGATCTTAGTCCCCAGCTGCTGCCCACTCTATCTACCAAATCTCATGCCAGTCTCTTTTCAAAATGTCTTTGTATATATACCCTGGGGATCTTTTAAGGAGCGGGCACAGACACCGAAGTTCAGGGCAAAATATTAGGAGCAGAAGGTGATTCAGCATAAGGCCATAGGACTGAAAGAGGTCCCTCCTGCCATAGAGGTGCTGATCTGATCTTCTGTACTCTTCCCTCTGCACCACAGACACCAGCAGATGCTTGCTTTTTTTTCCCCTTGGCCATGGCCTTGCAGTGAGTGGTTCTTGCTCTGGCCTCTGCCCTTCCTGATACTGGTACCACTCATGTGGGAAGTTCGTAGTTGCAGAAGTATGAAGGCCCTGGAGAGAGAGTCAGCTTCCAGGTAGATTTCAAATCAAACTGCATACAGGTCTTTGAGAGCTGGTAGTGTTTAGGGCCTAGAAGCCCTTTGGTATCTAACTCTACAGTCTGAGGCTAGATAACTTGCATGTGATTGGTGTATGCAAGAATATTTATTTCTCCACCACTGCTGTAACAAATAGCAGTAAACATAGGCGTTTAAAAATCACACGCTATCTGAAAGTTCCATGGAACAGAAATCCAAGGGGCTCAGCTGGTTTTACTGCTTGAGTGTCACAAGGCTGAAGTCAAGGCATTGTCTGGGCTGCTGTCCTTCCTGGAGACTCCAGGGAATAGCGCATCTCCCTTATCATCCAAGTGACAGGCAGGCATTCTGCATAGCATCAGGGTCCCTGCTTCCTTGTTGGCTGCAGCCTCAAGGTCTTCCACCTCTAAACATCTTAGAAATGACACCAGCCCATCGATTCCTTAGGGTCTCCTATTGCCTCTGTCTCCCCTCTTGTTCCCACATCTTTAATTTCTAAGCCTACTTTCTTTCTGCCTTTCCCTTTTAGGACCTCAAGTGATTGGATGGAGCCCACTCGGTAACGACGAATAATCTCCCTTTTATAAGACCTGGAACCATCATCTCATCCATTATTTTGTTTTACAAACGAAAATATTCATATGCTCCTGAGGATTTGGCCTTATAAGTGTCTGTGGGACCTTATCCTGCTAATTATAGGTAGGTCCTTTTTCATATACGTCCCATATTAATTTTTATAACATTTCTCAAAGAAAAGCATAGCTCTAGCTACTGCTCATGAAAGTGAGGTTCTGGGAATTTTGTAGCAGAGCTAGTAAGTGGTACAGCTGGCCTTTGAATCCTGCCCTGAAGCTTAGGTCCTGCGACAGTCAGAGGGAGGAGCAAAAATCCAGAACATCTACAGGCCTGCCACTCTTGACTGTATTTTTCCTCTTCTGTTTTACTGTTGCTGCTCCTAGCAAGGTTGGCACTGTCCACTGAAGATGTGCAGCTCACCTCGGAGGCACACTGTTCGTGTGTTTTCTCGGTCCCAGCAGGAAACAGATGGCATGCTCCAATGAAGTTACTGAGGAGAGATTAATAACAGGACTGTTGACAAGGCTGTGGGTGGAGTCATGGAACACCAAGATGACAGGCAAGTCACCTTTGTAGGCACCAGCTGTTGCACCGTAGCTGTGGAGGGACACGGGGAAGAAATGGTCAGCTGACACCTGAGAAAAAGTAGAACCTGCAGTCAGGGCTTCCTGGCAGGGATCATGACCTTCACAGCAAACAGCGCCAGCCTGGCTTTGCAGAAGAAGTGCTGCTAAAAAGACCCTGACTTCTTTCTCTGTCCACAACTCCCATTACTGGCAAGCCTCAAATAGAAACCAGGGGGAACAGGGAACGCCACCGTTGGTGCAGATGAACTCCACTCAGGGCCGCAGGAGAGAGGGACAGAGAAAGGGCTTGAAGGAGGCCATCAGTCCTACAAGACCACCCCTGAAAGTTTTTAGGCACTAGCTGTGACACAGACTCACTTTGACAAGGCTGTTTGTTTCTGTGGCTGGCAAAAGAAATTGCCACAAATGAGAGGTTTAAAGCCAGGGAAGGCGATCGTGTGCAGTTCTGGAGGACAGAGGTCCAGAAGGTGTTGACTGCACCCTGATCCTCTTGAGGGCTGGAGAGGAACCCCACCCCATGTATTGCTTCTGCCTAGCTCCCACTGGATCCTGGCAGTCTTGGCTTCTCCTGGCTTGCGCTGCAGCCCTCCAGTGTCTGCCCCAACTTCACATGCCTGTCATCTCCACGCCCTCTCTTCCTCATACCAGGCCACCAGTTTTACGATCAGTCTAAGTCCAGTATTATCTCAAAACCCTTAACCACATATAACTGCAAAGGACCTGTTCCCAAATTAAAACCATACTCTAAGGTTCTAGGCAGAATTTGCACACTAGTTAGTGAGAGCTAGTGACATGTGTTATTTCTGAACCAACGCTTAAGTCCCTAGCAAGCAACAAGCCACTCTCTCTGTTTCCCTCTGCCGTGGCAATCAAGCAAAACCACGAGGACTGCTGATCCCTTGGGCTGGGTCCTAGAGCAAGGATGAAACAGAAGATGGAGCCCCAGCTGACCTGCCGAGCAAGCGCAAGAATACAAATGAACATGTCATCCTTCTTGACAGATGTCCTGTGCAGTGTTCAAATGCAGCCCTGCTCTTCAGTGATATCGCCTGTTGAATAAAACGCCCAGCTTCCTTCCTTTTACATAGGAACATCCTCAAATGGCTTCAAACCACTCCTCATGGTCAAGGTTCCTCTCTGTCTGTCCCAACCCAAGGCAACCTTTTAGTTCACTAAACGCCCTCTTCCAAGGCTAAGACATAGGAAAAAAAAATCTGACTTTAAAGACTGCGGAAGATCAAGTCTCCAGGACAAACAGCATGGATGTTCTTGCTTGCTTTATCAATTTCTGTGAAGAGACAACCTGACCAAGGCAACTTGTAATAAAAAAACAAAACAAAGTTTATTGGGTGCTTATAGGTTCAGGGGGTTAGTCCACGGCCATCACAGTGAGGAATGTGACAGCAGGCACGCAGGCATGACTCAGGAAGAGTAACTGGGTGCTTAACACTAATCTGAGAGTTGGAAGAGGGTGGGAGGTGGCAAGTTGGGAGCGGCATGGCTGTTGAAACCTCCAAGGAGACCCCCAATGACACATCATCTCCAACCTTCTATTCCTTCCAAAATCGTTCCACCAACTTAGGACCTAGTATTAAAACATGTGAGCCCGCGGAGGATATGTTCACTCAAACTACCACAAGTGGTTTTTGTTTTTGTCTTTTGTAATTGACTATTGTAGTTGTCTATATTTCAGACTGAGAGTCCTGACTCCAGTTTCCACTGAATCCCACCACCAGCAGCCAGGAAAGTCAATACAGAACTCTGTTTCCTGTCTATATTAAGGCTCTCTGGGTGTGCCCTTCTGTTCTGCTGTGTTCCCTTGTGCAAAAACTATTGAAAACCACCCCCCAGGCCGTCATTCATTCATGAGTCCTGTGGGTACATCTACTGATCGTTGGATCCCCTCTCTAACTCTGGGCCAGTGGCCGTGGCAGTGAATGTGGGCCAGGGCACACAGATTGGTCAGGCAATCATTGTGAAAGCAGATGAACCAGGACCACGCTTCCGGATGCGAATCCTGGAACTGTGAGAAAGGTTCCATGTGTCTTTAACCTTTCTTATCTGCATCGAATGGCAACATGGGCTGGACGGCCCCACCCGCCAACCACAGCTGCAGAAACTGAAATGTTTCCCCTCACTCCACCCACCACAACTTCCTATACTACTGCAGTTAAACATACTGAAAGTGTGGTTCCTGGGGTGGCACCTGGAACAGTGGCAGCCACAGCCCCTGAGGGGTTGCTAGAAACTGCCATTTTTGTACTCTGCACCCAACACTGTGTTGATGGGCCTGGGGTGGGTGGGAGGGTCAGCAGTGTTGGTTTTGATGACTCTGCCAAGGGATTCTAGGTACAGACATGTAACTACCTCTGGCCTGGAGCAGAACAGAAGAAGACACGTGATGTGTCTTCAGAGGGATATATAGTAGTCAAATGTCCTCAGCTTCTCTCTGCTTTTTGTTTTGGTGGGAGAGTCCTGTAGTGAAGCACAGAAGCTCAGCTCTCTTTGTCCTTTGAGGATTTTGTACTATCTGCAGGTGTCTCATGGGATTTCACAAAACCCGGGACGTGAAGCATGCCAACCACAAGTGAGGCCCTCTCTGTGGTCAACGGGGTCTCTAACGCCTCACACTGAAGGAGTAGATTTCGCTTCTGTTCTGACAGAAACCAACACATGCTCCTAAGTGGTATGAAAAATCCTCGTGCTCTTTCTGTAGTGAGTTTAGACTCAGCTTGGGAGGCAGGGTTCTCTGTAGTTACAAACTGCTTTGTGTGTGTGTGTGTGTGTGTGTGTGTGTGTGTGTGTCCATCAAGAAACTGAGTATCTGAAATCTGCACTAACGTCTCCTGAGTTTTCACTTAGAGGATGACATTTTGAGAAAACTCGGAAAGCTTCTATAGGTGACACCTTTGTCTGGAGAATGAAATAAGCAAGACCCAGGATCCCCTAGAGGAAGAGCAGATCAATACCCATTTCACCCGGTGGCAAACTCAGAAGCCTGTGTGGCATTGTGTGGATGAGAACAGAGAGGCATTATATTCTACTATAATTGGAAATAAAATTTGTTCATTTTCAACAATCATGAAGGCCAGACCACCTGGAGCTGGCTCTGAGAAATCAGGCGGAATGCTTGGCCTAACCCGCTGTCTTTGGAAAAGTTTGGGAACATTCTAGACAGTTCAAGTGTGAGCGTCGGTCCACTGGAGAAGGATTAAGGCACTGTGCTTGTGAGTGGATAAACCCTTCTACATCACGTATTCGGGTGACTCCCTTGTTTGAGAATGCTGGAGAAATATGCTTATCATTTGTGTTCCAATACTCACCCTCTACCCAACTAGTCTTTCTTTTTTTTAACTAGTTTTCTTTTTTTCTCCCAAGAAGTGTTTTGTGCCGGCGGGATTGAAAGCTGGATGAAAAGCTATCAAAACTCTACCAGGAGGAATCAATAACACTATATGCAAGTGTGTACATATATATCACAAACCACAGGCTTGTTTCTATGCAAGTCGAGATGTTCCCAGCACCTCTAATTGGCACCCTGCCTAGCTGTGGCATGCATGCTCTGAGGAATAGACATGGCTAGGCTCAACTTGTGGAAACAGAGTGGACAGCTATGTGTGGGCTGTGATATGATTTTTCTTCAGGGACCTCTCTGTGGCCGCCCTAGCTGGACCAGGCTTAGGGCCTGCTGAGAATTCCCCAGTCATTTACCCCTTTGCATTCAGGCACTAAAAGTTGTTTAAATGCAAATTATTTTCCAGGCAGTAGAGACACTATTATTCATTAATATTTGGGCTCTAATGAGTTTATTGGCTTAGAAGAGAAGTGCTAGGGTCTTTAGGTAATAGAAACCAAGGAGATATGTTTTAATAATGACAGGGGAAAGAGTATAGAGCAAGTTCCGAGGCACTGTAGAAATAGAGCCAGAGACTCAAGACACGGCATGAGACATTGGTTACAAGGTAAGAAGTAGAGTGAAGGAAGCAAGTGTGAAGGCGAACATCAAAATGTCTTCACAAATCTATAGGTTATTTATACCTGAGGTTCCTAGTGTTTGGAGCAAGAGCATTTACAGAACCTGGAATATCCACCTGGAATGTGGAATCATTGCCTCCCAGGATTTGCTCATCTGTCATGCCCAGGTTCTATGGTATACTGAGGGAAATAAAGTATATTAAAACAAAACAAAACAAAAATCTGCCTTTATGGTGCTTCCAGAGGGCCATTCAGGTGGAAAGGCAGAAGATGCAAAGCTCTGTCTCAGGGACATGCCTGGTTTATTTGAGGAAGATTAGATTTGGTGAAAATGGTGGCCGGCGTGACAGACCATCAGTAGATCAGAGTGAGGGAAAGTGAGAAGAGTAGGTCAGAGGAATAATGGAAGCTCCAGCTCACGCAACCCTCTTCTAGACTTTAACTTTTATCTTGATGAGAGGTTTTTAGGCCAACTTACAAGACAGTTAGAAGAATGCTGGATCATCCCTGAAATTCTAGTGCTCAGGGGACACTTTCAGGGGCAGTTTCAGCTACATAGGAAGTTTGAGGCTATCCTGGGCTATATGAGACACTATTAAAAACAAAACAAAATGAAAAAAGCAGACAGCCTATTACACATGTTGGAAAACTCAGTGAAGAGCCAGAGATGGTAAATATTTTTAGTTAAGAGGTCTCTTCAGGGTACTGAATCTTCTGTTGCTGTACTAGCAAATGAGTGTGGCCACAGACCAACAAAACGTTAGTCTCCAAAACAGCTATTACATTTGGCATATATAGACCTGTATATCATTGCAATGATCCAAAGGAGAGACCTATTATTTTAGACGCTTACTTAAAATGAATATATAATATACATAGGTACATTTGCTGTATATATATAGATATAGATTAATTGGAGTTACCTACATAAAGAGATAATGTACCCCCAGAAGCCATAGATTATTTAACAAATAGTCCAGTGCCAGGAAAGAGATACTTTCCTTCAAGTTGTTGGTGAGGGGGCCACCAATAACCAATAACCAGTGTGGGTTATTGCCTTTACTCTTGGCTACCTTCTAAAATATGATGGTAAGATCGTATTGCTGAAGACACTATAGTCATAGACTTGGAGAATTTGGACTAGTACTGACCCAGAAGTCTCCTCCCTAAGGGCTAGCTCTCATAACATTGGAAGCTGTTATGGCAGCTGTCACAGGAGAAAAGATGCCAACAGTCTTATGCAGCTTTAAATCCTATGAACCACAATAAGCCCAGCATCAAATCACCAACAGTGTAATAGTGGCTCTTCCATCTCCGGGATAACCAACTGCTCTGTCATTGAACTTAAAGCAAATACAGTAAGAGGAAACTCCTTTTCGGTGCTGCACTACTGTATGTCTAGCCAAGAATCCATGGCTGGGAGGTCATAGACCCTAGAGGAGAACCTGCTCTTACCATTTTCCTAAATTAATATCTTTTTGGTTTTTTTGCCTGCCTTCTAAATACTTATTCTTCTATATGTACATCAGTGCAACTCTTACCCTGCATCAAATAACTTTTGACAGCAGATGGGGACTATTACAGAGAGCTACAAAATAGCCACAGGGTACTCAACTCCAAGTGACACATTTACAATCCAACCCCTACACTTAAGATCCAGGGAAAATAAGAAAGAAATGGTGGGAACATTGTAGAAGCCAGAGGACCAGGACAAATGTTGTGAGATAGTGTCTTCTGGACATGTCAAGAATGTTGCACCCATGAACTCTCAACAATATAATTGCCATGAAATACCTGAATAAGACTATATCAGTTGGTATATCAACATGTATTAGGGTTCAATACACAAGTTCACAAGTCACCACTCCTACATTGTGTGTATTTGTGTGTGTGTGTGTGTGTGTGTGTATGTGTTTTCTCTGAAACCTTCGTGAACGGGAGAGCAATGAGCTGTAGGAGGCAAGAAGGCAGTTTGACGCAACAGGACTCAGTAACTAGTGTTGGTTCGAACTTCAGGAGTCTGACCCTGAGTGGTTTATTTTAGGCACATTTAAGCACAGCACAGTTTGGTGAAAACTAATCGTGTGATAATTGACTCAATCCCCTGTGCACAACAAAGCATTCATAAATCTGCTTGAGGAACAAGGTAATCTAAATACAGATAAGTCATGACTTCACTGAAGACTCTCGTAGAGTTCTGGTGAGACTTCCCGTAAGGATGGGTTCTGTAGACTGAATGAGAAAACCAGGTTTCTAAGGAGGGTCTGGAGGAGCATCGCATTCTGGAAGGTCTCCAGCCACACAGATTGCACAAAGGTCAGCAGGCAGAAAGCACGTCTGCTCCAGCCTGAGGCGCAGAAAACAGGTTTTGCATCCCTTCCCTGGAAGGAACCCTGTGTACTTAACATCCCAGGTTCCCCAGTATGTGTGTTTGAACACAAAGGCCACTGTGCTGCATATACAACAGGAAGAAATACGGGCCGCCAGTGCCTGCTGAGAGAGGATCAGTACTCTTCAAGAATGAATACTCTGATAGGCTGTCCAAGCCTAAGGTCTGTCCTTAATTTGTGTATATATAGGAAACACTAATGGGCTCTCTCTCTCTCTCTCTCTCTATATATATATATATATATATATATACATACATATATACACATATATATCTTTGTGTGTGTGTGTGTGTGTGTGTGTGTGTGTGTGTACTGTGTGTGTTTGTGTACTTGAGCATGCTGTAGAAGAGAAGATGATAACCAGGGGCCCAGTCCTGCATGTTAAGAGGAGAACCAATTAGCATTTGCTGTCAGACCAAATGTGGGGCAGCAGAGAAACCCAGGAGGTAAATGTAACCCTGTGATGTTTGGCTCCTGGTGGAGGCGGAGTCAGCGGTGGGGGGCTGAGGCAGACAAGGAAGGGAGATGAGTTGGGGAAGCAGTGCTACTAAGAATCAACTTGAGTCATGAGAAATTTAAGGTGCATCTAGGACAAAGGAATTGGGAAGGATGATCCCTGACTCTCCTTCTGGCTCTAATAGTCTCTGGTCCTAGGGCAGTGAGACAGTAACTCCTCAGTTCCCAGCAGCTTCTGCGTTTTAGAGACTCCTGACACAAGGTCTTACTCTGTCTTTCCCAAAAGCAGTTGGTGATTATGCTGACTAGAGAAAGGGGAAGCAACGTAAATTTCACTTCCTTCCATCATGTGGTCAAAGATGAGCACACTTCAGATGTGTTCACCTTCTTTGGAGATCTCCCAAGCCATTTGTGGATTCAGATAGCCTCATTGCACCAGCAAGACGTAGCATGAATTTTGCTAGACAGTCTTCATTTTCTTCTTCCCTCCTCTCTCTCTGTCTCTCTCTCCCCCCTCTCTATCTCTCTCTCTGTCTCCCTTTCCCTCCCTCCCTTATCGTCTCTGTTTCTCCACTTCCCTCCCTCCCTCCCTGTCTCTGTCTCTCCCCCTCCCTCCCTCCCTCCATCCCTACTTCCCTCCCTCCCTCCCTGTCTCTGTCTTCCCCCCTCCCTCCCTTCTTCCCTCCCTGCCTCCCTTTCTCCCTTGTCTCTTCCCCTCCCTCCCTCCTTTCCTCCCTCCCTTTCTCTCTGTCTGGTCGCTCTTCTCTCCTCCCTGAAGGGCTGTCTTCCCTGTGCCTTGATTCTTTGCACCCGAGCAGCAGCTTAGTCAGTGGGGTTTTGCCTGTGGCATAGGGCCCCTACCCCACTCTGTGGAGCTGTTTATAGCGTAGAGCCTGCAAAACAGCACTGGGCGTGTGCTGATTGTAACGTATTTAAAATAAGAGCATTTATCGGAGGCAGCAGATGGAGGCAGCAGAGTGGAGCTCCCAGAACCGAGGGCAGGGAGTATTTCATTCAAGTGTAAAGCTTGCACCATCTAGACTCAGCTGGCACCAGCTCATAAAACCAGTGAAGAGAAAGAAGGGTAGGAAAAAAAAAGCCACCTTTGTGCTAGGTTCGGAAGGTCACAGCATTCCCTGACCTTGAGTCCTCTGTGCCTGAAAGGCAGTATTCACTGTGGGAGTGGAAGAGAAAACCTTCCAGACTGATGTCCTTAATGTATTTTACTTTCTTAAAAATCTAATCAATCTAAGGAAGATTCAGAAGCTCAGAGTAAATAGAAATTGAAATCATTTGACTCTTCTGGCAGCCATTTGTTGTGTGCTTTACCCAAGAGCACTCTGAGACAAGGAATTAGGTGGGTCTCTAAAGGGAAGTTCTTAAATATTAGATGTGTTCAGTGTGTTTCAGTTTTGAGGTTTTTTTTTCTTACTGTCTTCCTCACAGCTCTTTCTAAAAGCATAAATATATTCAAAGCCTACTTTATTGACTATTTGAACAAGAAGTATGTTTCAGTGGTGAACTCACTTCCTCCAGGCTCAAGAACCAAACTCAATATTTTAATGGTAAAAAGAAAGGAAGAAAAAAGATAATTGTAAAATGTCTGTTTGAGAAAAGAGCTAGGATTGTGGAATTCCATTAGGCAAAGTCAATTTTAACAGTTGATCTCAGGTTTATAGAAGTGCTCAAAGCCAGTCAAAAAAGGACCAGTAGGTTAGACCAGAACAGTAAACCTTTGTTTGATACTTGCCTTCCACTATGTTTTGAGAGGTGCTGAAAAGTGAAGTGAGTAAGTCATGTATTTCCTCCCAGTGCCCTTTTATGAGATTCTCAGAGAACCTTTGCATCATTATATATGGAAGGTATGGATCCAATCCTCTGCAGAGCCCCTCCCTCCATTGGCCTAGTCAGAATTAATCACTGCCCACCCTCCAATGGTACCACCAGGAAGGCATAATGTCACATTTAAATATACCACATTTTGTACTTAGCTCGCGCTCATGATGCATTGTGAATCTGTCAGAGAAAGTATAGCTTAGTGCCTGGCACACGATTGGTACTGAATTCATTGAATAAAAGACTAATGACTGTAGAGAAATAAGTAAGGTTATATGAATAGGGGAAAAGATCATCAAATGTCCCTTTTTATCACGGTGTCCTCATAGAGAAGAGATCTATTAGAGAGGCTCCCATTTAAATGGATGACAATAGCTTCAGTGTGCTCTCGGGGTTGGTCTTATTTCTGGTTTTTGTTTGTTTCCTTTTGTGAATTTGTTTGACAATCTTATTGAGCATTTATTCAATTCAGATTAGACGATTGCTGAGGGATGATAAGATGATTAGGAGACTTTCCTGTGCTTTCCAATGGACCGGATCAGAGCGCTGGGTGGGGAGGGGTACTGAGAGCAAGCGGGAGAACAGCCCCGAGGCGGCACAGGACACCGATGACTGTGTAAGTTGAGGCTTTGAAGGAGCTAAACATTATTAGTCAGGGGAGCAGTTCTCAGTAGGATTGACACCCTTTGGACAGTTTGGACATTCTAGGGGCTTTACTCTGGCCACTCACAGGAGAATATGTCTCTCACCCAGTAGGCGAGGCCGGAGATGATATGCGTTCTTCTGACTGGTCTAATCCATATGTCTTGCATCTAGCATGATGTATAAATATACCCAAGACATTCATGTCAGTGAATATCTGGTTATAGTTTTCACAGCCTGACACCTAATCCATTTCCTGTGTGAACACAGAGCATGCACCACACATCTTCAGAAAACACTGCGTTTTCTAGGAAAAGAATTTCTTTGTGAATAAAAAGAATATTCTAGCCCTGCTGTCTTTGGAACCTTGCCAGGAATTGTTCACCATCTTGAAGATTCACGTAACTACCACATTGTTCTTCAAGTACGTCTGAATGAGTCTGCATTTGTAGACAACAGTCTTCGGTGCTTCTAAGGAAACTTTTTTTTTTTTTTACTTTGTTTGCTATATCCTGTTTTTTGTTTGTTTGTTTTGCTTTTTCTTGTTTCTGTTTTCTTAAACAGAAAAACACAGGGCTCGCTCCCTATGCAGCCCTAGCTGGCTCGGAACTTACTCTGTGGCCTTGTCTAGCCTAGACATACATTCTCCCGCTTCCACCATCAGAATGCATGGATTACAGGTCTGTGCCATCATGCTGAGCTTATGTTTTTGTCTTAGTAAAATGGTGCCCGAGGGTGTACATACAGAAATTTTACTTAATAAGTTGCTTGCCCTTTTTCTTTATTTTTTCATGTGTATGTATGCCTATGTGTGTGTGTCTGTGTGTGTGTGTGCACACATGAAGAGGCCAAAGGCAGACATATGCTTTTCTTCAGACATTTCACCTAATTCCTTGAAACTGGGTCTTTTATGGAACCCAAAGCTCACAAATTCAGCTGAACTGATTGGTCAATTGAGCCCCAGCATCCTCCAGTCTCTGCCTTCCCAGCACTGGGGTTGCATACCTGGCTTTTATATGGATACTGGGGATCAAATTCAGATCCTCACGCTTGCATGGCCATCTTTTCCCAACTGAGCCAGCTTCTCCATCTATGCTCTTGCTCATTTACTCAATGCAGTAAAAATCACCATATGAAAGTTTAAAATGTGACTATAGACACCGGTGTTAGCTATAACATGTCAAGATAGTGAAGACAGGTTACATTCATCTTAATTAATTGTCAAATTAATTATTTAGATTTGAATATTCCACCTACACAAGAATTGCCTAGTGATCTAGCTAAAATCTGGGTAGTGATTTAGAGGTTCTGGCTTGAAGTCCAAGCTTCAGTCTGGAATCCTCTTACACAAATCCACATCACAGTCTTACCTAGCCCTCTTTCAAAATTCTACCAGGCGTCCCCTGTCTGTGAAGACTCTTCCTAACCCCCTTACCTCATGCCCTGCTTACAGCTCTCTCTTGCCTACAGCACTCACTGTAGGCTGTTTGTAGTTCCTGAAGAGCAGGGCATGTCAGAGTCTTCCATCATTGAGAGCTCAGAAAGCCAGAACATTTACATGAACAACTTTTAACCAAAAGTGGCTTTCACACTGGGCTCCCCCCTCCCCCTGAATGCTCTCACCATTAATATTACACTTAATTATTTAGATTTGATTTATTGGGAGTCAATACTTAATTTAAAAAACTAATTTCTATTTCAGATTTTAATAAATAATAACATTAAATAACTATCAAGAAACACATCAGAATGTAAAAACATTTAATTCTCCACATAATTAAATTTTAAGTAAAACCTAATGAAAATAAGTCCTTTACACAAAATCTACTCCTTAGTTAAGTTTTAATTCTAATTCTCGTTCTTGTTTGTCTTTGTCCTACTTCTATCTTCTGTTTTCTGGTTCTCTCTTCCTGTTAGTTCGTCCAGTGAGGTTTATGTGGAAGAAAGTGAACTTCCCTCAGGCCTGCAATTATGTAAGGTGAATGCTGCTGGCTTCAGAAAAACATAGTTCCTTTTAATGTAACAGAAAATTTAAAATGTTCATGAATTAGCATATTTGGGTTTGGATATTACATTCCATCTTACTGCAGCAAGTGTCTACTTTTATCACAAAATAACAAATATTAATGGTTAAAAAATTGTAGAACACCTGCCTGCCTTCTGGCTTTGCAATCAGAGGCTTCACTGTAATACAGTAAGCACATTCACATGTGCGCGGCACTCACACCCACATGTGCTCACACACACACACACACACACACACACACACACACACACACACACACGTCTCCGGAAAGCTACTGCGCCGTTTGTCTGGCTCACGAGGAAAAACTCAAGGAGAACAAAACTCATTACGAGGCGGAGTGTCTCAGACTGAGGCAGCCCTTATCTCAAGCTGAGAATTATGGGAAGCAACTGGAGTAAACAATGTAGCTGATCCCCTAAATTGTTTATTTTAGCCAATGAATTAAACATCATTTATTTTTTGCATAAAAAACTAGTACAGATACTCGAAGGAGGAGAATGCAAATTTCACATGAAAATTTAAAGATCGTGGCAACGTGAGACTGCAAAGAAATACTGAGCTTGTGATAAGCCGCCTGGGCTCTGTCCCAGACTGCCAGTCACACGGGTTCTGTTTGTTTCTTTGTTTAGCCAGGGAAGTCAGGCATTCTTGTACAGGATTTACACAGAAACAAACACACTAGCTACCACCCCACAAGAAGCCAATGTAGAAACCAAAATGCTGTTCAAGGAGCTAAGCTAGCTCAAATGCTGAGTGGTTCTGGTAACAGAGTTATCAGGACACCCCATCAGCAGCAGAGAGCCGCATGCCTTGGCTGTTGGGGAACTCTGATAAAGGTCTCTATAAGAACCGTCAAGAGTTCTTATGCCCACCGCTGCCTGTCTTTCCACAATCTAAATGTCTTTCAGTTTCTGCTTCTTTACACCTTTGTTCTCTAAATTTAGTGTATATATAAGTTCTTCCTGTTGGTATATATTCTTCTTTGTACAAAGTGGGTGTCAGTATGACGTTTTCACACATGAACACAATATAATTGAATCATAGTCACCATCCCATTCATGTCCCCTGTCCTCCTTCCCTCTCAAGCTGTCTCCCTCCTCTTCCTATATAGTCACCTTTCTATTAATTAATGTCCTCCCCCAAATTGGGGGCCCATTTTCTCTCTGGGTCTTTTGTCCCCATTTTATATCCCAAACGTCTAAGTAAAATTGTATGTTGACTGTCTCTCTCCACACAAGTGAGAAAACAATCCCTTCATGTAAACACAATTACACCCATTTTTATGTAGAGTTGGTGCCAGAGATCGAGCACTAGCACAGAGAGCATTGGTTAGCTAACACGCTGTTTGCCCTTGAGCCTGCTGTCTGCTCTTGGCAAGGGCTGCTATGTAGTTGGGGTGCCAGGATTGAAGGATTAAGATCATGAAGCCTTCGGATCCACCATGGTCATGTTCCCTCTGCACAACACTGGAAATATGCTATGGGAGTCCTGACTCACTCTGAAAGGTTTCAGATTCTGGTGAGTCAGTGACAGAGCAAGAGAAAGAGCCAAAGGCTTAGCGTTGAAACCAAATTATATAGAAATTTAAAGAAACGGAGTCTCTAGTTGAATGAAGATTCCCGTGTGCTGTGGTTATCCTTTGTTTCTATACCTCTTCTTTTTTTTAGAGTTTTCTTTTTTAATTTCTGTTACAGTGCTAGGTTAAATATATCCTGAATTCCTACCCCCAAATCACCATCTTCTAATAGAATCATCTGCCTTAGAACATTAGTGCTGCTACGACAAAAAACCTGCTATTAAAATACCTACTTTAAAAGGGGAAAAAAAATGTAGTGTGAGTACAGGAAAGCTGAGTGACCAGGGAGCCTGTGCGGAAAAAGAGTGAGGTTAAGATGTGTCCAAACCCCGAAAATCTTGTGAGACCCCGTGGAATAGGACTGCTTCCTCTCTGCCCTGGGCTTTCATGTCCCAACCCACATAGCCTTCCAACCTCCCACCCCTGCCTCTCTAGGTAGCCGCACAGCCTGGTGGCCAGGCTCCAGGTTAAACTTCCTCTCTCTCTCCTTGTAAGGGCATGTTCAGCTAGCACCTGGAAGTCCCCTTCGTGAAAATGAAGCATTCCGGTACCTCAGCCCTAGCCAAAGATGGACGCTCACCTGAAAACCCCCTCCCCACTCCCCCCAAGGCTTATACAACCTTCCCTACCCCCACCCCACCCAACACAGAAGAGCTGTTTCACTGAAAACTCTCTGGAGGAGGCTGTTTCTCCTGTGCTCACACTTACCAAGATGCTGCTTAACCCACCCTGCCGGTCATGCTCCACTCCCTGCAATCCAACCCGGTGCCCCGTGGTGCCTGGATACCCTAAACCGGACGTTGGGGGGCACTTCTCACAGTTCTTCATCCTGGGGGTTCAGATCAAGGACGCAGGAGTTTTAGTGTAGGCTAAAAGTGAAGTCTATGTGTCCACAATGTTACCTTGCTGCTGCATTCTCTGGAAGGAAGGGCATTGTAACTTCATGTTTATGAAGGGCAAAGGGAAATTCTTTCAAGTTTGAGCCCTGTCAAAGAAAGCTAATTCTAGTCACGAGGTCAAGTTATCTCCTACAGACCACATTTCTTTCTCTCTCTTTTTTTAAATTTTATTTATTACAATTTATTCACTTTGTATCCCACCTGTAGCCCTCTCCCTGGTCCCCTCCCAATTCCTCCCTCTTCTCCTCCTATGCCCTTCCTCAGCCCACTGATAGGGAGGTCCTCCTCCCCTTCCATCTGACCCTAGCCTATCAGGTCTCATCAGGACTGGCTGCAATGTCCTTCTCTGTGGCCTAGCAAGGCTGCTCCTCCCTCAGGTGGGAGTGGAAAGGGAGGTCAAAGAGCCAGCCACTGAGTTCATGTCAGAGACAGCCTCTGTTACCCTTACTAGTGAACCCATTTGTAGACTCAGCTGCTATCGGCTACATATGTACAGGTTCTAGATTATCTCCATGAATGGTCCTTGATTGGAGTGTCAGTCTCAGAAAAGATCCCTGGGCCCAGATTTCTTGGTTCTGTTGTCGTCCTTGTGGAACCCCAGTCCCCTTCAGGTCTTTCTATCTCCCCCTTCTTTCATAAGATTCCCTGCACTCTGCCCAAAGTTTGGCTATGAGTCTCAGCATCTGCCTTAATACCCTGCTGGGCAGAGTCTTTCAAAGGCCCTCTCTGATAGGCTCCTGTCCTGTTCCCTGTTTCTCCATCTTCCGAGATCTGTCCTGTTTGCCTTTTTGCCTTTCTGAATGAGTGTTGAACTTCTCACCCAGGGGCCTCCTTCTTGATTAGCTTCCTTAGGTGTACAGATTTTAGTATGTTTATCCTATATTATATGTCTAATATCCACTTATAAGTGAGTATATACCACATGTATGTTTCTGCTTCTGGGATACCTCACTCTGGATTGTCTTTTCCAGTTCCCACCACTTGCCTACAAATTTCATGATTTCCTTGTTTTTAATTGATGAGTAGTATTCCACTGTGTAAATGTACCACAATTTCTGTATCCATTCCTCAGTTGAGGGACATGTGGGTTGTTTCCAGGTTCTGGCTATTACAAATAAAGCTGCTATGAACATCAAACCACATTTCTTACTACATTGCATCAGGGAATGTGATGTTATATATGTTTTAGTTTGGGCATGTGTTGTGTGACTTTTCCCTGAGGAATGTGAACAACTGTTTGTTTCATCCCAGGTACGGAACTGATCATTGACACAGGAAATGATTTCCCCAAATATGGCTTAGTAGAGCAGTGAGTTTATTGATGTGCATTATAGAAGGAATGTGGGTGAGGGGTTACTCTTAGAAACATGGGTGTCTCAAAGACAGGTATGTCACCAAAACTCCCACCCCAGCTTGAGTGACAATTCAGGAGCACCACATCCCTGGATCTCCCTGACTGTATGTCAGTTTCTTCTTCCCAGAAATAGCTTTACTGCCTTTATAATCTTGAGTTGTGATGGTTTACCTTGATTGTCAACTTGACACAACGAGGAAGAGGGAATCTTAATAGAAGAATTTCTGCCTGTTAGATATGTCTGTGAGTATGTCTCTGGGGACATTTTCTTGATTGATGATTGATGTGACAAGACCCAGCCAGCACTGTGGGAGGTACTATTCCTGAGCAAGTGGACCTATGTAATTTAAGAAAGGCAGTTAACCATGAGCCTGGGAGTAAACTAAGAAGAGGTTTCTGCCTCAGGCCCTGCCTTGACCAGTGGCTTCCCTCAATGATGGGCTGTAACTCATAATCTAAAATAAACCCTTTCCTCCCCAAATTTCTTTTGGCTATATTGTTTATCACAGCATCAGAAACAAACTAGAACTGAAATTGGTACCAGAAACGTGGAGTTTTTGCTGTGATGGACTGGATCATGTTGTTTTTTGGCAGCTTTGTAGAGGTGGTTGGAATTTTGAGCTGGAAAAACCATTGAAGGCTCAGAGCTTAATGCTACTCTCTGTGGGAGATTGGATGAGACTAACAGAATGCATGCAAAAACAGAATCCATCCTTCTGCTGCATCCAAAAACATCAACATCAAGGATAGGCATTGCTTCAGGGTAAAAAGGATGGAAAAGATATTCTAAGCAAATGGACCTAAGAAGCAAGCTGTTGTAGCCATTTTAATATCTGACAAAATAGGCTTCAACCAAAACTAATCAAAAGAGATATGAAAGGACTCTACATACTCATAATCAAAGAAAAAACTCATCAAGAGGACATTGCAATTCTTAACATCTATGCATCAAACACAAGGCACCCAAGTTTGTAAAAAAAACATTATTACAGCTTAAATCACACATTGATTCTCATACACGGATTGGCAGACAGAAAGATCATCCAGGCAAAAACTAAACATAGAAATGTGGAAGCTAACTGATGTCATAAACCAAATGGATGTAATGGACATTTACAGAACATTTGACCCAATCACAAAGTAATATACCTTCTCAGCACCTCACAGAACTTCCACCAAAGTTGAACACATACTCAAATACCAATCAAGTCTCAACAGATTAAAAAAAAAACTTGTAATAACACCCTGCATCCTATCTGACCACCACAAATTAAAGCTGAGTATTAAGAACAACACAAAGTTTACAAATTCATGGAACGTGAACAACTCACTACTGAATGAAAAATGGGTCAAGGTACATAGAAATTAGGAAAAAAATTAAACAGTGTCTAGAATTGAGTGAAAATGAATATATATCATCACCAAACTTATGGAAACAAAATAAAGGCAGTATTGAGAGACAAAGTTCATAGCACTAAATACGTACATTAAAAATAAAAATTAAAAAAGAATTGGAGATATCTGATACTAATTAACAGCATACCTAAAAGCTGTAAACAAAAAAGAAGAAACCACACTCAAAAGAAATAGACAGCAAGAAATAATCAAACTCAGGGCTGAAATCAATAACAGCAAAACAAATAAGCAAACAAGAATACAAATAATCAATGAAACAGAGTTGTTTTTTTGAGAAAAATCAGTAAATTAAAAAACCTGTATTTAAATCAACTAAAAAGCAGAGAGAGGATATCCAAATTAACAAAATCAAAACTAAGGGGGGGGGGCATAACAATTGACAACAAAGAAATCCAGAGAATCGGAAGGACATACTTTAAAAACCCATACTCCACCAAATTGAAAAAACAAAAAACAAAACAAAACAAAAAAACCGAAACAAACAAAAACAGTCATTAAAAGTCTTCTAAGCAAATAAAGCCCAGGACCAGATGGTTTTAGTGCAGAATTCTACCAGACTTTCAGTGAATACTCATCAAATTATTTCACAAAATAAAAACAGAAGGAACATTGCCCAATTTGTTTTGATGCTACAATTGTCCTGATACCCAAACCACATAAAAATACAACAAAGAAAATTACAGACAAGTTTCTTTTATGAAAATAGATGAAAAATGCTCAACAAAACACTTGCAAATCAAATCCAAGAACACACAGAAAAAAAATCATCCACCATGATCAAGTAGGCTTCATTCCTAATATGCAAGGATGGTTCAACATACATAAATGGATAAATGTAACCTATCACATAAACAAACTTAAGGGAAAAAACCCATTGATCATTTCATTAGTTGCAGAAAAGGCCTTTGACAAAATCCAACACTCCTTCATGATAAAAATCCTGGAGAGCTTAGAGAAACAACAGACATTCCTCAATGTAATAAAGGCAATTTACACCAAGCCCACAGCCAACAACAACCTAAATGGAGAAAAATTCAAAGTGTTTCCACTAAAATCAGGAACAAGAGTAGGTTATCTCCTCTCTCCATACCTATTCAATATAGTTCTTGAAGTCTTAGCTAGAGCAATAAGACAACTGAAGGATATCAAGGAAATACAAATTAGGAAGGAAGAACTAAAATTACCTTTATTTGCAAATGATATGATTATATATATATATATATATACACATACATACTATATATAATTGTAATGTATATATATACATATACATATATATATATGTATAAAGAATTTAAAGAATATATACATATATATTCTTTAAATTTATACTGGAGAACTCCTACAGTTGATAAAAAAAACCTTTCAGTAAAATAGCTGAATATAAAATTAACCAGAAAAAAAATCAATGCCCTTTCTATATGCTAATGACAAATAAATAGAGAAAGAAATCAGAGAAACAACACATTTCACAGTAGCTTCAAATAATATAAAATATCTTGGGGTAAATCTGAGGAAGCAAGTGAAAGACTTGTAGGATAAAAACTTTAAGATGCTGAAGAAAGAAATTGACAAAAGGTATCAGAAGATGGAAAGTTCTCCCAAGCTCATGATTGCTAGGATTAAAATAGTAAAAGTGGTCTTCCTACCAAAAGCAATCTATAGGTTCAATGTAATTCTCATCAAAATTTCAACACAGTTCTTTACAGATCTTAAAGACATTTTTTAGCTTCATATGGAAACACGCGCGCACACACACACGCACACACACACACACACACACAACCAGAATAGTTAAAACAATCCTGAATAATAAAAGAGCTGTGCAAGATATCACTGTCTCTAATTTTAAGTTGTGCTACAGAGATAAATTAATAATCACAGCATAGTATTGGCACAAAACTAGACATGTTGATCAAAGTCACACACCTATGGACACTTCATTAAAAAAAAAAAAATCCAGAAATACACACTGGAAAAAAAGAACCCTCAACAAATGGTGTTGGTCAAACTGGATAATTGCATGTAGAAGAATCCATATAGATTCGTACTTATCACCCTGAACAAAATTCAACTCCAAATCATCAAAGATTTTAACTTAAAACCAGATATACTGAACTTGATAGGAAAGAAAGTAAGGGGTAGTTATGAGCTCATCAGCATAGGAGAAGACTTTCTGAACAGAACACTGTTAGCATAGGCACTGAGATCAACAATTAATAAACGAAGCCTCGTGAAACTGAGAAGCTTCTGCACTGCAAAAGACACCGTCATTCAAACAAAGCAGCAGCCTACAGAATGGGAAAGGGCTTTTACCTACTACATATCTGATAAAGAGCTCACATCTAAAATCCATAAAGAACTAAAAAACAAAACAAAATAAAGCACAAAAATGGGATGTCAAGAAAACAAATAACTAGATTTTAAAATGGGGTTTGGATCTAAACAGAAAATTCTTGAAAGAGCACTATCAAATGGCTGAAAAACACTGAAAGAAATGCTCAACATCCTTAGCCATCAGGAAGCTCCAGATCAAAACTACTTTGAGATTCCACCTTACACCAGTGAGAATGGCTAAGGTCAGTAACCCTAGTGACAGCTCATGCTGGCAAGTATGTAAAATAAAGGGAACACTGACCCATCGCTGGTGGGAGTCCAGGATTGTACATCCACTATGGAAATCGGAAGATGAGAATCAATGTACTGCAAGATCCAGCAATACTACTCTTGGGCATATACCCAAAGGATGTTTCTTCTTACCACAGAGACACTACAAAATAATGTTTATTGCTGATCTATTCATAATAGCCAGACAACAGAAACAACCTAGATTTCACTCAATAGAAAAATGGCTAAAGAAAATGTGGTATATTTACAGAATGGAGTATTACTCAGCCATTAAAAATATGAAATTTGCAGGTAAATCGATGGACCTAGAAGAAAATCATTATGAAGTAACTCAGACAGAAATACAAATATGGTATATATTTGCTTAGATGTGGGTCTTAGCTGTTAAGTCAATGATCACCAATCTACAATCCATAGAACCACAGAGGTGAGGTATAGAGTAAAGGACAAGGAGACAGATAACTTTCCCTAAGTAGGGGAAATAGAATAGTTAGAGATGGGTGGTGAGGGCTTTGAAATCAAGTGGGAGTGAGAGAATATGAGGAGAGAGAGAGCTAAAATTAAGGGTCATTTGAAGGGTAGTATGAAAATCTAATACAGTAGAAGCTTTCTAATATATATACATATATGTAGGCAATCAAAATGAAATTGCCAAATAATGGGGGATACAGATTCCCAACTGACCTATTCTGACCAAATGAAGCTTCCAGTACCGGTAATCAATTACATGTAATTGAGTTGTTGGCCAAAGGGGTTCCATGTGAACCCACAAACAACCCAGGCTGTTGCAAAGACTATAGGTTGCTCCTCATAAAGTGATAGCAAGGCCTTATTGATGAAGACAACTCTTACATAACTCATTGAATATGAAGAAATCAAGCTGGTGCCTACATAGAGCCTTCACCCCTAAGGGTTAGTGTTTTCGGCATAAGTGGTACTCTGCATGCTACCAAATGAGAATGTAAACACCAATCCAGCTACAAACCCTTTGTCTACAATGATGCCCTGCCTGCAAGATGTGCTAGAGCAATGGTAGCACAAAGCTTGTGGAAGTAACAAACCAATATCTGATTTGACTTAAGGCCTACTCCATGAGATGAAACCCATATCCACACTGCTTGGGTGACCAAGATCCAAAGACTATATACCCAGGGAACCTAGATTGAAATTAAACAATGTTCTACTAAAAGAACTTAGCAATAAATGACTCCTGATAACATCTGCTATACTCAGTGATCAGTGCCTTGCTGAGCCATTATCAAAGAAGCTTCCTCCTGCAGCGTATGGAAACAAATACAGAGACCCACAGCTAGACATTGCTGGAGACTTTAGAACACTGAATCCTAAATGGGATGTCTCCAGAAAATCATCCCCTCAGGGCTCAGGGGACCCTGCAGAAGAGAAGGCAGAAAGTGTGTAAGAGCCAGAGGAGACAGAAGACAAGAAAGAAAGGTCCTTTAAATCAACAGGATGAACCCACATATGAATTCACAAAGCCTGAAGCAGCATTTACAGGACCTGCATGGGTCTTCACCAAATGGGGTCCCGGAGCTGAAAGAAGAGAACACATAACTCTATTCTTAGTCCAGAAGCAGTCTCCAACTGATAACCATGTGGGGAAACAAGCTACTCCTAAGGGTAGGCTGCATGCCCAGCAGGAGATGGCCAACAGAGAAAGACCTCCATGGCATCTTTGGAGGCTCCTTGTCTTGTAATATTATTAAGAGTTTTTTGTTTTGTTTTGTTTTAAATCTTATTTTAATTTATTTTTGTTTTTTCATTTAATTTTATATTTCTTATTTTTTTTCTCTTTTACTCTAATGGTCTTTGTGTATATGTTATGGCTTCTAGTTTAATGCCTTTTATGGGGTTCCTGAATGTCTATATAGGTTTCTTGTACCTTTTCTTGAGTCCTTTTCCTACTGTTTATTATTTGATTTGACCTGTTCCCATGTATTGTTTTTTGTTCTGTCTTATTATGCATTTTATTTTGTTTTGTTTTCATCTCTTAGAAGCCTGATGAGAAACAGAGAAAGCATGGGTCTGGGTGGAAAAGAAGGTAGGGAGAAACTGGGAGGAGTCAAGGGAGGATAAACTGTAAGCAGGATGCATTATATGAGGAAAGAAAAAGCTATTTTTAATGAAAGGAAAAACGGGGGAAAAGAAGAGGAAATTAGAAAAATAGCACTGAGCAAAATGCAGACAATGAAGGTAGGGTGTGACATTTTTGCTGGAAGCAAAACCTCTATCAAGGCTGTTTGTGTGATATTTTGTCTTAAGACTGAAAGTGAAGCCTGTGTTTTCCTGGGATAATGGATGCTGGTCATCTTGGGCTGAAGAAGCATTTATGATTAATAAGAGACCAGCATCACTGAAGCAGAGTCTTCTGGGAAGTATTTTCTCAGAATCAGCACGCAGAAGTTGTGGTGCAGCGGGGCCAACGATGCATCTTAAATTGGCAGCCTAATTTGACAGTGTATGAGACTCTCTCACGTGATACTGGTTTCAGTGCATGGAAGCTACAAGACTGAAGGGGTTATGGAAAGAAGCTGAGGCTTTGGACCATAGGCAGGGTTACATTCCCTGAAGAGAAGGAAGGAGCTGACATTGGTAAAGGTGAAGTCTCATACCATGTACACCCCAAAATAGTGTAGATGCCAAGACTGTGGGATGACCAGTGATGGATATGGAATGGAGCCATCCTGAGTCTAGCTGTGTGTGCTTCAGGTAGCAGAGCCAATGAAATAAGGCTGCTTAAGCCTTTTGGAGCCAGAAGTTTATGTGAAAGTCCCAGATGTCCAATATTGAGCTAACTGTACTATTGGAATTTACTTTTACTTAAGTTTGATTACAACTCTCCCCTGGTCCTTCCCTCTTGGAATTAGAAAGTATGCAATTTAGTTTTGATTTTATAAGATTTCACAAGTAAGTGGCTTTGGGTTTTTAAAGAGGCATTGGACTTTTAAGTGTTGAAATTTGTAAAGACTATGGGACTTTTGAAGTTGTGCTGTGTTTTACACTGTTATGTTAACACGCAATCTTGGTATAAAGTAAAGGTTATGGTTTAACGTTGATGAGTTGGGTGTCAGGCTGACAAGGGATAGATTTATGGCAGCTAATCTTGGTTGTCAATTTGACATACTTAAGAAAAGAGAACCTCGCTTGAAGAGTTGCCTCCATCAAACTTGCCTGTGAACATGACTGAGGGGCATTTTCTTGATTGTTAATCATGCTCAGAAGAAAGCTGTCTGAATATGAGCTAGATAAAAGCAGCAAACAGTGATCCTCTGTGGATCCTGTTTCAGTTCCAGCTTCTAGGTTCCCACCTTGGCTTAACTTTCATGCATTTATAGACTATAACCTGTTGGCTAAAATAAGTGATTTTTTTTTCCCAGTTCCTGGTGTTTATCAGTGCAGCAAGAAAGCAAACTACAACACTGGGATTCTTTTCCAAATCTTTTAAGTGTTAGAAGCTTTCTGGGTCTTGTACAATTTTTTATTTTATTTTCTAATTTCATGAGTCTTGGGAGCCTTTCTCCTCCCTCCAGGAGAGAATGTTTATAGTGAGCGAAAATGGCTTTCCTAGATTCTATTTCTTATGGAAAAGTCTCCTAGATTATAAATTTCTAGCAAATGGTGAATCATTAAAGTTCTGATCTTTCCCTGCCTTCAGTTAGCCAAAAAGAAAATTTCCAATTTGCCGGAAACTGATAATATATACCCTCCTTTCTTTAGAAGAGTTTTGCCTTAATTCTCTAGGGGAAAGAATTTTGCACAGGTATATGTGAATACGTGGGCCTTGCTGAGTTTCCTCTCCTAGCTTATGAGCCAGCATGTGTATGTAATGTACCTTCCTAAAACTCCCAGAGACAAAGTTCAGAGAATTTCCAGTTAATTGAACACATAGATGTTCACAGAGAGCTGCTGGTGGAGGCTTGGAAGCTAGGATCCCAAACTCACCCTATGCATTCATTCCATTGCATCCTTTCTAATGACACACCTGAAAATATCAGTCAGTGCTTCCCCAAATCCTGTGACTGAATCAAGCAAATTAATCACATTCAAGGCAGAGGTGTGAGAACCCTCTCCCCATTGCTCAAAGCACAGGTAGAATAATCTTGGCTGTGTGACTGGAATCCAAAGCAGTTTTGGGAACTGAGCTCCAACCTGTAAGCCCTGATGTTATTTCGAGAAAGATGGTGTCAGAATTAAATTGGATTAGTGGACAGGATCTGGATTAGAACAGAGCAGCTGGTGTCCACGGCTGCAGAACCACTTGCTGGTTGGGAAAAAATTCATGTTTTGTGGTCACAGAAATTCCGTATTGACAGTGCTGTGAGAGTAGATGAAAAGCAGGCAGTTTTCTTTTTTATTTTGACACGGGGGTTAAACTTCAATATGAATTTTGGACAGGGACAAAACCGTTTCAACTACAGCATCTTCTTTGATTGACTGACTGACTGATGATAGATTGATTGATTGACAGAAATGCTCACCACAAGATTCATCATAGGTATTTTAACTGACTCCTAGAACTCGCTGGCTCATAAGGGTATCATCTTATTTCACACAGAGAGCTCTTTAATTTTTATGTAGTTATTTATAATATGAAGCCAAAATATCTTTCCTGAAACTTGGTTTTAGTGTTTTGGGTCTTTCTTGTGGAACCCTATAGAAAAAGTCTGTTTCTTCCCACTTCAAAATAGAATCTCAACTCCATCAATTCAGCTATCATGATGTCTGAGTTTTCACTTTTCTGTGTAAAACAGTCTGTTTCCTTACTAATTCTTAGTATAATGTAAGATCAATATACCTCACTACCCAGTTACCTTCTCTTTCACACACTCTGTTTAACATGAATTCTTAAATTGTAGGTTGTATTAGTCAATCAATACAGAAGGAGGAGAGATGAAGGACAAATAACACCAGTTTTTTTTTTTTTATAAAACCTCAAGAAATCATATTATTTCAAGTTTGCCTAAAATTATACTATATTTATCTGTTTCTTGATTGAAGTAATGCCACTTGGGCTGATAATGTGTCCCACAAAAATATAGACTAACAAAAACCCCAGTGCCAGTGAGGAGAAACCTCCCTTCGAATGGTTGGTCAAGCGTGCTGATGACACTGTGCAGGATTTGGATTATTTGAGCTGGATATAACCTGAACATCCACTTCCTGGAATTTATCTTCCATAGTATAATCCTATATAAGCTGCTAAGGGAAGGGAGAGATTAATAGTTCTGCATAGCAGTGTCACCTGTGAACCACAGCAATGACGAGCATGGCAAGATATTCCTTTGGTGCATACATGGCACCCACAGATTGGTGGTAACCAACAGCTATCACATTCAAATTAAGAGCACTCAAGAGGAGGGCAATCATACCTGGTACTGGAAAGCTAGCCAGCATCCTGGGGCTAATGAGGGCATGTACTTCAGAAAAGAATCTGCTACCGCCACCTTGCTAGACCAGAAAAATTCCTAACGACCTACTAAATCTTATCCTTATATCCACTTGTAAGTACAGCTGCTGTGCCTCATCAACAAGGCATGTGTTTACAGCAAATGGAGATGGTCACAGAACACCACAACTGGACACAACGCAGAGATCAAGAGATGTGGAAAGCTCAGCCCCAATGGAGACATGTGTATCACAGCTCCTGCTTCAGAGAACATCATAGCTCCTGGCTCAGAGAACATCATAGAAAAGGAGACAGAATGATTGTAAGAGTCAGAATAACAGGAAGGGGAAAAGTTCACAGGCTCTCACCCCTAGACAAAAGAATTAATTACAGGTGACTAATGGCTATTCAGGGAGAAAGAATTAGCCTCTCCCAAGGATGAGTTCCCTTATTGGTTAACAATAAAAAATGGTCATCCCTGAAACTTTATGTACACAGACAACTAAAACATACTCGAGGTTGCTGTATATATATATGTGTGTGTGCATATAGATATGTAATAATGAAATGGTTGTATTACTCAGCTCTTTGCCACCATAACAATACTAAGTTATAAAAAGAAAAAAAAGTTACTTGGGTTATGGAGATTCCAGCACAAAATTGAGTGTCCCCTCCTTTGGGTCGGGGGTTTGTAGCAAAGGTGACACTGTGTGTCAGGAATGCATGTTGAAGTAAAACTTTCACCCCATGCTCCAGAAAACAAGAGGAAACAGAGAGAGATTATGGGCCTACTGTCTTCTTCAAGGCTCATATCCCATGGCCTACCACCTCAGAGCCTCCACCTCTTACGTTTCTACAACTTCTGTCAGTACCACCCTGGGAAGCAAGCCTCCAGTACACGGCCCATGAAAGGCATCCAACATCCAAACAATAACAAGGTTATTCAATCTATTTACATTTTTCAGTATTTAAAAGTAGTTGTGCTTCACCAGTCCGTAAAGTGATGGGTACAGCTTTGGCCTTCTCCAGCTTAAGTTCAATTTCTACTAATGCCTTCTAAAATTTGTAGTAGTTTCTGTTAAAAATAATATCCCCTTTTTGACTCTCATTGAACTTTAAATCTTTATCAACTGAACTACTGTCAATCTAAAGCCTTCCTACCTCATATTTAAGTAGTTGATTCTTTGAACTTGGATGCAAAACTTAACATTTAACCCTATTAAGTGTATATTGCTAATTTCATTCTATTCTTCTCCTTTTCAAGGTCTTTTGACTTAAGTTTGATTAATCTGATTTGTCAGCATTACCTCTAACTTTTTGTCATGTATAAACTTGATAGGTTTAGTTTTTTTGTTTTGTTTTTTGTTTTTATGACACAGGCTCCCACTATATAGCACTGACTGGTCCAGAACTCACTATGTAGACCAGGCTACCATTGACCTCACAGGGATCTGTCTGGCTCTGATTCCTGGGTGCTGGCATTAAAGATGTGTGTCACTACTCCTGGCCAGCCCAGGTATATATTGGAATTCAAATGACTAGCTGATTAAAATGTTGATCATTTTAGAAGGGTGGAGAATGGCTTCACAGTGGTTCTCAAACTTGAGAGTGTTAAAGAATCGCTCAGGACGCGCATTCAATGTGCTTGATCCCCAAGTCTCATTTCCTGAAATTTGGATTCTGTGAGACTGAGACGTGACTCCAGGAATGTGCATTTTTAACAAGCACCATATGCTATTCTGATGCTTTTGGTCTTAGGCCACATTTTAGAAGCATCTTCAGAAAGTTTCTTTAGGTTGAAGCTGACAACATGCTTCTTAGTTTTAACAGGGTGTTTTAGCTTTCTGGCACAGTGTAGGATACAGAATAAATGCTGAATGAATGAAGATGTGAACAAAGGAAGGAATGAAAGATGGAATGGTATTCGGCTAATAATTTAGTTGTGTTTCCAGCTTAATTACAAAGCCAATATGATCAGCCTTTTCAAATGCTCTGTGTAATTAAAAGAATTGATACCTTTGATGCGCCCCACTGGGAGAAAAATAAAAAAGGGATGTTTTGCATGACCCATGCTTAATGAACATATGTTGTCTCTTAGTGATGACTACATTCCTTTCCAAGTGCTTAAGAATCACGTACTTCCTACATCTGTCTGGACTCTTGAGAATTAAGCAGTGCCTTCTATTAACTCTCTCCTGTTGTTGTAAATAATAAAAATGGCTGTTGAGCTAGATAATGTTTATTATTTGCCCTAAGATTATCATGGCAGTATTATTTAACCCACTATCACAAATAAATAAGACACAGACACCTGTTAGATTTATAATTGTCTTATTTATCTTGGGCCAGGCAAATATTTCACTTACACTGTCTCGCTAACCTCACCATTCATCTCCCAGTCCCAATCCAATTCTGTCCACCTTAATCCTCCTCATCTGGTCTATCTTCCATACATAATCCCGTGGTACTTGCTTATATTCTTCATGTGGGACTTTTCATAACATTATTGGAGTCCTTTCTCTTGATCCATGTGTTTTGGTTTTTTTTTCTCTCCACGCACAGGATGGGTTACATCCTGGTGTCCTCCTTCCTCCTCTCTTCCCATCAGTCTGTCTCAGGTGATTCTTTCTTGAACCCAAAAGTCCAGGAACCTTAGCCACGCCTACCCCATTCTGCCCTGCCCAGGTATAGGCTGTTTAAACAACCAATCAGGTAAGTCTTAGGCAGGTTTACAAGACAAGGATAGGTGTAACCAGATCATGAGGGCCAGGAACACACATCAGACCAACCTCCAAAACTCCCCACTGTTTCCAGCTTCACTTGTGAAAAATTAGGTTTTAGGCTTAGGTGGCATTGTCTGTCTTTCTTCCTCTCTCTGTTTCTGTCTCTGTCTCTGTCTCTGTCTCTCTCTTTCTGTGTGTGTGTGTGTGTGTGTGTGTGTGTGTGTGTGTGTGTGTGTGTGTGTGATTCTAGAGGATAGAGCAGGGGTTCTCAGCCTTCCTAATGCTGCAACCCTTTAATACAGTTCCTCATGCTGTGGTGACCCCCCAACCATAGAATTATTTTGTTGCTACTTCATAATTATAATTTTGCTACCATTATGAATTGTGATGTAAATCTCTGATATATAGGCTATTTGATATGTGACCCCACACAAAGGGGTCATGACCACTGCTGGGCTGGAGGAAAATCTTGGCTATTGTTTCCCTTAAGACTGGGTTTCCAGCAGGCCTGAACTTGTCAAAGAAGCCAGTAAGCCCCAGATATGTGCCAATCCCTACCTCTTCTGTGCTGGATTGCACATACGCACCACCATGCCTGCCTTTTACATGGGTTCTGATGAGCACACTAAGATCTTCGTGCTGGAAGGCAAGGGCTTCAGCAATGAAGCCATCTCCCCATCTCCAAATAATAAGAATCCAAGGACCAGGTGCATTGACCAGTAAGTATTTTTTAGTTTTCCTCTAAACATATCTTTAAAGAAAATTCAAGGAAATTCAGAAAGACTCAGAAATAAGACAGCATTCTTAACCCATGTTAATATTTGTTTGCATTTTTCTCTGTTTGCTAGTTTTGCTTATTTTTATTTTTTTTTCCTGACCCAGTGGATTGTTGCGTGTCTTTAGTCTCCTTTTACAGAACAATTCCTCCACCCTGTTTTCTGCCTTTCCACATGGGCCCTCGAGTTCTAGAGTGTACTTCTTAATTGTGTTTGTTTGCCTACCTTTTCAGTTTTTTTTTTTTAAGATCATGTATATTCAAAAAGTAAAATGAAAGATAATTTACAAAAGCCAATGCTAAACATTGTTCCCGAAGGAAGGCTATGGTTGTGCTTAACTCTTCACCACCAGTGTGAAGGGGGCTGGGAAGGGCTGATCCTAAGTGAAAGACGGAAGGAAGGCTGGAAAGAGGGATCTAGGCCACTGAGGACATAGAAAAACACTAAAGGATTTCTCCAGGAAAAGTCATCTGACAGGTCTGTCCTGACCTCCCAGGAAGGGGCCTGCCTGACTATCCTACCAGCTGGAAGCAGTGGAGGGGAGAGTGGCCTGCATACAAACCCCCTGATAGACTGTCGATCCCAGTCCCTCAGTCTGCAGGAAGAGACCAGGTGGGGACTCTCAGCTGCGACACCAAGTCCGCATTTCATTCTTTGGGTGGCTGTCTTCTGGTTGCTTACAGAGATACCGAAGTCCCCCATCTCACCCCAACTTGGGACAGATCTGGAAGTTTCCCACTGAGGCACTGTGATCACTTCATCCCAGCTCAATAGCTTACTCCTCTTGCTCTGGTGTCTAGTATTCCTGGCCTTTGGTGCTCTTTTCTGGGTATCTGTCTACAGGCACTGCTCTGATTCTTGCTGCCTATACAATATTTACAACTCTGTGGTGTACACCCTAATAGCACCCTCTATCCATTTTATTCCTGGGGAAACTGAGGCTCAAGACGGAGGCTTCGTGGCTGTTCTGAGGTACTCCCACCACTGGGATGTGGAAGAGGCTTTCAGCAGAGGCAGTCTCTCTGATTCCTTTCTGCCCTCCCACCCGCTGTTCACTGTGCCTCTCTGTGACGCAGAGATTCTATCACACAGCCCCAAAGAAGAGCTTCCCGAGGATCTACTGTGAGTGAGGATTTGTTGCAGTTGCATAAAACTGTCTATGGAAGAGCTGGGTGCTTGCCACAGTCTTTACTCTTCCACAGAGCTTTATGGAGGAGGCAGAACTTGCTTGTGCATTTCCATTGTGTCCATCCATGTGCATTTCCCAGGGTGCAGCTTTCCCCTGATAACTGGATGCAAGAGCCGCTTACCCTTTACAAAAGGGAAGTGTATACATAGAGCCAAGACTAAAGCAGACAGGTTCCTCTTCCTCAACAGAAAAGTGACCTTTTTGAGTGCACACTGAGACCGGGTGATTTTATCTAAGCTGGGCAGATGGTGTTGATGCACTCAGATCATTATCAACAAGTGCTTTCAGATGTAACTTACACAGAACTCTGCAAGCTCATGGTAGCCCTGTCTGTACCAAGACTGGAGGAATTACCAAGACGAAGGTCGAAAGTTAGAGGGGACATGCTTCCGTTAGAGCGAGGTTCCCAATCCAAAGGAATGACAGCCAACTGTCCTAACTCTGGAGGATTTTGTTGAAACAGAGAAAATCCTGGACAGGCCAGGAGAGTTGGTCACCCTAGAATGAACATTTCATAGCTGAGCTCTGTTAACTACCGAGTGTCTTCCCAGACCACATACTTTCTGGTCTTTTAAATGATATTCCCGTGGCAGTGTTCGTCTAGGAAACTGCCTATTGAAATGGTGACAGGGGACAAAGTAGAAACTGAGATGTGTATTAGAGCTTGTAATAAATAAAGCAGTCACCTTTTAAACCTTTCACATCTTCCGTGTGTACGTGTGTGTGTGTGTGTGTGTGTGTGTGTGTGTGTGTGTGCGCGCACGCGCGTTATAAATATAAAGTTGATCAGTGCAAATAATTTTGTGGGCTGCATTCCCATCAATAAAGATCTTTTAAAATCTCATTCTAATGGTTGTGTGGCCTCCATTGAGGGTGTTCAATACTTTATTAACTTTCCAATTGTTCAATATTTAGGCTAATTCTTGCTATTAAGGATATTGTTGCTGTGAATATTTTTAGGACTCTAATGTTTCTTTTGAAGAAGTTTCCGGGACCTTCTTGAACAAAAACTTGGAGGCATAAACTGCCTCTTGGAAGGCTGTGTTTCACAGTTCTGCACCCACTTGACAACTATTGATACCTAGGTTTCCAATCTTCAGCAGCCCTAGAGTTGAAAAGAGACTCCGAACATTCTTTATTTTTCTGTTTACTAGCACAGTTCAAACATCTTTCATCTCTTCCTCATTTAAAATTTTCTAACATTGTTTGTTTATACACTTTCCCAGAACTTTGATTGAGTTTTAAGATCCTGCTCCTCATTTACGTAAACTAGTTACAAACTTACTATAATAAATCTTTCTATGACATCTTTATTTTGAACACTTCAGTTTGGCAGACATTTAAAAAAATGCTATCCCTCAAAAAACATTAACTGTTTACAGTCTTTAAACAATGAGTTAAACGCTGACACACATACCTTTCTTGAAGACTCTTTGCCCCACTGTTAGCCCATTAGCAGTGACTTAAGTCATTTTTGAATGCCTAGAAGTAATGTCACACACATGTGATGAGGAGGCAGAACCTACCACCCAGAGCTGGAACACACCAGCAGTGCTGAGTTGCTCCCTACTCTTAGAGCCTTGTTTTTTTCAAGACTGGACTATCATGCCACTTGCATTGGTATTGCTTCCACTGCTTCTAGACACCACCCCTAGTTTTATGATATGTGTGTTTGCTCTTCTAACCATGTGTGCACTTTTCTTATTTTTGAGCTTCAAAAAAAAAAAAGCTCAACCTCATTAGCCATTAGGGAAATGCAAATCAAAACGACCCTGAGATTTCACCTTACACCCATCAGAATGGCCAAGATAAAAAACTCAAGGGACAACACATGCTGGAGAGGTTGTAGAGAAAGGGGAACCCTCCTCCACTGCTGGTGGGAATGTAAACTGGTACAACCACTCTGGAAAGCAATCTGGCGCTTTCTCAGACAACTAGGAATAGCGCTTCCTCAAGATCCAGCCATACCACTCCTAGGCATATACCCAAAAGAGGCACAAGTACACAAAAAGGACATTTGCTCAACCATGTTTGTAGCAGCTTTATTTGTAATAGCCAGAAGCTGGAAACAACCCAGATGCCCCTCAACTGAAGAATGGATGCAGAAATTGTGGTACATCTATACAATGGAGTATTACTCAGCAATGAAAAATAAGGAAATCATGAAATTTGCAGGTAAATGGTGGGACCTGGAAAGGATCATCCTGAGTGAGTTGTCCCAGAAGCAAAAAGATACTCACGGTATATACTCACTCATATAAACATACAATATAGAATAAACCCACTAAAATCTGTACATCTAAACAAACTAAGCAAAAGAGAGGACCCTAACTAAAATGTTCAATCCCCATCCTGAAAGGCAAAGAGGATGGACATCAGAAGAAAAAGAAAATGGGAAACAACCTCGGAACCTGCTACAGAGGGCCTCTGAAAGCCAGAAGAAAACAGGAAACAACCTTGAAACCTGCCACAGAGGGCCTCTGAAAGCTTCTGCAGTATAGACTGTCAAAGCAGATGCTGAGCCTGATGGCCAACTGATGGGCAGAGTGAATGGAATTTTATGTAAGAAGTGGGAAATAGTAAGAGCTGGAGGGGACGGGAACTCCACAAGGAGAGCAACAGAACAAGATAATTTGAACACAGGGAACTTCCCAGAGACTCATACTCCAACCAAGGACTATTCGTGGAGATGACCTGGAACCCCTGCACAGGTGTAGCCCATGGCAGTTCAGTGTCCAAGTGGGTTACATAGTAATGGGAAGAGGGACTGCCTCTGACATAATCTGATTGGCCTGCCCGTTGATCACCTCCCCCTGAGGGGGGAGCAGCCTTACCAGGCCACAGTAGAGGACAATGCAACCACTTTTGATGAGAACTGATAGACTAAGATCAGAAAGGAGAGGAGAACCTCCCCTATCAGTGGACTTGGGGAGTGGCATGCATGCAGAAAGGGGAGGGAGGGTGGGATCGGGAGGGGAGGAGGGAGGGGCTTATGGGGGGATACAAAATGAATAAAGTGTAATTAATAAAAAATTAAAAAAAATTAAAAAAGAATAAAAAAAATGAAGAGTGAAAAAAAAAAGAGTTTCACAAAATTTCTTTCCTATCCAGTTCCAACTTACTTTCCTCTTCCTCCCCCCATACTCTATGGATACAATATAGAGTTTATCCATATTTTATGGGAAGATGTGGCTTATTCATTTTCACCAGTGGATGATATTTTATTTTATAAATATCTGTTTGTGTATTCTTTGGGCCAATGAATGAGGGTTTCTTTCAAGGCTTAGGAGTAATATTACTGGATTGAAGTGCTGTACATGATCTGTTTTTCAAGCCAAAAGACTAAGTTGCTTTTTTTTTTTTTTTTTCCAGTGGTTGTGCTAATTACATCCCCAACTGCAGACTTTAAAATTGTGTTGCTGGGCTTCCTTGCCAATACTTTGATGTTTTCACGTACTAAAATCTGGTAGCCATTTTCACCCAGTGGATCCGCACCAGTGTTTTAGGCTTATTTGTTCAAGTTCCTAAAGCCTGAGAAGCTAAATCTCAAAAACAAATCAAACGGCTCTCGTTGGCTCTCGTTTGGGTTTTCAGTTTCTCAGTAGGGTCAGACACTTAGCAAACCGTTCATAATCTGTCATGGTGAGCCTCATGTTCAGGAGGTCACATCGGCGAAGATGAGTGAACAGCAGCCTGAGGAGAAGTTACCAAGCTGACGTTCTAATCTGCTCTGCAAAGCGTGCTTCGAAGTCACCTCACCTCTCTGCCATCCTACCTGCTCACCAGGTACAACAGAGCTGACCTCTCTCCCAGGCCCACTGTGATGATGAAATCCTGCTGCAGAGCACTTTGAAATCTTTGGATGACAAGCACGGCAGAAGCGCCAAGAATGATTGTTACCCGTGCCAGCAACACTAGAAGACAGCATAAAAATAGGAAGCAAAGGAAATTTCACTTTTCAAAAGCCTCAGTGAGAAAATTGGCTGGTCAGAATGTCATCCCTGTTTCTGGTTCAAGTAGACACTGGCTTTTCATAAAATTAAAAGAAAAAAAAAAGAGTACACTTTTTTTTTTTTTCCTGTCTCTACAAGGCTTTTGCACCCTGGTTTTTGTGAGACCTGGTAAGTCGCTGCTTCAGAAGGAAGGGTAATGCCTGAAGAGCTCTGGTCAAAACTGTTCTTGTAGATGGCCTTCCCAATCTGCCTTTTATCCCAAGGCATCTAAGCCCTAAAGTCTGCATAGATGTTACAGGTTGAGGACTGGGGAGGGTATAAGCCTTGACACTGTCAGAACACAGCAGTTAATCTAACTGCCACAGAAACAGATCAGTCTTTGGCTCTGGCCTACTGCCTTCTGCTTTCTCCTCCCAGACCTCCTTTCTGCCCTGTATGTGAGAACATGAGGGATGCAGAGAGGAGACATTTTCAACAACCTTTGATGTATTAGGAGCCACAGAATAAGATGAGTCATGCCCACTAATGTGAAGGCTCATTCTAAAATTGCCTTAGCCGTGATTTTAGTAGCTCAGATCCATCTTGATCTGCTGCTCTAAGTGAGTTTTGATGAGCCATAATCACCTTTACTTATAAATTCGATGGGCTGTGGAGACAGTTCCAAGCCACAGACTGGGCATTTCCCACCCTGAGCTTGGTGCTTGAAATGACACCCAGAGAATCTGAAATAGGAGGTTTTCATTTGATTTTTTTCTTTTCTTCTGCTCTAGATCTTTACTGGAGATTTTAAAAGTCAAAATTGCATAGAGTAGTTCGGTTGCTGCACCCCACGGAGAAGTTCAGAAAGTGAAAGGTAAGGGGGTGTAGCCTTAGGCTTGTAAGGGGGACGTGAGTGACGCATGTCCACCCACAGGAACTGTTCTGTGAAGTTATGAATCATAGTGTACTCGACTCCTAATTTTCACCCAGGAAGGGAGAGCTACTGAACACTGTGGGAATGTTTTGTTCAGACGTTTCTTCCAGAGAGGGTCCTCATAATGCCTTCTGGGGAAATGTGTTCTCTAATTGGCATAATCAAATTATTGCTGTAGAATTGGCATAGTGTGGCTCCAGTAGGGATCCTTCCCATCAAGAAACATTTCTCGAGAAAAACATTGTCCAGTCTAGTCTCCGTCCCATGGCAATCTGCCTATTCTATTCTTTTGCCTCACGAGGAGGGACGTGCTCAACAGATTTCGAATCACCTTGCTGAAGAAATCAGTTGAAAAGTGGAAAGCCAGCCTGCTGATAGTTTCTTTTTCAGCCCACATCTAATAAATGGTTGAAGTGATTTTTTTTCCCCTCTATAAATTGACAGATTATTTACTCCTGTGTGAGTTACAATGTTGCTAAGGTCTTTCTTTCTTTCTTTCTTTAAAAAAAAAAAGTTTAGAAGTATAAAACTGTTCACAGTAACCTGAAATTCATTTCCCGTTCACTACATTTATCTTTATCTGAATTCTTAATAATGGATACGGGATAATCATACAGCTTTGAGATGTCACAGTGAGGAGGAGTCTGAGAAACATAGGAAAATGACACCATGCTAAGTGAAAAACACCCAATGGTGTGTTGTAGTTACAAGGCCCTTCTCAAACGCGTGCTGATATTTGATGCTGTTGTCATCGGTGTTAAGGGGCGGCAGACGTAGGGAGTGGGTAGGCCACAAAGTCTTTCATGAATGGATTAACACCGTTAGCGTGGGAGTGGGCTTTTTTTGTGAAAGGAAAAGTCCTTCTCCCTCTCACTGTATTGGGTTCACTTGCTTCATTGTCATGTTAGGAGACGGCACAGAGAGCAGCCATACAACAGGACCTGTTCTTGGACTTCTACCTTCTAGAGCCATAATTCCTATTGTTCATAAATTACCCAGCCCACAATATTATGTTACAGAAGCATAAAACGCATGAAAGCATCACGGTTTCAGGCTTATAAGCTGTGCATGTGAGTGAAAAATTAAAAGGAACATAGAAGAAAGAAACAGGTGGTAGATTAAGGTGGCAGAAATGTGAGAATCCCCTTCCACCTTTTGTTTTCCATCAACATATGCTTACAATGTTGTTTGCACAATAAACATGACTGTAAAAGTGCTCAGTTAAGTGCAAGAGAAGATATATAATGACACTAATAAGTATAGATTTCAGGTCCCTTCCTGGTCAGGGTGGTCGGTGTGAGTGCCTGGCTTGCTAAGGTTCCAGGTGGAGAGAAGAAGCTGGGTTATAATCAGCGAACATTTCTGTGTCAGCATTTCTAGCAAATCACTTATAGGGATTTTTAGAAGAAAGGGGCCTGATTCTCCAGCACTCCTGTAATTTGTTACGATATAATTTCTCATTCTAAGTAAATATTCAGTTTTGTGTCTAATTTTGTATTTGTAATTCTGCATCTTTTTCTTAACGAGGGTTCCTATAATTGGTTCGTCGTCGTGTCTCACGAAAACTGAAGGTGCCTTTGGCTAGGTGGGTCATGGGAGCACTAGCTGTAGCGCCGGCACCCACCCCCGACTTCTCCTAAGAATCCTTGTCAGTGCGCAGGACAAAATGCTGCTGTGGCCAGTGGTTCCTACCACATTCTGCTATTCCTCTGTCCTTCTAAGAGGCTTGGAAGTCTTACTCACAAGAAAAGCAGCTGGAAACACTGGTTTAGAAAGTTGGGGTGGAAAAGCACAGTGAAATCACATACAGGCATTCTCCTTGAGTCTTTATTTCAGAGGTCTTTATCCCTCGCCTAAAACCCTTGGTGCAGGCAATTTATAGAAAGATTTTCTTTTTCTGAAAAGCCAGCCAGCTGCCACTGGTGTTATTCTAAACCTCTATACTGCATTAAAACAAGTTTAATCAAATTAGAGGATAATAGCAGAGGGAAGGAGAAAGAAAGGAACATTAGGGGTTCCCCCGCCCCCAGCTCCTTGTAGTTGTGCTGTGCGGTATTTGATTTAACCTCAATAACATTCTAGAAGGGTATTATCATTTTTTAACATCTAAAATTGCCAGATTTAGCAATGGAAAATAGAACACGGCCAGATAAACTTGAATTTTAAATAAACATAAATAATTTTTAACATATGAGTTTCCCCGATTGGAGCTGACCAGCACACACTGAAGCTCCACACGGTCTTCCAGGTTTTTCTGTCCTTACTGCATTTGGGAGCTGACGAAACCAAAGGCCAGAGCGTCGTAAGAAGCACGGGGTGATCCAAGCCGAGCTTCACCTTTTAGGCACTGTTTTAGTACCCTCTCACTATATCATGAATTTATTTATTTATTTATTTTTTATGTATTATCAGCTGTCTCCCACGCTTATGTAAGTGAGAAATTAATTGCCCCTTAGAGGAGACCTTCCCAAGCTTTGAAAACAAGTGGACTCTGCAGAGAGAGAGTCCCCAGGAAACTGCGTCTAAGAATTTCAACATTGCAGATAGGATTCCTGGGGAGAGAGCAATAGGGCCTCTGCTGGAACGAACAGCGAGAATGTGCGGCATTCAGAGGAAGAAATTAGAACGTGGCGCTGAAAGCGCAGAGCGGTTGTTTTGCTCCTGGAAAGCAATCTCCTCCGCGGTCCTGACAGTGGGAGGGAAAGTAGGCAGGGGACTGACTACCAGGCCCCTCACCTGGGTGTCACCAGAGCCTGAAGCCAGCTCACATTTCCCCGTCACCTCTGAGGCTGCTGATTTACCTTCTCCTCCCCTTCTACACGCTGCAGAACTAATTGCCTGCTTAATTGCCTAAACTAATTGCTCTGACGTTCATTGTTCATCTGCTCCTTTCTCCCGCCGGAGCTTGGGCAGACTGGCTCCCCTGAGGGAAAGGCTGGGATAACACTTGCTTTGGTGATAGGGTGCTTCAGAGCAATCGCGCAGGGCTTGTTTTTGTTGGGGGTGTAGACCAAGGTAACCACGTCGCTCACTTCAGGAAGGACAATAGCTCTCAGCGGGGCGGGGCCGCTTCCCCGAGTCAGTTATGCTGTTCCCAGGATGTTTCTTTCTCTCACTGAGAGTTTATCATTAGGCCTGGTGATTAAAACACTGAGAACCAGAAACGTTAACAGTTTTCCCAAGTCTCAAACTCCTTCACAGCAAGGATGTGTCTGTGGCTTAGCTTTCTCGATTCAGAGCCCAAGATTTCTGTTGTTTCATTCAATAATAACTCTTTTACATTTCCACGCAAACATTTATCAAACCACTCTTGGGTAACATCTTCCTACTTGTAGTTTGAGTAAGACTCATTCATATCCACTGAGCTGTTATGGCTATTAAGCCTTTTCTATGTGTTAAGTCACATAATCTCAAAGGGGTATAAATGAATAAATGAGGGGAAACTGAGGCAAAGGAAGGTTAATAACTTGCCATGTGTGTGCCATTACATTTACAGCTTCCGGATTCTGATTTATGGATGAACTTGTGAAATCATGTAAGTCCTGAAGCCGGAGCAACTTGAAATTTATCAAGCGATATTATATAGAGCAGGAGCCATGTGCTTCTATGCCTCCATATTGCTGAGATTAATATAAACAATTACAAGACCAACTTGTTATGAACTTGAGGCATTTTGAAGAATTTCTGCAACTTCCTGGTTAGTGGAAAACCCAGCGGGTTGGAGGCATTAGCTAGGCGTAGGGCCCTGGTAGGGGAGGGGTTGCTATGCTCCTCAGTTTCATCCGCTCTGAAATGAGGACAATGAGGCACTGTGGTCTGAAGACCCTTCCAGTCTGTCCTCAGACAGCCTGTCCAAGGTGGAAGCACACAGTGTCAGAGGCTGAAAGGAACCTTCAGGATAGCTCCCCAGTGGCCGTAAAGAAGAGTCATACTGTTTGATGAATGGTCTTCTCCCGTTCTTAACAGGAAGACTAATACAAGCAATGACACTATTGGGCAGAATAAGCATTTTCTCTTCCAGAAGACAACTGCGGCCTATACACAAACAGTAACTATTTGGAAGCTCCAGAAATAACTTGTGTAATTCATTGAATTTTGAAGGGGGAAAAAAAGTTATGATATGGGACAAAGATAAAGGTTTGAAAGTGAGGAAGAAAAAAAGGTTTATAATTTCATTGGCTAAAAAAGGATCTATTAAATGGCAATTATGTGCAGCAAAAAAGCACTATATCAAGTGGATTTAAAAGGGCACATTTAGAGGAGCATGGAGGTGGGGGGAGAGGGTTTTTTTTTCTTCTTTTCCTAAAGGGAGGAAACCAGAGGCTCGACAATAAATATTTTTGCCATTCACTGTCTTGTTAGTTCTTTTGGGTGACTTTATGAAGTGTCTGTGACTTTTTACCTTCCAAACCATCACATGAAAGAAAGAAGAAGAATGGTAAGATATAGATGAAGACAACCTTGACCTCAGCAGGATGTGGCTGCAGCCTGGAGTACTAATAACTCAAGGAGAATGGAAGGTAATGTTGGTCAGAGGCTGGTGTATTTTTCCTGCTCTGGGATCTTGGGCAGGTCCATCTTTTTTCAGAGTCTCGGTGTCTTTCTTCCTACATGAAGTTATGGAATTGAACCCATCTGAAGGCCTAGGCTACATCTGGGTTTCTAATTGTACAACATGATAACAATTCCTGGTTAGAGGCTGTTACTCATTAAGGTCAAGCCCACAAAAATTTATCTTTAACACTGCACCAAATGAATGAGGAAAAAAGAAAAAAAAAGAAATAAGAAAGGAAAAGGAAAGAAAACATGGCTGCTCCTAGGTATGGTGGAGGAGAGATTTGTTATAGATAGGTGAGAGAGCATAGATAGGCAGAGGTGGGGACTCTGGGAGAGTCCAGTGTGTACATGACCTTGAGCTAAGCCATGTGGGGAGTTGAGGAGGGGAATGGAGAGTGGGTAGAGGGAGAAACCAGGTAGAGAAGACAGAAGGCCCAAAGGTACAAAGTGTGGAGAACTAGCTTCAACACCACAGGGTAAAAAGCTTCAATATTCAACTGGGGCAAACTGAGTCAGGGTGTAGATTCCTGGCTGTTGGCTGGTGGCCCAATAGAATTTTTCTGAGGGTAATTTCCTAGGGCTGGAACTGATGGCTACCTACCATGGCTTCCACTGATAGTGCCAAACTGAGGGGCCAGAAATAAACTGCTGGTGTCAGCTAGCACAGGTAGCTTCCTGGTATGGGCTTATACCTATTATGGTAAGCATCAGCTAGGGCTTTTAGCTTCTGGCTTTGGCTTTCCACTGATACTGGCAAAACATTAAAAAGTAAATGAAAGAAAGAAAGAAAAAGAACACACACACACACTTATGCTTGATGATGAAGTAAGACAGACTCTAACAGGTAGGTTCCAACAAACTTTTTCTATCTATTTTATGTCTATTACATTCTTCTATTTTACACATATATACAGATATACATATACATACATACATATGTACACATTGACACACTGGGTAGATAGAAATGGATTCCAACCCAACCTTACACACATACATATACGCATACACACATCCTAATGGATGGAACAAACTCCAAATAGTGAGATCCAAACCACCTTACATACATACGCCTTGGTGCATGAAACAAACCCTATGGAGCGGGACATCTTCATACAACTCATATATTATGAGGGATGTGGTGAATAAGGGCAACGAACAGAGCTACGCTCCATAACTGCATGAGGTCCTCAGGATAGGTGGTTCTTGGAGGTATGCCTCCCAAGACAAATTCATTGCGATTGTGCTAACCGGTGAGCCGTACTCCATGAGTTCCAGAGCTGTTTTGCCGTTGCTCCTTCATGACTCCCAACAACAAAGACAGCAGGTAACCAAAATGGTTGAATTATATATAGGAGGGCAGGGCAGCACCCTGCACACCCTATCCACGGTTCAGGGTGCGAGGGCAGGGTATGCCATCCAGGAGGACCCTGTAACAGGTAGGGACTGAGGGATGCAGGCAGAACCTGGCGAACAGGTCATGCCGATATGTTAAATGAGCACCTTAGCTATCTGTCCCAGGTTTGAAACCTAACATTAGGCATAATGCAAATGTTTATATTTGTGGTTATGTTTGTGTTCTGAGAGTTGTGCTAATAGTGTTCTATTCTAGAGAAATTCAGTTCTAGAGCAGTCCAGCCCACTTGCACCCAGAAGAGGAAGTGATAAAACTCTTCGTCCACCCATTCCCTGCTTTGACTATGGTAGTAGTTAATATTTTCTTTTCAGCGAAGAACGCTAACCACACAAAACGTCATCTTCTTAGATCAGTATGCATGGATGTAACTGTCACTTGAAACTCCAGGCTGCTTTGTGTGCAGAGAGAGAGGCAAACCATCCTGCTCCCCACTTCCACCTCAGAGTCAGGTGACAAAGACTGGGCAGCTGCTCACTGTCTGGAGGTGAGAAAACAAAATTCAAGATGTCAAGAGGGTTGCTTTCTTCTGAGGCCTCCTTCCTTGGCTCATAGAGGCTCTCTCTGTCTTCTCCCTGTCCCTTCATGGTAAGTTCACTCTTTATAGGTCTGCCTTTCTGTCCAAACCTTACCTTCCCTCTCTCACATAATACAGCGATCTTTGTAGAATGGACATTCTAGTAACCTCCTTTAAACATCGTATTCCATGTTAATCCTTTTGTATGTGTGAGTGCGTATGTAGTGGGGGGAGGGTTAGGAAGTTGGTGTTCATATCCTGGCATACGGTTGGAGGCAGGAGGACAGCTCTCAGCAGTCTGTTTTCTATCTCCACCACAGAGGTCCCAGGAACTCAATTCAGGTCATTAAGCTCAGAGGCAGGGTGCCTTTACTTCATCACCACATACACGCTACACACAGTACACACACACACACATACACACACACACACACACACACACACACACACACACACAGTACATTTCTCCAAATTTGGTTGCATTCTGAAACACTGGAGGTCGAGGGAAGACACCCAATTTAGTCTGTACTGGGTAACATGACACAAGAAAGAGGCTTCCTGCCACTGTGTGTTACCTGGGATCTGCTCAGAGAGCCCTGCTCTTCCTACATGCAAAGGAGAAAACAATTCACGGCGGGCACTTTGCTCTGTCAGCAGGAAATTGCTGTAGCAAATCGTTGGGGAAGCACCTGCATAATTCAGTTGCGACAGTATCTGTATTTTCTCCTGTGGCCTCTGGCTAAGCTGCTTCATCTTGGGGATAGAGCAGGTTCAGGATGGCCACTGTGAGCCAAGCCAGAGCTTCCGCTGGAGGCTGGGCGTGACACATGGAGTAACTGTCGTCTGGTGGGAGGTAGAAACGGCCTATCAAAGGGAAACACCTGCCACGGGAGGTTCACTGAAGCCTGAGTAAATAAAGGTCAAAGAGTCCGGGCTGAGCTTCCACCATTACTCCAGGGCAGAAGGCAGCTACCAAGTCATAATGCTGTGACAGAAACTAAAAAAAAAAAAAAAAAAAAAAAAAAAAGCCAGGGTGGTGAGCGCTGTCCTACAGAGATAAAAGTCCTGAGGGAAGGAGTTGGAGTTGCTGGGCAGAGGGGATGTGGGGGAGCGTGACTAGGAGCATAGGCAGGGTTGCATATAATGGCCTAAGTCCTTAGTGTCACCCTCTGCACATGATATAAAACCTGAATGTGTGTGTGTGTGTGTGTGTGTGTGTGTGAAGAAGTATGTTCACCTGTGTGCATGACTGGATAGAAGAGGAAAAGGAAGGGATAGAAAGTCTTAAAACCGTGGCAATGTGGCAAATATTTAAATATTTTAATAATACTTAAATATCTTAAATATTTACTATTTTAAATTGCTACAAAGTGTTGTGAGGCTTTATTTATAGTTAACTTTTACAGGTTATGGTGCTGTAGACAGCTGTAAAGTTAATTTAGTCACACAGGGGTCCTTAACCTGAGGACTGTTGATACTGATCCCTTTCCCAAGGCCCAGGAAAAGGCTTTGAGTTTTAAAATAATCGTTTTTCTTTGTGATCCTGTGAGCTTTATTTTATACATTATAAAACATTCAAAGTAGGGATGCATAGTCTTTATCATATTGGATAGAAATGGCATATACATACACAAAAAGGTAAAACATCTCTAGATCAAAACTACCATTTTAATAAGGTTCAATAGAATATGTTTAAGTGAATTATAAAAATTAAGTCTTGCATATAACAAGGGAAAAGTTCTGTGCAACTTTCGTTTTAGGAATGCAAATATTTAAATACATATAAATATGCATATTGTATATATTTAAACACATATAAATATTAATGTTGTATGTGTTTCTGTGAATATATATTTATTTCTAATTGTAGAACATGATAAAAAAATGTCTGATAGCCAGTGATCTACAGGCTACTACACATTAGGGCAATGACAAAACAGTCTGTGCTTTGAATGAATAGGGTAATGACAAATTAATCTGTGTTTTAAATGATGAATGAGGATTGTGGTGAGTCTTTTATGGATTAGGTTGGAGTGGGTCTGCTCAGTTTAGGCACATTCTGGCCATCTTCCTAGTGAAAGGGGACCATGACCAGTAAAAGATAGCAGTAACTGTCTCTGCCTTGCTAAGATCTGAGTTAATCTCAGTGTTTCTGAGACCCAAGTCGGTTCCCGAGGCTACCAGTCTGCAGAAAGTGTTAGAATTAGAGGCCCTGTTTCCTGGGTAGAATACCTTCCTGTTATTGCTGCCAGGAAGTATCGCCTTCCCTGCATAGATATCAATGCCACCAGAAGGTACAGAGAGAATACCTTCTCAGGATGGTGACAGCAAAGGAGGAGGGCCAAAGTGAAGCCAGGAGAAATAGAGGGTAGAGAGGTAAGATGGTACAAGCATTCAGGAAAGGAGGGGGAGGGCCAGAGAGCAGGAGAAAAATAGCAAGTGAGTAAAACAAGTAGCTGGACCCGCTGAGCTGAGGGTATAGGGAGAATCCATCACTCGAGGCTATTAGCATCCTGCAGGATTCCCAGCATCAGGTATAGTGGAACTAAAGGAAAGACAAGGCGGTTCAGCGGGAAAGCTCAGCACATACAAATCTTGGAATGGAGCCGTGCTGCTGCCATTAGAAGCGAACAAAGCCAGGATTCAGGCTGCCGTTTACTGAACTATGGTTAACCTGCTAGCAAATCTGAGCCGACTCATGTTTACTTGGTTCATTTAGAAAACGGAAGCTCCCTTAGAACAGGACCCTTTTCTTCCTCATTTTCTCAGTTATCCCAGTGCCTTGGAGAGGCCTAAACATGCATTTGTACTGCAATTTAAATGGTCTGCTGCAAGTTACTGTTGGAAATTACTGGAAAGATCTGGGGAGACAATGCAGCTGTCAAAGTACTTGCCACATAAAGACCCAATTTCCATCTCTCAAACCCACATTAAAAAGCCAGGCATGGTGGTGCACACTTTTAGTCCCAATGCTGGAAAGGCAGAGAGAGGTAGATTCCCGGTATTCACTGGTCAGCCAGCCTCACCGAATCAGCAAGCCCAGAGGCTCTGCCTCACAAAACAAGATGGATGGCTCCTGAGGAATGATGCTCGAGGTTGACCCCTAACCATTGTACACAGGCAAGCACACACACACAGACTCAAAGGGAATTCCTTGAAATAATAGCAACACTAATAACTAAATTTAATGTATCATGCTTAATAGTTAGAAACCAACTTCATGCGTATTATCTCACCTAATCCTTACAGAGCTCTATCAAATATCGCTGGTAATTGTTTCTTGTTAAAGTTGAGCATGTAGGTTCTGTGCCAGTCTATGACAAATGTCTGGCATTTAGTCAGTATTCTCTAATATCAAAGTTGACTTAGCCCTCGGCCTGTTTTTTGCATGTTATACATTTGACGAAAAAGCTTTGTAGACCTAAGGATGTATTTCCACAGTAGGCTTTCTGTTACTATAACAAAATGCCTGAGATGGGAAGACCTTCCTCCTTGTAAAGAGAAAGGGTTTATTTGGACTCACAGCTTGGAAGTTCTCTGTGTACTGTCGGCTGGGGCCTCTGAGCCTGTGGCGAGGCAGCACTCATAGGGGGGAGTCCATGGAGAGCAAAGCTATTCACATCATGGTGGCCAGGAAAGGAAGAGAAGGGGAGGACAACCAATGGCTCACAGTCTCCCTCTACAAAATACCCCAGTGATATAAAATTACATGCTTCTTGAAGTTTTGTTACCCATGGGTGGGGACCAGACTTTTAAAACAAGAAGGGACATCAGGACATATTTCCTATTCAAACTAAAGCAAAAGTGAGTGTAATGAGTGTACCAGTCTGGATGCTACGGAAAGTGGAAACCCCAGTGGAGTTAGGAAGAGAGGTTCACACAATGTGAGCCACGATGGGGGAATGAGTCAGATGGGAAGAGACACCTACCTGTCAATTACTTGTCAGTTATAGAAGGAAGTCGAGCCAAGCTAAGAACATCAGAGGTCGTGATGCAGATGTAATGAGACAGTAGCCAACAAAGAGAGTCCAGAGAGAAGTTGTCTGCAGCTGACTCCTGCACTGGATGGAAAGACCTGAGCATGACGAGCACACACCTTCAGTCAGTGTTGAGTCTTCAAAACACCCCTGAGCTGAGGGGGATTCTCCCCAAGGGGCTAGAGGTCACAGCTAATTTTCTCTTCTTTTTTTTCTCCCTTCCTTCCTTCCCCCTTCTCTCTTTCTCAGTCATGTGTGTGCATGTGTGTGCGTGTACTAACAAGAGGGCAGGCATTAAAGGGAGCCAAAGGCATTATTTCCCTCTGAAGCTGGAGTTAACAGGAGTTGTAAGCTTTTTGGTTTGGGTTCTAGGAACTGAACTTGGGTCTTCTGTCACGGTATGTACTCTTCACTCCTGGGCCATCACTCCAGCCCACCTAACCGCACTTACTGCAACTGAATGATAAAATTTTCTTGAAAGGAGGGGCAAGGGGCCTATTCCCACTGCAGTATAGCCTAGCTCAGTTATCTTAAGTCATGACATTTTCTGTGCAGTTTCAACTTAAATAGGCCAGTGGGACATTGTTTTAGGTGGCATATTCTCACTTCCTAGTTTGTAAACTGGAGACCACATGGGGACTAAACGTCCAATTTTGAAGACACTAGACTCCTACATGCAGGGTTAACAGAGGAGAAAAGATTACATCAGATTGAGCAATTAACCTTGAGTAGGCTGGACCAGGACAACTGTTATAAACACAACTGTGTCACTCCATTTTTCATACCCATGGCAGAGTTGGTCAATTGATCACAACACTTTTCCTTATAAGTTGTGTAGTCTGCCTCAAAATTATTCTCAACACAGTGATGCAGACAGCCACTACCCATCCATCAATGCTGACACCTCAGATGAAACCAATTTATCATTCTAACACTAGGTAAGAGGGGCAAGCACAGGGGTGTGTGTGTGTGTGTGTGTGTGTGTGTGTGTGTCTGTGTGTGTGTGTGTGTGTAGAGAGAGAGAGACAGATCAAGAGTGCCAGCAAACATTTGTTTGAGCTTGGGGAGATGTCATGAAAGTGAACACTCGAGTTTTTGAACAATTAATTTAGAAACTACTTTCCTTTTAAAAGAGAATTATATGTCTATTTGCAGCCGGAACAACTTTCCCTAGAAACAATGCTAGAATAAGGATTAAACACAAAATGGACAGCTAGATTACCTACTCATCTATACATAGCTATCAGTGAGATGCTTTTAGCCCCTGAAAACCTCAACATTCATTGACCACAATAGACCACAATAGGCAAGAGCTTATAGATACAGGCTTCTAATTACAGACCTTTTCCACTCAGTTGTTGCTTACTTCATAGTTGTAGAATGGTGTCTGATATTCCAGACTTGCTTCCAGTGCCAGAGAAATTCCATTTCCACCCAAGGGGCTTCCGTTTAAGTCTCAGGAACCATAACAGAATCATGTGAGTGTTCTAACTTTAAAACTTAATATAATTCTTATTCTATTTTCCTGTCTCTGTGGTAAGAGGCACTGATACAAAGAATATTAAGAGTGGCTTTTGGATAGTTAACTGGTACATGAAGGCACTTAGAACTAAAAGACTGATGTAATTATATTTCAGAGTGAAAGTGACCCTCAGATGCTTTTCAGTGTGGGTGGAAAATATTCTCTATTCCTTCTTCTGCTAATCCTTACTTCCTGATAAGAAAATATGAACTAGATATAAATTCATGTCTTTGTGTATTAGACACTATTGAACAAGGGAAGATTCTAAAGAGAGGTATCTTACCAAAACAAGTAACTACTTTGATTTTTCAGTGCAGCTATATTTTAACATCTAATCATTGGGTACATTAGATTTTAATCTAATAATTTTAAGCCCAAATATTGTCAGTGTATTACTATTCTTTATGTAATTTACCAAAACAATGTATCGCAAACTAAAAGAGAATTTAAAAATTAAATTAATAATGTGATATCCTTAACATAGATGAAACCTTAATCTTTTTTTTTATTTTTTTATTTTTTTCTTTTTAGTTACATTTTGTTAACTCTGTGTCCCAGCTGTATCCCGCTCCCTCATTCCCTCCCCAACCCCACCCTCCCTCCCTGGTCTCCTCCCTGCCCCTTTCCAAGTCCACTGATAGGGGAGGACCTCCTCCCCTTTCATCTGACCCTGTTTTATCAGGTATCTTCAGGGCTGGCTGCAAAGTCCTCCTCTGTGGCCTAACAGACTGCTCCTCCCCGGGGGGGGGGGGTCAAACAGCCTGCCCTTGAGATCCTGTTAGAAATAGTCCCTGTTCCCCTTACTTTGGAAAACTACTTGGTTACTGAGCTACCACGGGCCACATCCGAGCAGAAGTTCTAGGTTATATCCATAGATGGTCCTTGGTTGAGTGTCAGTCTCAGAAAAGACCCTGTGCCCAGATATGTTTGGTCCTTGTAGAGCTCCTATCCTTTCCATATCATACTAACTTCCCTTCTTTCATATGATTCCCTGCACTCTGCCGAGGGTTTGGTTATGAGTCTTAGTGTCTGCTTTGAAACACTGCTAGGTAGAGTCTTTCAGATGCCTTTTGTGGTAGACTCCTGTCATAAGTTCAATGCACATCCCATTTGTCTTTCTAAATGAGGATTAGTCACCTTCGCCTGTGTCCACTTTCTTGATTATCTTCTTTAGGTGTGTAGATTTCATTATGTTTATCATATCTTGTAGGTCTATATAAGCGAGTATATACCAAGTTTGTCTTTCTCCTTCTGGGATACTTCACTCAGAATGATCTTTTCTAGATCCCACCACTTGCCTGCAAATTTCATGATTTCCTCCTTTTTGATTGCTGAGTAGTATTCCATTGTGTAAAAATACCACAATTTCTGTATCCATTCCTCCGTTGATGGACATCTGGGTTGTTTCCAAGTTCTGGCTATTACAAATAAAGCTGCTATGAACATGGTTGAACAAATGTCCTTGTTGTGTACTTGAGCAAATTTTGGGTATATATCTAGGAGTGGTATAGCTGGGTCTTGAGGTAGCACTACTCCTAGTTGTCTGAGAAAGCGCCAGATTGACTTCCAAAGTGGTTGAACCAGTTTACATTCCCACCAGCAATAGAGGAGGGTTCCCTTTTCTCCACAACCTCTCCAGCATGTGCTATCACTTGAGTTTTTCATCTTGGCCATTCTGATGGGTGTAAGGTGAAATCTCAGGGTCGTTTTGATTTGCATTTCCCTAATGGCTAATGAGGTTGAGCATTTCTTTAATTGTTTCTCTGCCATTTGATGTTCCTCTTTCGAGAATTCTCTGTTTAGCTCCGTCTCCCATTTTTTAATTGGATTACTTGGTTTGTTGATTTTCTGCTTCTTTAGTTCTTTATATATACTGGATATTAGCCCTCTGTCAGATAAAGGGTTGGTGAAGATTCTTTCCCAATCTGTAGGCTGTCTATTTGTTTTGATAACAGTGTCTTTTGCTTTACAGAAGCTTTTCAGTTTCATGAGGTCCCATTTATTGATTATTGCTCTTAGAGCCTGTGCTGTTGGTGTTCTGTTCAGGAAGTTGTCTCCTGTGCCAATGAGTTCTAGGCTGTTTCCCACTTTTTTTTCCAACTGATTTAGAGTATCTGGTTTTATGTTGAGGTCCTTGATCCACTTGGACTTTAGTTTTGTGCAGGGTGATAAATATGGATCTATTTTCATTTTTCTGCATGTAGACATCCAGTTGGTCCAGCACCATTTGTTGAACATGCTGTCTTTTTTCCATTGAATGGATTTGGCTTCTTTGTCAAATATTGAGTATTCATAGGTGTGTGGGTTTATTTCTGGGTCTTCTATGCGATTCCATTGATCCTCCTTTCTGTTTCTATGCCAATACCATGCAGTTTTTATTACTGTTGCCCTGTAGTACAGCTTGAGATCGGGAATGGAGATACCTCCAGATGATCTGTTGTTGTACAGGATCGTTTTGGAGATTCTGGGTGTTTTGTTTCTCCATATGAAGCTGAGAATCTTTTTTTCAAGGTCTGTAAAGAATTGAGTTGGTATTTTGATGGGAATTGCATTGAATCTGTAGATTGCTTTTGGCAGGATGGCCATTTTCACAATGTTAATCCTACCAATCCATGAGCACGGGAGATCTTTCCATCTTCTGAGATCTTCAATTTCTTTCTTCAAAGACTTGAAGTTTTTCTCAAACAGGTCTTTCACTTGCTTGGTTAGAGTCACACCAAGGTTCTTTATGTTATTAGTGGCTATTGTGAAGGGTGTTGTTTCCCTAATTTCTTTCTCAGCCTTTTTGTCTTTGGTATACAAGAGGGCTTCTGATTTTTTTGAGTTGATTTTGTATCCTGCCACTTTGCTGAAGGTGTTTATCAGCTGAAGAAGTTCTCTGGTTGAATCTTTGGGGTCGCTCATGTATACTATCATATCATCTGCAAATAGTGACACTTTGACCTCTTCCTTTCCGATTTGTATCCCCTTGATTTCCTTTAGTTGTCTTATTGCTCTGGCTAGGACTTCAAGTACAATGTTAAAGAGATATGGAGAGAGTGGGCAGCCTTGTCTTGTCCCTGATTTCAGTGGGATTGATTTAAGTTTCTCTCCATTGAGTTTGATGTTGGCTATAGGCTTGCTGTATATTGCCTTTACTATCTTTAGGTATGTGCCTTGTATCCCTGATCTCTCCAAGACTTTAAACATAAATGGGTGTTGGACTTTGTCAAATGCTTTTTCAGCATCTAAGGAGATGATCATGTGGTTTTTCTCCTTCATTTTGTTTATGTGGTGGATTACATTGATGGATTTCCATATGTTGAACCACCCTTGCATTCCTGGGATGAAGCCTACTTGGTCATGGTGGATGATATCTTTGATGTGTTCTTGGATTCGGTTTGCAAGTATTTTATTGAGTATTTTTGCATCAATGTTCATAAGAGAGATAGGTCTGAAGTTCTCTTTTTTTGTTGGATCTTTGTGTGGTTTAGGTATCAAAGTGACTATGGCTTCATAGAATGAGTTTGGTAGTGTTCCTTCTATTTCTATTTTGTGGAATAGTTTGAGGAGAATTGGTGTTAGTACTTCTTTGAAGGTCTTGCAGAATTCTGCGCTGAAGCCATCTGGTCCAGGGCTTTTTTTGGAGGGGAGACTGTTAATGACTGCTTCAATTTCCTTGGGAGATATAGGGCTATTCAGTCTTTCTACCTGATCTTGACTTAATTTTGGTAGATGGAATCTGTCAAGAAAGTTATCCATTTCACTTAGATTTTCAAATTTTGTGCCATATAGGCTTTTGTAGTATGACCTAATAATCGTTTGGATTTCACTGTCTGTAGTTATGTTCCCATTTTCCTGTCTGATTTTGCTGATTTGTATGGTTTCTCTCTGCTTTTTAGTTAGTTTGGCTAAGGGTTTGTCTATCTTGTTGATTTTCTCAAAGAGCCAGCTTTTTGTTTCATTGATTCTTTGGATAATTTTATTTGTTTCTAATTGATTGATTTCTGCTCTTACTTTGATTATTTCCAGCCTTCTTCTCCTCTTGGGTGTATCTGCTTCTTTTTTTTCTAGGTTTTTCAGTTGGGCCATTAAGTTGTTTGTATGTGATATTACAGATTTCTTCTTGTAGGCACTTAGTGCTATAAATTTTCCTCTGAGCACTGCTTTCAATGTGTCCCATAAATTTGGGTATGTTGTGCCTTCATTTTCATTGAATTCTAGAAAGTCTTTAATTTCTTTCTTTATTTCTTCCTTGACCCAGCTGTCATTGAGTAGTAAGTTGTTCAGTTTCCATGTGCGTGTCGGCTTTTTGTTGTTTCTGTTGTTGTTGATGTCCAGCTTTAGTCCATGGTGGTCAGATAGTATACAAGGGATTATTTCAATCCTTTTGTGTCTGTTGAGGCTTGCTTTGTGACCAACTATATGGTCTATTTTGGAGAAGGTTCCATGTGGTGCTGAAAAGAAGGTGTACTCTTTTGAGTTTGGGTGAAAAGATCTGTAGACGTCTATTAGGTCCATTTGATTTAGGGATTCTGTGAGTGCTTTTATTTCCCTATTTGGTGTCTGTCTGGTTGATCTGTCCCTTGATGAGAGTAGGGTGTTGAAGTCTCCCACTATTGAGGTATTAGGATCAATGTATGATTTAAGCTTTAATATTGTTTCATTTACGAATGTAGGTGCTCTTGTATTTGGGGCATAGATATTCAAAATTGTGATGTCCTCTTGGTGGATTTTTCCTTTGATGAGAATATAGTGGCCCTCCTTATCTTTTTTGATTAACTTGGGTTGAAAGTCTATTTTATTAGATATTAGGATGGCTACTCCAGCTTGTTTTCTGGAACCATTTGCTTGAAAAACATTTTTCCAGCCCTTTACTCTGAGGTAGTGTTTATCTTTGTTGCATAGGTGTGTTTCTTGGATGCAACAGAATGTTGGGTCTTGTTTCCGTAACCATTCTGTTAGCCTGTGTCTTTTTATTGGTGAGTTGAGTCCATTAATATTGATAGACAATATTGACCAATGCATGTTAGTTCCTTTTGTAATGGAGTCGATGATCTTACCTTGTTTCATTGCTTGTTTTCTTTTCATTTTTGTTGGGATATTATCTGTGTGCCCTGTTTTCTTGGGTGAATTCGTTTTCGTTGGATTGGAGTTTTCCTTCTAGTATCTTCTGTAGGGTTGGTTTGCTGTATAGATATTGCGTAAATTTAGTTTTGTCATGGAATATTTTGTTTTCTCCATCTATGTTGATTGAAAGCTTTGCAGGGTATAGTAGTCTGGGTTGACATTTGTGATCTCTTAGAGTCTCCATGATGCTTGCCCAGGCCCTTCTGGCTTTCATAGTTTCTGATGAGAAGTCTGGTGTGATTCTGATAGGTCTACCTTCATATGTTACTTGGCCTTTTTCCCTTGCTGCTTTTAATATCTTTTCTTTGTTCTGTAGATTTAGTGTTTTGACTATGATGTGACGTGATGTGTTTCTTTTCTGGTCTAGTCTATTTGGTGTTCTGTAGGCCTCTTGTATATTTATGGACATCTCTTTCTTTAAGTTGGGAAAATTTTCTTCTATGATTTTCTTGAAAATATTTTCTGGACCTTGGAGCCTGGAGTCTTCTTTTTCATCAATTCCTATTATTCTTAGATTTTGTCTTTTCATAGCATCCTTGATTTCTTGGATATTTTGTGATTGAAATTTTTCTGATTTTACTTTTTCTTTGAGAGAAGTATCAATTTCTGCAAGTGTGTCTTCAGCTCCAGAGATTCTCTCTTCCATCTCTTGTATTCTGTTGGTGATGCTTACTTTTGTGGTTCCTGATCTTTTCTCCAAGTTCTCCAGCTCAAGAGTTTTCTCATTTTGTGTTTTCTTTATTGATTCTAATTCTGTTTTCATGCCTTGCACCATTTCTTCCATGTGTTTGAATTTGGATTCCTGTCTCTCTACGATGGACTCTATTTCTTTGTTCATTTCCTTTTTGTATGCCACTAATTTTTTCTCTACTTGTGCCTCTATTTGTTTGGCTATGTTTGCCTGTGTTTCTTTAAGGGTTTTGTCTATTTCTTCTTTCTTTATCTCCAATTGACTGGCCAACTCTTTGAAAGATTTGTTCATTTCCTCCTTATGAGCCTCAAATAATTGAGCAAGCATGGCTTTAAGGTTATTTTCCTGTGCTTCTGATGAATTGGAGTATCCATCGATTTTGGGGTTTGCTGGTGAAGTCATGATGTCCTGATTTATGTTGGAAGTGTTCTTTCGCCTACCCCTGGCCATTGGCTTATCTGAGACTTTCCCTGTTTGTTTTTGGATTCTGCTGATCAGACTGGTACTCTCTCTCTCGAGTCTGGAGAATTCTTCAGGAAGTTGAGAGAGGTCCCGTGTCCTTAGCGTGTGCTGAGGACTAGCTGTACCTGTGGGAGGAAAGTACGCAGGCGCAAACAGAGGCAAATGCAAGCGTGCGTGCGTGTGTACATGTGTGTGTGTGTGTGTAAGTGGGCGTGGGCGTGTGTCTCAAGGGACAGAGTGATGGCTAATGTTGAACCCTTGAGTGTGTGAGAGGGGCTCTGCAATGTATATGTCGCAGGCGCTAGTGATGATCGCAGCGCAATTTCTGGCATTAACTGCCTTAACTCCTCAATTAGACCCACAGAGCAGGAACTTCAATGTTCCAAGTGCCCCTCTGTTTCCCAAAGTGGGTATATGGGTGGGAGGGGGTTCGATGCCTGGCTTCTGTTTTAGAAGGACCCAGGATCAGTGGAGCTGCAGATTTTCAAGGGTTCACTCACTTATAGGCAGGTCATTTGGCAGAGATCGGGGTATCTGGGCACTCTGCTCTCTGGTTTGGCCCTGCTTCTTTGATGTGCTCCGCCAGTTCCGTGCTGTTGTCACTGCCAGGTTATGAGGTCTTGCTGCAGCTGGAGATTTCAGGGTGGTCACGTCAGTGGGAATCGGGGTAACCAATCTTTCTGTTCTTTGGTTTGGCCCTGGTTAGTCTTAAACTGGAGGGCTGATGTGCCCCGCCAGCTCAGTGCTGCTCCGCCGCCAGGTTAGAAAGTCCCGCTGTAACTGGAGACTGGGTTGCTAGTCCAGATGCTTTCTGGGAAGTCCTGGGGTCTCTTCACTGTGCTCTCCAAGCTTCGGAGGCCCAGCGCCTGGTGTGTCTAGCTTGTATGGCGTTTCTGTCTGGTTTTGGTGAGTATATAGCGTATTCTCTGTCACTGTGGGATTGGGCGGGCCGTACCGTCAGTGATGGCGCTCCTGCGGAGCTAGTATGGCGTCTAGCAGACTCGGGCCCTGGGAGGATGGTGCAGCCGCCGCGCGCGAATCTGGGGCTCCGAGACACAGTACTGCTGGCCTTTGCCGATAAAGGGCTTGGGGCTCCGCCTCAGTGGCTGCAGGCCCCAGGCAGTTAGGTCTGCGCTGAGAAAGGCGAGTCTGCTGTGCAGAGGAGGAGGGAGGTCTGGGGGAGGGGAGTGCCGAGAGATCAAAGGATCGTTTCTCACCTTCCCCAAACAAGTCCCTGGGTGACCCGAGACCAAGGTTTTCACCTCCTGCGATGTTCCCTGTTGTTTAGAAAGTCTCTCCGTTGTTTCCCTGGCTTCAGAAGTTCTTCCACTCATCAACTCAGAACTTTATCTCTTCCACAGCTCGGAAACTGTGTGTGCTAGTCGCCATCTTCGAAACCTTAATCTTTATCTCACCCAAGAAGACACTCAGAATACACAGCATATTTGCTATGACTTACAGACATTCTGAAACACTTCCAGGTCTTTAAGTGAGCCTCGTACCAAAGCTAACAGCCTTTTGGTTCTACATGATCTTTTTTGTTGAATATAAAGCAAGCCCCAAGGAAACTCTAACACATGTCTAAACATGCTCAGTTTAGACGCCATAATCTTTAGCCACACATAGTAAACTACTAGAGAGAAGCACCTCATTGATTACAAAAAATTCAAGATAATGTATCCTGATGTTTACTTCATAGAGCTGAAAAAAGAACAGTGGTGTGTGTGTGTGTGTGTGTGTGTGTGTGTGTGTGTGTATAATTAAGATGTATTTGAAGAAAGCACTGGTTTGAACTGAATTCTCATTCTACTTCTGTCTATTGGGGACAATCCCTGAAGACTTGTGTAGCCAAATTTCCTCATCAGATCAGAATACTAACACCAGAGTCTGTTTACTACTAGGTTTTAAGTGGAGTCATTTGTTAGAAATTTCAAAACCAAGAAGTTGGTATCCCTAAAAGGACTTCCAGGAGCAGGATCCTGTATCAGTTTTCAAAGCCTTTGCCCGTGGCTAGTGTTCTAGTTCATATAAATTCTGTATGTGTGTCTAGAGGTTATAGAGTAATACTTAGCATATTGACGATACTAAGAGCCTATTTCTTTTGAATATGTAGAATAATCCTCAAGCCCCCAAATCATTCTCATTTGTCTCTAATGAAGATTTATGGAGGCAGACTATTGCCTTTCCTCATGATTAAATCCTCCTGGAATTAATTTGACACTGGTACCCACAAGTGTCTAGATACACAACTGTCCAAGCATTTTCTGATGTGTCCTTCTGGCTGGTGCTATCTATTAGCTCAGGGGTGACATGCTGATGTGTTGGGTGACTTGTTTTTTGTCTCCCAGAATCATTTCACTCTCAGATAATTCATTCACAGGCAACATTTCTTCTTTTTCTCCATTTTCAACTGTATGTGTATGGCATGCCAGGAAAGGTCAATAAACAACTCTTCTATGTTTGAGAAAGGTCTCTTTTTTCTGCTCCCCTCTGCAAATACCAGCTAGCTGGCCTGCAGGCTTTCAGGGGTTCCTCATTCTCCACCCCTTTCATCATTGGTGTACTAGGACTGCGGAGGTATGCTATCACTTCTGGTCTAACAGGTCTGAGTATTTGAACTCATGACCTCACACTTGCAATGCAAGCATTTTAACTTACTAAGCCATCTCCCCAGCATATCACTTCCCATTGTAAAAACTTTCTTTGTTTTCTATGGCAACCATGCATTCTACAGGACTTTTAACGTCTCACTGCTCTTGGACTTATTGGACCTGATGAAGTTAATGATGGTTAGAAAAATTTTCTCAAACAAGGTTTTTCAAATGCAAGTGATGCATTGATGGTGTACAATAAAAACAAAACAAAACAAACAAAACAAAACAAAAGAAACATCAATATATAGTCCAGCATCATTTCTGGTCCATGTAATGTTTTCTCACAAATAGATTCAATCTTATTTAAAGACACCCGTTCTTTAAAGTTGGTAAACTAAATATACATAACAAGTCATTTTACTCCACAGATTTATTGTTGGGTTAAAGTGAATGCTGTCCAAATTGTAAAGTGATATTGAAATCTTTCCAGTTCCACATTGAAGCACAATAAACAGATATTTGTTGTGCAGCAGAATTGTCAACTCTTAAGTTGGATTTCCTGGAAGGTGAGAGAGAGAGGGTCCTGATTCAAAGAAGTGTAGCCTCATTCACAGCAAGAAGCCAAATTCCTATTAGGGATAGCTTGTGAACACCTTTCATTTTGCATGAAAACACCTTCTAGAACTTGCTTAATAGAGGGCACCTTTGTAGTCAATCACTCCACAAGAGTTCCGAATTGGATCAAAAGAAAAGGGACACAGGTTACCATTCAGGTTAGAGGTTTTGTATTACATCTCTGAGTGTCTATATAATTACACTGTGGTGATTTTAGTTGAAAGCTTGTAGATAATAGAGGACTCACTTACTGGTTCTTTTGAAGCATTGTGGGAACGAGGACACATAGGCGCTGGCACATGCTTCTGTCAAGCAGAAAATAACAAATATTTATGCTGAGCTTCCAGTCACACAGATGATACAATAAGGAGGGGTCTGAGAGACAGTCTGAAGGACAGCAGTATGGGAAACATTCCAGGCAAGCTCGGCTTGGCACACGACAACTGTAGACACTTCATCAGATTTTTAAAAGCCATTTCCCTCTTACACTTCACTTGCACTATGAAGCCAAGCTGGGTATTTTCCCTGCTGAGTGGGAGTGTAAGAAGAGCTCAAGATTAGAGCAGGCTGTAGGCAAAACTGTAATGTAGGTGAAATTGTTGCTGAAGCCTGCGTGTTGTTTCAGTGTTTTGGCCTGTCTGAACCACCAGGCACCCCGCCCCTCCTCCACAGAAATATCTCCCTGATCTTTAAACAGAGCCCTTGGCAGCTTCTCTCCCTTGGTGCCGTCTAAAATATAATGACTCTAATATTTACCTACTCAGGGCCTTGGCTTATGGACATTAACCTGTGCTAATATTTCTAGAATTCCTGTGCTCTAATAGCATTTTTGGAAAATGGTATTTTTTTTAAAAGGTAAATAAATCCATAACAAGATTGATGGAATATAGCTATTCTTCTAGGAAGTTTCTCCAGCTCTCCGTATCTCCTGGGTTAGAGGGTATCACTAAGGGCACCCCCACTTCCACACCCCTTGAGAATTTCCTGCAAGGCACTTGGTACCCATCAATGGGATCACTCATGTATCTGTCTGTCTTTGTTCCCCCCAACCCCCAAGTTCAGCTGTGAGCCCTGTGTGCTGCCTCCCTCGTAAAATAAACATAAGCCCATTATACCAATTCCTGCTGCCCAGCTCTTTGATGGAATGCTTGGAGGATCTTAACAAATACCTTAGAAGAACACATGGACAATGTTGAAGAGCTCAGGAACTGTAGGAAAGTAATAGGTTTGGAGAAAGCAAGGCAGTATTTAAAGGCTAGATGGCATTTCCTGATGCCTCCTACCTATTTGGTTATTTTATAAGCCTCAAAAGTCTCACTGATGAACTTCAGAAAATACCACTTGAAAATAACAGATTTCAAGATCCCCTGAGTGCTTTAGAAGCCCCATTCAGCATTAGAGGTAAATAGTGAAGGAACATAACCTCTGTGTGCTCTGGTTATAAGTACCTGTAATACACAGAAAATATTCCTCAAGTATTCCAGCATCCGTGTTTCATCCAGTGACAGAGTCTATGGTTCATAATAGAAATTTGAAATACTACTTTCTAACAAAATGGGACATAAAACAGAAACAAAAGCAAAATCTCTCCGGGGCCACAACCATAATACATGTCTTCAAGGCGGAAAAGACAGAGAAGGATTTCAGTGCTATCTTAGGTAAACAAAATATAGGTGATTTGGGCTCCGTGTACTCTGGGCATGAAGTCACCTTAACAACGGTGATGGCGGTCAGAGCGTTTGAAGAGAACCTGGGGGAAGCGAATTAGAAAATGAGTGTGTAAGAACCCAGCACACACGGAAGGTCCTGCTGGATTAACCTGAGAAGGAAAGGAAAGCTTGTCTCTTACCATGCTATTAACTATGCTGTTAACCAGCCCCATGGATGGAGTCTTCTGGAGTTCCTGGTGGAGAGGTTTGCTGTTTGTGACAGAACTTCCCTGCCTGTAACTGTAACTGTTTATCAGTACACCTTGGTTAAGCTCTGCGCTTTTCAGTAAATGGCTTTTAGTCACTTTCCACACCCCCGTTTGTTCTTTCTTTTTCTTTTTTAATCATTTCCTCCTCGATCTTTCTATCTCTCTTTGTCTTTTTTTTTTTTCTTGGCTTCTTTAGTGCTTCAACTGATAACTATCTACGGAAGAGGTATACCGCAAATAAGGTAGTACCTAAAAATCCAGTCAAAATCTCTAACTAGCTCTCTTTCAGTGCGTGATACACAGAAATGTGTTCTGGCCAGTGTTATGTCAACCTGACATAAGACAGATTTGTCTGAGAAGGGGAGGCCTCAATTGAGAAAAATGTCTCCGTAAAATCTGCCTGTAAACAAGCCTGTTGGGCATTTTAAAAAATGTAGTGATTGATGTGATCGTGTCCAACCCATTGTGTGTGTTCAACCCATGGACTGGTGATGTTGGTGAGGGGATATAGGAAAACAGGTTAAGCAAGCCATGAGGAGCTACTAGTAAGCAGCACGCCTCCATGCCTTCTGTGTCAGCTCTTGCCTTTGGTTCCTGCCCCACTTGAGTTCCTATCCTGACTTCCCTTGGTGATGGACTATGATGTTGAAGTAAATAAACAAACAAACAAACAAACATTTTCTTCCGAAGTTGCTTATGTTCATGGTGTTTTAACATGATAGAAACCCTAACATACACACACACATACACACACACACACACACACACACACACACACACACACGAGGATCACTTAATTCCCCCAAGAGTCTTACTCTCTAGTAATTTCATGTCCATGGCATTAGAATTAGTAAACAAATTCAGGTTAATTGATTTGACAATGAAAAATTACTAGAATACATAGCATGAATTTTAAGCTGCAGAATCTGGTTTCAGAGCCTGTCCCCTTTTTTTTCTTTTATCTCTTAGGAAATAACAGAAACAAAATAGGTAAAGAACAAACAAATTATTTTTGTGGTACTTGTGAATGGAACCCAGGCCCTGACACACGCTAGGCAGCAACTGTACCTCTGCGTCTCATCCCCAGCACTTAGTGATATATTTATTGTTTGCCTTGGATAATGATGCAATGTTTTTATTATGGCATAAACTTGTCCACTTCCGATGAGAGTATTGTTGTTAAAACTGCAAAATATACACGAGAACCCCGAAGCTAAAGCATGCAAATGTATTGACACCCAGCAGCTTCATGATGTGCGTCTTATGCTGGTCTGGGCTGATGGGCAGATGCATTCCTGGCCTGGAGAGATCAGCTTCTCTCAGTGTTCTTGAACTGGAGATTAGGGTTCAAAGGATTTGGTGGCTTCTCCAGCTCAGCATACCCCTCGGCTTTCTGTGGGCCACCTTCCCATGTGAGTAGCCTGCCTCAGGTACCACTTCAGAGCCTGTTGCTTCTACTTCTCCTTCTTTGACTTAAGGATTACACCATTGTTTGATTGGCTTCTTTATGACAAATTAGTGGCCTCACTTGAGATTCTTAGGATTGCTGGGGACCAGTAATTTAGAATTCCCATCATTCAACATGCATGAGCCAGGCATGTTGGCACAGGCATATAATCCTAGCACTTGAAAGGCTGAGACAGAAAGATCACCACAAGTTTGAGACCACATTTGACTACATAGTGTGTACCAGGATAGCCAGGGCTACATAGCATGATTTTGTATGATGTTAATGATGATGATGATGATAATGGAAAAACTTGAAAAAAGACCGCATACATATAAAAACTATGAAGTCCTTTGAGGTTCATTAAAAGAGGAGATACACAAGGCATTCCACTGAGAAAGTCTTTAGGAGTGGCAAATGGAGAGAAAAAAAATATTTTGCTTAAAGAGAAAAAACTGCTCACAAACCTTTCATTCTGTGCAGCACATGATTTAACAGGTGTGTGATTTATTCATTTATTCACAGACTCTCTGACTAACCATTCCATCACAGTACTATTGTCTGCAGAGCAAAACACATTTACAGCAAACTGCATCAGCTTCATAGAGAGGCTGAATTAGCCAGTCTCTAGAAATTCTTTGTTTCCTGAAGAAAAAAGAAGGTTAACACCACCAAGACAGTGACCCTAAAAAAGAATTAAACTTTTACCTCAGTACAGTCTTGCCCACTGTAGAATTCTGGGTCATCCATATATCCTGCTGTAAACAGTGCCTGATATGACAGGGAAGGAAATAAAGGCAGTACGTTATTTCTGTTGACAAAATAGAAGACTGTCTCCATAGGCAACAATGTTCAGTGTCATCAGGGCCTTTTTTGGATAAGACAAGGTTGCCTTTCGCAGATAACACTTTTCTCTCTTAGGGGAGTCATTGCTGGGTTTAGTTTTGTCACTGGGATTCTTAGAAGATATACAAACCTATCTCAAGCTGCCCATGGGTCAGCTTCCTCCAGCTCCATCACTTGAATTAACTTTTCACATGTAGATAGGTGGGTAGGCATAGCTTCCAGGTGTTTAGCCAAAGAAGTTGGGTTCAGCTGTTTTATCCTGCATGGCTTAAGAAAGAGGCCTCCACTCTCTAGTGAATATTGCCCAGCTGACCCTGTGCTCAGGCCGCACCATGTTACCCAGCCCAGTTTTAACACTGGTAAAGTGAACACTTTGCTTTCTTCCTCTGCTTTTGTTTTTGGCCAGGTCCATAGCCACCAGGACCATGGATGGTTGGATGAGTGATTTTTACCCTTCCCCCAACCAACAGAAGCAAGGGTTCCTGGTGAGAAGCCGGGCAGCAATGAGGAGGAAGGGATCCTTCATGTGTAGACCTGTGAGTGGGTGTGGAAAGCATGACTTCTCAGTAGCCGCTTGTCTTTAATACATTAGATTGTCCTAATTAAGGAAATGAAAGAGCTGCATCCAACAATTTTCCCCATGGCCACAATGCGGTTGGCACAGAGGGAACCAGGCAATCAATAAGTAAACAGACAGTGTCAGTCTGAAGACCTTTCAGAAAAACATTTCTATTCAAGGGGAAAAACACCCTTAGCAGTGCTTTTAGTCTCTTTAAATATTTCTCAAGATCTTTATTATATTCCAGACGATGCTGAGGTTGTCTTTAAACAAGTGCTCCCTGCCCCGTGCTTGCCTTTGGTAATGACCTAAGCTAGAGACCACTCAATATTCAACCTTCGTGTGTCTCAGCATCAGGGCCTGACCCAAAGAAATTCACATGTGGTGAAATGAGTTTTGCTTACCAAGATGGATTCACTTTTTGCTCCCTTCAACCATCCATCAATCTAATGGGAAAATAAAAGCTCTCATAATAATGAGACTAGACTTCCGAGAGCATGTGCTAATATCAACACTTTGTTTTTTAATACCAATTCTCTTGCTATATATTTGGTGCAAATCCAGATTTGATTTTGATTAAGTTTTCTTGTCATTCCACATTCTTTCTCTCTCTCCCTCTCTTTCTCTCCCTCTGTAGATACCATATCTGGCTAGGGTACTGCTGCTGCTGAGATGTCACTAACCTCATTATCAACATCTCAACAAACTTTTCTAGAACAGTGTAAATTTCTCTCTCAGTTGGTTTTAGATCAAGTAAAGAATTCTTATTTGACATAATGCAACCTGAAAAAGAATAAACACCTTTAAAGATAACATATTAGAACAGGGTATAAGTGTAAAATTTACGTACTTTTAAAACAAAACAAAACAGGTGACTTAAAATTCATTGATGGATACATTGACATAAAATTATTGATAAGATACTAGGTAATGTTTAATGCAGAAATGCATTATATAATGTTCAAACCATTTTATGCATGTTTGTCTTCTCAAACATTTGTCATTTGCTTATAGTGAAAACTTTCAAAATCACTTTTTTTTCTAGCTTTTTGAAATGTATAATACATCACTGTTATCTATAGTTACTCTACTGTGTATACTAGAACTTCTTGCCTTTAGATGCAATTTAGCATACACCAATCCTTCTTTAGCTAACTATGAAGCACTGGGTCTCCTCAAGTCTTAGCCATGGGTCGCATTTACTGTATGCTCTCTAAAAGCAGAGATCTGCTCAGAGTACGTGACTGAAAAAGCACTGACTAAATACTCAGAACCATATTCAAAGTTTTAAATGAATTGTACCATTTACAACTCTCAGTACCATTAGACAACAGTAGTGAATGTTTTGTCTCTGTTCTATAGATAAAGAAGATTTCATTTAGGATATTTTAGCATTTTTTCCTGGTGGCATGACAAGGAGGTATCAATGGTGGACACAGTACAGGCTGCTTAGTTCAGGGTCTATACGCAGAACCAGTACAACATACTCCCATTCATTTGAATAGAGATCTTGAAGTGATTTTGGTCACATTTAAGAGTCCAAGTACATTCAAAACAGCAATGACTTCCATGTTTCAGTCACCTCCAAAAAATCTGTGCTCCAATGTCTCAGAAACATTTCAAACTAAACCCACTCCAAAGTGAACTCCTATTCTCTCTCCAAGTCCACTCTCCTCTTCTTTTTTGGTGACACAGTACCTTGCCACTCCTGCCAAATAGGTCAATTGAGATGGAAGTCACACATTGAGCAGATGTTTATTAGTAATTTGGGGAAATGCCAAAACTGAAGTTTACAAAAATATATAGGGAAGGGAAGACACAGTTTGAACTACCCAAGAGCCTCATTAGTTTCCCACATTTTCAAACTCTCATTCTCTTCTTAATCTTCTATAAGTATTAAATGCTTGTAAAGACATTTTGTTTGCTTTATCAATTTTTTTTTTCTTTCTGAGACAGAGCCTTACTGTGTGTCCCAGGCTGGCTTTGAATTTTTGGCGATCCTCTGTCTCAAGTGTACTTAATATTAGCATTAAAAATGTGTGCCCCTACTTCTAGACTTCCAAAGACTTTAGGAAGATGTTTGAACAAAGGGAGGCATCTATATAAATGATACATATATCAGGAGTAGGAAGAACTTCAGATTGTCTGGGTCACATCTTTCATTGAAGAAATAGACATCCAGGGACACGATCAAGCAAGAAGATTGTATTATCTATTATTATGTCTGAAACCCAAAGCAAAGTTAGAGTCTACATGCCAAGCGTAGTTCATTATTCCTTCTACACTGCTCCAAAGTCATGTAAAGAGCTCAATACATAAGGCATATTTAATGATATTGTCTGTAGTTCAAGTGTGTTGTCTGTGTTGTTGCCTATGATGGCCTGAGTATGTAGCATAATAACAGACACATTCTGAGCACTTGACAAGTCTCCAGAAGGACCTGGTAGCTTTTACTTTGGTGCTTCTGGAAACTTAGAACAGATTTCCAAGAATCAATATAGATGTTCTGAGTTGAATATTCTTCTCAAATTCCTGACCATCCAGAACCCATGCATTCAATGTTATTAGGAGAAGGTCTTGTGATGTCAGATACAGATACTGGAGTGATGTAGCTGTAAGCCAAGAAACACCATAACAGCACACAGCCACCAGCAGCTATCAAGGAAAGGATTTTTAGTTAGAGCCTTCAGAAGCACACTTTAATCTGGACTTCTAGCTTTCAGAACTGTGAGACAGTAGACATGGTTGTTTCAAGGCCCCAGTTTGTAGTTGCTTAGGAAATAATAAGAGAAGATTAGAAAATGCATGAAAAAATGAATAAAGACCAGTTTTTACAGCAACCTGGGGTTAATCTCTTAGATGATGGTAGCCCCACTGCTGTCTGACACAGATACATGGGAGACTCTAAGGAAAATAAACAGGACTGCTAAAGGCTTCAAGCACATGAGTATCATGGCATAAGACATCTTAGATATTCTTGCTCAGGTGAGCCCCAAGATGTTCACAGTTCCAGCTGTCACCATGTGGCATCGAAGAACTATCCCGTACAGTGCAATCAATACAATGAATTATGAAAGGTCAAAAAATGATTGCTTTGATGAGAATAGTTCTAAAGGCTGGTTCTGAAAACAGGAAATGGTTATTTGAAGATATTTTTAGAGAAAACTTGAAACAGTGTGGGGGAAGAGTAACAACAATGTGGAGAAAAAAAACAGTGAGAATGAAGAGTCAGAGAGCCTTAGGAACAGTACCAGCCATATTCACCCTTGGCCCTATCAAGGTCAAAGACCCTGGAGAACCCAAACTCCTTTACCCTTCAGTCATTGGTTGAGCTGTATCCTAAGCTGTACCCTAGAGATACACAGATTCTCACTTCCTTCTTGCTCTTTGAGGCAGTTGACAAGGACACAGGTGACAGGTTTTGGGGATGGATATGTACGCTAAGCAGCATGAGTAGAAATGGTGAGGGTGAGTGGGCAATAAATCCTGGTCTTCTTTACAGTGTTCACATTTAACTTCTTTCACTCTGGAAATCCACAGCCCTGGGCAGATGGAACAGTTGGTCACTATGGGAAACCATCCCAGGGAATGTGGGTGGAGCTTGATGGCGTCAACTCTAATGGATGTTGAAATGTCTCCAAAGTAGAACGAAATGCAAGACTCTCTCAGAGGTGGTGTGTAGGAGGCTGCCATGCATGCTAGAAGCCAGCGGGTAACGGAGTCCACTTTTAATAGTAATAGCTTGCCACCCGTTACAGGTATAAATGGTTTCATATAGTTCTGAACACTGCAGAAGGGCAGAAGGTGACAAACATCTTTTAGTTTGGAAAATAAATTATGGGTGAGGAAAGGGAAGAAACCACGATGCTACATCTAAGATCTGGGCTGAAGCACATTGCTAAATGATGGACATAGAGACACAATAGCATCCTCAGCTGCAGATGTAAAGAGAACAAGGGACTGGTCAGAAGCTGGGAGATACAGGGAGGATGGAGAATAGGAGGAAAGGAGTAAGTATGGAATCAAGTATTTCAAGTTAAGGTGATCATTTTATGAATATTTTCTAAGAGAAAGAAGTTTATGGATAAAGTGAAGCTGTGAGACAGTCAGGAGGTGAAGACGGTGCTGGTGGTTTTAATGGAGGAAGGCACAAAGTCCAAGTCATCTTTGTCATAAGCAGAGAGAACTTTCATTTCCATCAGTTTGTGTGACTAGCATGATTGAAGTGAGGCATTTGTTATCAGTAATCAAAACTCTTCAATGAAGGGAAGTAAAGGGGAAATTGTGGTAAGCATTATAGAATAATGCATGGGTTGAGGGCAGCAAATTGACATATGTTCATTGAATCTCAGCCTATCAAATAAAAAAGGGGTTTTTGGAATAAAAAAGGACATTTCTAGGGTGATAAACAAGAAGAATGCTACTTTATTTAATTCCCACAAGCAAATACATAGAAAAGGCTATGCTAATTAAGGCATAGCACTTAATGTGAATCCATCAAGATCAGCCCAGATGGGAAAATTTCACTTATGCTATATGTATACACAGATCTATCTGTATCATAGGTAGTTTTAGGAAGATAATTCATAGTAATGGTTCCTTATGACATTTCCAGACATCCTTAATGTTGTTTTACCTTACTCTCCTTTGTATTTATCTCCCTCTCCTCTTCCTGGTTAAAGCCTCTTTGTTTCCCATTTTCCTCTCAGATCAAATTATATCCTGCTATCCTCCTTATATATTGCCCACCTCCCCCCCCACCAATATCCCTTTTTTATTTCTCTGATTTCTGCAGTTTCTCCAAGTTATGTAATCACATCTGAAGACTTGGAGCTAGGAAACTCAGATGATTGAGAACATGTGATGTGTGCCTTTTTGATTCTGGGTTACCGAAGTTCATATGATCTTATCCAGTTCCATTCACTTACATGTAAAACTTGTGATTTCGTTTTTATTTGTAGCCAAACGGCATTCCATTCTGTATGTGCAGCACATTTGAATTATCCTTTCAGCGAGAGAAGGGCACTTAGGTTGTTACCATTGCCAAGAGTAAAGTAGCAATGAACGTGACTGAGAAAGTATCTGTCAAGTGTGATGCTGAGTCCATTGGGCATAAGCCAGTGAATAGTACAGCTGGGTCATACAGTAGATTTATTTTTAGCTTTGTGAGGATGCTCCACATTAATTTCTAGAGAGAGTGGCTACCCCAGTTTGTAATCCTACCAACAGTGAACGAGGGTTCCTTTCCTGCCATGTCCTTTCTAGCATTTCTTGTTGGTTGTTTTACCATTTTGCCTGGAATAAGATGAAATCTCAACATTTTGATTTGCATTTCTCTAATTGCTAGTGACAACCTTTTTTTTTATTTTCAAGAGCTATTTCTTAGTAATTTTAATTTCTTCTTTTGAGAACCCTGTTTGGGTTTCATGCCCTTTTATTTGAATGTTTTTTTTTCCTCTCTTTGTCTTTTGAGTTCTTTATGCATTCTGGATATTTGTCCTCTCTCAGACGCATAGCTAGCAAAGATTCTCTCCAATTCTGTGGGCTTCCCAGTTACCTGCTTCATTGTTTCTTTAGCTATGCAGAGGATCTGGAACCCAGTACTTGGCTGGGTGTCAGGGAGGATAGAAGGAGCCTAGAGCCTCATTTGCCAGTCAGTCTAGTTGAATTGGTGAACTCCAGATTCAATGAAAGACTCTGTCTCAAGCCATAAGGTTGGAAAATGATCAAAGAAGACACCTAACATCAATCTTTGACCTCTACATGCACATACACACGCACACACTTCCCTAATGCTTTCTTATTTCTTTGTTTTACTTTTATGACTTCCCCCTTATCAACTGCTGACCTTAATCTTTGTGCAAATGTAGTCTGATTTTGAAAGTTCTACACCTATATCATGTATGCTACTACCTATATTTCCTTCTAGCAGTTTCAGTGTTGTCAGGTTTCCCATTTAGGTCTTTGGTCTATTTGAAATTAGAAGGTAATACAGGTGGGTCTAATTTCATTTTTCTGCTGTGGATAAAATTTTTCTCTGAACCTTTTGCTGAAGATGTTTTATTTTTTCCAGAATGTGCTTTGCCAGCTTTGTCAAATATGAAATATCTATAGTTACGTGCAGTATGGAAACATCTATAGTTATGTTTGGATATTTGATTTTTCTCTATTTGTCTGTATATCTGTTTTTGTGTAATAAAAACCATATTGTTTTTATTACTATTAATATTAACATAAATGTACCTTGAGAACTGGCATTGTAATTTCTCTAGCATTGTTCTTTTTGTTCAAGAGTGCTTTGGATATCTAAGTCTTTTATGGTTCATATAAACTTTAGAACAGTGTTTTTCATTATACGCATTTGCAGTTGTCCTTGGTTGACCTCAGAGGTAAAAGTTAAAACCCTGTTGACTTTGGATAAAGGGTCCAGAGGACTTGAGCTGGATCTGACCTGAAAGCCTCCTCCCTCAGGGCTAGCATTGTTGGTTCCAGGATAACTCATGCAAGCTTCCAAAGCATGGAAGCCACCAAAAGTTCTACCAAGCTATAATGTTTATAAACCACAACAATAATCAATATAATACAACCCAGAAGGTTCAATAGTGCCACACATATCTTTGTGGTAACCAACAGCTCTCTGATTGGCTTTAAGGCCCATTTAACAAGAGAGAACTTATCCCTGTACTGGAAATCAGCCAACAACCCAGAGCTAATAAAGTCATGGATCTTGGAAGAAAATCCCTTGCTACATTCTAAATACTTACTCCTATATCCACAGATAAGTGTGGTTTCTTACTCCTTACTAAGAAAACTCTTTGCAATAGGTAGAGACCATTACAGAAAACCTTAACTGGCCAAACTGCAGAACTGTTGAGCCCAGTCCTAACTGATACAGCTCCAACACAAGTCCTGCATTTTAGGCTCTGAGATCATTGTGAAAGAGGACAGAACAACTGTAAGAGCCAGAGGATCAAAGAGTTTGTTGTGAGACTCTGTCTTCTAGAAACATCAGAGAAGCTACACCTATGGAGTCTCAACATGGCTGTTTCAACATAACCTGGACGAGGATGACAATGAAATGGCATTCTAATTTGGATGGGGAAAGTGTATAAGGTTTCAGCCCTATCCAAAGAACTATAAACAACTAAGGAATTCTGAAAGTGGGAGGAATAGTCTTCCCCAGGGAAGAACACACCAGTTGCTGACCCAGTATCAAATGGTCAGCCCTGAAAACATACACAAATAAGATTATATGAACTGAGTGGGTTGTATTTAAATACTTAGAAACACACACATATTTGCATGTACATGTATAACAAAAATTGGAATCAAAAGAAGCCATGAGTTTAAAAAAAGAGGAAGGAGGGGAGCATGGGGTGGTGGTTGGAGGGAGAAAAAGGAAAGGAGAAATGATATAATTATATTATAATCTCAAAAATATTTAAAAATTAAGACAAACTTGGACAAAGTAGTGACTACAACTCCTTATGACATTAATGAGAAAAAAATACTAGTTACCTATTCTTTTCTTTTTTTTTTTCATTTCTATTTTCTTTGCATTAACTATTTGAAAAATATAAAATTCCAATATAGGCCCAGTCTCTGATTTCCTTAGGAGAATTCACCACTACCGGTTTCTGTGTCTTCTCTGAGGTATTGAAAATGCTTTAGAATGAATACATATTAACTTTTTGAGGGTCAGGAGTTTTGGTCAATTTTCTTCCTCACTGTTGCATCCCTATTAGTGGAACAGCTCCTCAGATACAGATGTCTAGTAAGTTCATGTGCAATGACCTAAATCATTCCTCACACCTTTCGCTAGGTAGATATACACATGCATGTACGCATGTTAATTCACTTACTTACCAATATATCCTGGACATCAGTCTTTATTGATATATAAAGATCACACTCACTGTTTTATTTTAAATATCTGAATTGTATTTCATCCTATGGATGTATAAAATTCTGCCCAACCAATTTCTTATTTATGAACATTTGCTTTGTTTCTAAGTTTTTTTTGACATTACAAACATCGCTGCCATAAACACTTTCATGATGTTTGATTCCGTGAGTTGAAGTTCTTACAAGTGCAACACTAGTTTTTAGTCAGCCATGCCCTTCTACAAATGTTTCAAGGATCGAATAAGCACAGACTTATCTCGCATGACACTTCTCATAGCCTTTCCAGGGATTGCTAATGCCCGGTGCCTTTGGTTTCTTAAAAACAAACAAACAAACAAAAAAAAAAAAACAAAAAACAAAAAAAACCTCAGAGAGATTTTTCAGAATGAAAGACTGCCACATGTCAGAACACAGAAGATCGTGTCCAATGATTGCAATGGAAATCAGCTCTGAAAGCCGAGCTCTTGGGTGGCCCCTGCTTGGATTAGTGAGCTGGCTTTGTGGGTTGGGTTTTAAAGCCATGGAACAACACTACACATGTGTGTTTTTCAAAGATGTCTGAGCATCCACGCCAATACATAATGTTTCTTTAGTCAACCTTCCTTCATCATAGCCTTTCATCTCCACCAGAGCTTGGGGCTTTGAGCTTATTATTTTGATCAGGCTCTGACTCTGGGGACAGCAGGCTCAAATGACAGTCTCCTCTTCATTTTATGTCAGCATTTCTTCTCACGAGGGGGAGCAAAGCTGACTCAGAGATGGGTGGCAACACTAAAAGCAAACGGGCTTAGAATTCTTAGGCCAGACGCACACACTATGCTTCTTTTTGGGCCACATCTCCACCTGAAACAGGAAGATAGAGACACACCCCGACACCCTTGGAGAGTGTGGTGGTGAATATCAAGGACAGATGCATCAAATAGCGTTTGAGCTCCTCGGGCCTGAATTTCTTGATAAAACTGGGTTATAGAACTACTAAGATAAAGGAGAACATTTAAACCATGAGTGTTCTCATTAGGCTTGACAACTGCTTTAAGCCTCTCCCCGCAACACAAGGTCTATGAACTTTTCAGTAGAGTGCACATGCATTTTAATATTCTGCTCTAGTTCCCTATGTACTGACTTCTGGGAACTTTGGCGTTTATTCACTCAGCAGACTTTTTTTTTTTTTTTTAATGGCTGCTCAATTCTGGTGGACGCCCCTGTCTCAGGAAGAGCCATGTCTGCCAGCCTGGGGCGTTCCTTTTTCTCTGAGACACCACCTGAAACAACTGTATGTTCTTGAGCAGGGGCCTCAGGTCCTTTCTCATTAAATCCCATCAACAGCTTCAGCATAACTGCAGAACATGCCTCCTGCGTCTCGTGGCTCAACAAGTAACTTTATTACACAAGTATGTTCAGCGGAAAACAAAGCCTGCGAGTTCAGTCCAGGATTTCCTGACTTCAACTAAGCCGTATAAATGTACCAACCACTAACATACCTACACTTGACATCTACTTTGATATATGGCAATCATATGTGCTTGCACATGCACAGTAAAATATATGTATAAAAATACAATATGAATGCGAAACCTCAGGATCTAATATTTCGACAGCCGTTATCAGCTACAGTGGAAAGTATATCCAGAGCAGATGTAGTGGCGTACACCTTTAATGCCAGCGCTGGTGGTGGCGGGGGCGTGCAGAGCCAGGTGTGTCTCTTCGAATTTAAGGAAAACCTGATCTACATAGTGAGTTCCAGGCCAGCCTGGGCCACATAGTGAGACTGTCTAAAAACCTCCGAGGAAAAGAAAGGTAGAGTCAGCTGGTTCACATAAAGCTGGGATAGGAAGGGTGCTATTTTTCTCTCACCTGGAAGAGTTAGAAAATGTCCAAGGACCCAGTGCAAAGCTCAGTTCTTGTTCTTTCCCTGGGGAACAGTCCCATGACCTTGGGATGATCCAAGGAGCCTGGTAGTATGTTCCTTGTAAGAGTTCTAGTGAGACATAATAGGGAGATAATCTATTGGTCTATTTTTGCCTACAGTGGCTGGCTGAGAGGTACCGTTCATCCTGTAGCTATGGCAGTGCTTCTCTTGAAGCAGGCAAGTGAGAATTCCCTAAATTCCACTTAAACGCCTACAGTGCCAGGTGGAGGACGTGGAAGAGTGAAGCAGGTAAGACACGCATTTGTAAGCCCCGCTTTCACCGTGGTTAGCACTCAGCATCGAAACTGCTCCAGGAGACAGTAGGGAGCAAGGAGGTCTAAAGTACAGTGTTTGCTCCATCTGGATTTTAATGGGAAAATGTTTTTTTCTGAATATTAGTGTGTACATATAGGAGCCTGTGCAATCACTGATGGTTGTGCAGAAGTGGGCTGCTTGCGGGACCTGTGGACACAGGGGTGGTGGAGAGAAGGTGGCACGGGGAAGCTGGTTATCATCGAACACCTGGGCGGCACTAAATACACTTGCTTTTCTCACTCATGTCTCTGAGCTGGACCTGACCTCCTGGGACAAAGTGGAGGGCTTCTGGGCCATTGTGAGAAAGCCTGTCACTTTCTAGGGACTGGCAGAGATGCTGTTTCAGAAATGCTTTAGCTTCTCCACGGTTTGGCAGTTATCCTGGATCCCTTGGCCATAAGGGAGTTAATGTGTTTAATGAAAACATGATCTGAAGGCCATATGGGTTTCTGAGATAAACTATGTAAGCTAGATTGTAGGAAAGGTGGGTCCTCGAAGCAGAAACTAAGGAGTATTCCTATAATCATGAATACCACACCACTTGAAAAGGTAACAGGGAGCCTGGGCGACGGCCATGTTGAAGTAGAACTGCTAAGCAACAGATCTCTCTTAAAGTGATTCTGGGGAACTGGTTTGCGTCAGTATTAGAAAGATAAGTAGTACTAAATGATTCATTGTCTTGCTTCTTTCCCTCCATGAAATGTTCCCAAAAGCTAAGCAACAGGAAGGAAACTGAAGGAGGCATTTCAGTTCCCCTGATTGCCTCAATTTTCTCACCCACAGAAGGGCAGAGGCAAAGAACACCTTTCCCAACATACGGTAAAAGCTGATTTGGAAACCAAAGGCTTGATTCTTTTCTTTTTCTCTCACTGTATGAAATCACCCACACACAGTTAAATCAACCCTGTCTCTGTTTGATGATAAGATCAAAGGACTAATAAACCATAATGAGTAAGATGTGTAACCTCGGGGAAGGGGGAGGGGGCAGCCGCAGGACTGGAGGTGGCTTCCGAGGAACCCAGGTGGAAGACACAACTATGCACATTTCCCATGGGACTTCCCTGTGATAAAGGCAGTATTAGTCTTGTTTTACAATGAAGGGGTTTTCCTTTTGAAGCATTGTTCCAATTACAAGGCAAAACTAGAAGTAGTAATGGGATACCTAGGAAATGAGGGGAGAAGACAGAGGTGACTTAGGAAGCCTTAGTCTCTTCCCTCCATTTTCCCTTCTCTGACTTTAGAGTAGGGACTCTCTTGGCCCCGCGCAGGTTTGAGCAGTTTCACTCAGCTCAGGATGGAATTTTCATGAAGAAACATCTGTTTCCAGCCCTGACTCTGTTCTAAGTCATAAAGTCTGGCCAAACCCTGCCACACTCAGCCACTACTAGCACTTTGAAATGGGTGGGGCTTAATTGCTCATGGGTAACCCCTGTGTGTTGGAGCCAGTCCCAGTGAGATCTGACTAAATAGCATCTCTTGAAACCAAGAGGTCAGGATATTACTGTAGGTAGCACTAAAAGTACCAGGTACATCATCTGGAAAGCTCACACTGATGAATGGTCTCTGGGGGATGTGCACAGTTTAATAATGAAGAATCATATCCACTCGGATACCCCTACTTACTTTCTACTTCCCTACCTGCAGTAGGCCTGAGAAAAACCGTATTTTTTACCATGCTGACTCTGGTCCTTGGTTTGTTGTTTTTTTGACTCACATTCTGTGTCTGCCACTTCTTGATTCTGGAACTAAGCATGACATGCCTGGGCAGATCTGTTCTGTGCTCTATTGGCCTCATCTAGAACATGGATGTTTGGTCCAAGTCCTCATATTTCATTTCTCTTTGTAGTCAATTTGTCCTACCACCTCTCATGTTAAACTATCCCACATGAACCTTTAATGGATGTTGTTTGTTTGTTTGTTTGTTTATTTTTCATACTCGTGTGGATGCTTCCAATAGACTTCAACAGCACTCACATTGAGTAGAGTCTTCTTCCTCACATCAAATATGGTTCCTTTTCTGTGGAGCAACCTGTGCAGTGGGTTTTATGTGAGAAGAGTCAATGGTAGTGGACATAGAATACAAGAGTAGTCATTTATCTGTTACAAAAGTCCTTGGCTGCTTCTCTGTTGATGCCTGTCTGAACACCCGTACTTGTTGGCATTCTTCATCTCTCTTTCATTCCCAATCCCTCTGCTTGTTCTGTGTGGGAAAAAGTTCTAATTTTGACATTTCTAATTTGGTCCCCTTTCCCCCTTAAGATAGTTGTGGTGGTTCAATACATATATAAAGGTCCTTGTAAAACAGTATTCACTTGATAAAAGGTAATTGTAACTTGAGAAATATTTTTACATTATAAGCAATTTGAGTTATTTGAGTCCTTGTGTTTAGCATACAAGACACCATGGGCTTATATCCTTTGGTATTTAGCTTCTCATATGTGTCAGTCAGCTTTTCATTATTGCAAAAAACAAAAACAAAAACTACCTGTGAAAAACAACTTATAGGGAAAAAACTTTTTTTTTTTTCAGAGGTCTGTGGTTGTTTGGTTCTTGAGCCTGGTGTGTGACTCAATATCATGGTGGAGAAAAGATTATAGATAAAGCTCCATTGTGCGCTTGAAAGAGAGAGGAGGAGAAGGAAAGGGGACAAAAGAGTGAACACAAGAGGCTGAGAGAGAGAGAGAGCTAGAAATATACACAGAGAGACACACACATAGAGACATCTCCCCCACATGCAGAGAGAGACAGAGACACAAAGAGAGATACACAGAGAGACAAACAGAGACAACTCCCCCATACAGAAAGAGGGAGGAAGGGGGAAGGAAACCATTCAGAAGGGCAAATGTGATAGACATTAGAAGCAGGAGAAGACAGAGAATAGGACAGGAGCCTACCACAGACAACCTCTGAAAGACTATTGATTGAGGTATCAAAGCAGAGGCTGAGACTCATAGCCAAACTTTGGATAGAGTGCAGGGAATCTTATGAAAGAAGGGGAGATAGAAAGACCTGAGGGTACAGGAGTGCCAAAGGAGACCAACAGAGCCAAAACAAAACAAAAACAAAAACAAAAACAAAGACAAAAAACTGAGCCCTGGGGTCCCTGCAGAGACTGATACACCAACCAAGAACAATGCATGGAGAGGACCTAAAACCCCAGCTTCAGATGTTGTCCATAGACTCAGTCTCCAAGTGGGTTTCCTAATAAAGGGAACAGAGGCTTTCTCTGGTATGAATTCAGTGACAGGCTCTCTGATAACCTTCCCCTTTTGGGGTGTGTGTGTGTGGGCAGCCTTGCCAGTCCACAGAGAAAGATGATGCAGCCAGTCCTGATGAGACCTGATAGGCCAGGGTTAGATAGTAGGGGAGGAGGACCTCCCCTGTCAATGGACTACGTGAGGGGCATAGGAAGAGAAGAGGAAGGGAGGATGGGATTGGGAGGAGACAAGGGAAGAGGCCACAGCCGGGATACAAATTGAATAAACTGTAATAAATGATGATATTATTATTTTTTTTAAAAAAGTGCATACCAACAAAAAAAAAAGAGAGGGGGAGGGAAGGAAAGGGGAAGAGGGAGGGGGAGACAAAAGGGGAGGGGAGGAGAGAGAGGTGACAAGGATAACCACACTCTTCAGAGGCTTACCACCACTACACTTGCAACTCCAGCTAGGTTTCACCTTCCGAAGTTCTAACACCTCCCAAGTGAGGTGTCAGCTTCAGACCACACTTTCATTAAATATATACATACATACATACATACATACATACATACATACATACATATATGCGTGTGTGTGTGTGTGTGTGTGTGTGTGTGTGTGTATTCTTGTTGTCTGTCTCTGTCTCTCTCTAGGACTGGATGGTGTCAACTTGTGCCACAGCATGTGTGTGGAGGTTAGAGAAGTTGGCTTTTTCCTTTTACTGTGTAGGTCCTAGGGATTGTACTCAGGTGGTCAGGCTGGCCAGCAAGCACTATTACTCTTGTGAACCCTCTTGCCAACTTGAGAACCAGACATTTAACACACAGCTTTCCGAAGACATTTAAAACCCAACGCATAACAATACCAGATTTAGCATAGTGGAGGGAAATCACCACTGTTTCTAGCATCTTTCTCTCATTCTGACTCTTCCATTTCCTGGTGCTTCTTAGCTTTTTCAATTTGAAAACTTCTAGAAGCCTAAGTTCTACATCTCTCTTCAAATATGTTGTGCTGTGTGCAGCTCTATCATCACATCATCATATTTATTATCTTGTGACTATTTTCACTTTTCCTGCTGGGTTGTTTGCCCTTCAAGTCCCTCCCTTTTATCTTTCTTTTTTTTTTTTTTTCTAGTGTTTTGTCAACACCCACACCTGTGACCTCACGGTGTCTGCCCACACCCTCATGACTTCATTTCTTGCTGTCTGGCTGGCCGTTTTCCTTGCTATTGGAATCTTATCATCTTTCAAGACCAATTTTATAATGTATTTTTGTTTTCTTAAAGTTAAAATTATTTTCTGATCCCAGTTTTTGTTTATCTCTCTATCATGAAACTTACTATTGTAAACACTTTATGTGTACGTATTTTCCCCGCTGGAATGTGAGCTGTTGAAGGAAGAGATTATACTTTACTTGCATTTGCTTCCATTAATACCTCATACTGTAGCAGAAAAAGTGGTTATCTGTCGAATGTTCATTGATGCTGCATCATATATATTACTAAACAGCAGCTGCCTAAACCAAGAGGCTTCCTGGAAATAGCACGGAAAGTAGTTTTTCTAGGTCACCAGCAACCTCTGCAACGCTGGTGGACTGCTGAATGGTTCCCAAGGGAAGCCTGAATATGATGGCTTACATTCATCACAATATCTATCTGAAATAAAAAGTCCAGTCAGGAGCGTAAACAGAAGCTAACACTTAATGACTTACAAAGTCCAAAAAGTATACAAGAAATCAGGTCATAGGCAAAAACAACTAGATCAGTGAGAATAAGAAATATTGACCAACCTTGGTTATGTTTTTTTTTTTTTTTCAGTCACCACACATGATAAGAGTCTTTATTTAAATTTATGGTTATGGAACACTGACCATTTCCACTCTCAGCACGGTTGGGTTGGAGACATTTCCTGTTATCAATAGGAAGCTGCTGTACAATTAAATGGATCAATGGTGCAGTGAGCTAAATTAGTTTTTTTATAGTCAAATAATTGGACTAGCTGTGCATTCTACATTATTTCAGTTGTAGGAGCATGATCTTTGAATCTATCGCGTAGCAAGCTGCCTGGACTGCTCTAGCCTATCGATTTGAGAAGCAGTAAAAGGTGATAGTTAGGAAGGGCCATGAAGTAGTATCAATAAAATGGTCCAGGGGATACACACCTGACACACGGAGTGGCTTTATGGAGACTTAATGATTTTCTTCAGAACAATTTACAAATCTGGCCTAATTCAGCTACTACTATATAGTAACGTACCTTAAGCTATGGAGCAGCACAATGTTGCGTATTTACTGAACTGAGGTTTGGTTTATGGAACGTTACATTGCTTGTTGTCAGTGGTATGGGAGTAAACAGGCTGTTTGTCTAAAGCTCTGCTTTGTAGTGATTTTCTGTTCCCGTAGCATAAACACTCACAAAGGGCTGCTGGTAAAGTATTGAGAGTTACCTGGCTCTCAGAATTTCCAGATATCCAACAACCAGCTTCAGAGATGGCAGGCTCTGACTCTGGAAGACAAAGACACGCATAGTAGCAAGAGAGCCACAGTCATGCGGTTTTAGGGCCAGAAACCTTTAGAATAGCCCAGCGCCACTAGGGACTGTGTGAATGCTTTGCACTCTTATTAGCACATCTGGACTCATGGCATAGTGTCCCATGCAAGAGGTTTTACATAAGCTGAAACAAAAGCAACTGGACATGAGTGAAAACAAAACTCTGTTTCCTTACAGGAGAAAACTGAGGATGGGTGATGGCTCAAAAGCCATGCAGAAAGCTCTTAGCTGAGATATTGTGACGTGGGAAGAAATAATTGACCTTTGGCTGGAATTGTTCGCACAGAGTTTCCAAATAGTTTGCAATTTCCTGAAACTTTTGAGGGCTTCATGCCTACATAATGAGACCTACAAACATGCATACGCACATGCACAAAACATAAACAAAAACCTAAATGAAGGGGTTTCAATAGGGAGAACACATGGAAAAGCTAAGACAGAGGTATGCCCAAGGAGGGCCAAGGGACTTCTACCCTTTTTTATGTCACCTCGTGTACTTCAGTGTTTGAGTGTATTTTCTGTTGCTGTAACAGAATGATTCAGAAGGGATAACTGATAGACAATAGAAGCTTATTTGGCTGCTGCTTCTGACTGGGAAGACGAAGAACACTCATTGTTCTGGCAAGGGCCTTTCTGCTGAGTCACAACCTGGCAGAAGGGCAAATGAGCATGTGCAAGACAGAAGAAATGAAGTATAGGAGGCTGGGACTCTCCGCTGGTGCCTGCGGTGGGGGCAGACTTGCGGAACTGAGCCTTTTTCTAGAGGACGTACTAACTCCAGGTAGGGAGCGTCAGAGCCGAGTTGTTGGACACTAATTAGTTGTTAGGAAAAAGGCTGTTGGTGTGGAAAAGTCCACATATTTGCTGCCAGAGGGGTGTGTATATAACATATATTTTTTTTCTTGCTAGCAAACTTGGAACTGGAATCTGATTGGCTGGACTTCTGAGACAGTGTTCTGTGTACAAGCTTTTGAAAGAGGAGCTGGGAAAGATCACCAAGGGGTATGCATGAAAACAGGATTCATGATGTTGATAATGGGAATGGAGGGTGTAGGGTGGGTGGGAGGAGCTATGAACCTGAAGTTCTTCCAGGAAGGCCAAGCTGGGAGAACTACCTGACAGCAGTGGAGATAGTAACAAACTTTGGTTTCTAAATGGGCAGCTGATCTTTTTCTTTTCCTTTGTTTCTTCTTTTTCTTTTTCACTTTTTTAAAAATCTTTAACACTGTGTATTAATTAATCTGTGGTACTGATTAGGTGAGGCTAATATTAAGAGAATCCATGGAATACAATTTAAGAAAAATGACTCTAGTCCTCTTCAAAGGTTTCCTCACACCGAAATGTTTTACTTACTTGTACCCAGGGGAGGATTATCGTTAAATGGGTGATTCTGTAGATAATTGTCTACCAACGCTAGCTGAGGAGCTGATACCCCGACCCCAATTATATAGCTATAAGGTAAAAATTGAGAAGGCGACTTAGTGCTTAGGTATTTAAAAATACATTTTCATTAATTCTTTGAGAATTTCACACAATGTATTTTTATCACAGTCACTCCTCCTACCCCTACTCCTAGATCCAGCTTCATCTCCTCCTTCCCCAATTTCATTTCTTTTTAAACCCATTGAACCACATTTGGGTTGCCCAAACCCTTTTTGATGTGGGGCCGTCTCTGGGAACATGGAAGACCCATGTTCTTCAAGAGGTCATATCCTTGAAGAAAACCGACTTTCCCGTCTGTCTTAGTTAATTTTCTATCCTTGTGAAGAGACACCATAAGCAGCCAAGTTAAAGTTCCACAGTTCCACAGGGTGAGTTAAAGAGCATCATGGCAGGGAGCAAGGCAGCAGGAGGTAGGCTGGGCACTGGAACAGTAGCTGGGAACTTATATCTGGAGACAAGAACCAACACAAGACCAGGAGAGAGAGCCAACTGGAATGGTGTGGGCTTTTGAAACCTCAGAACTCAACCCCAGTGACAAACCACCTGTAGCAAGACCATCCCTCCAAATTCTTCCCAAACATTTCTACCAACAGGACCAAGCAATCAGAACATGGGAGCCAATGGAGGCCGTTCACATGCAACTATCTCCGACTATCCCTTCCCGGATAGATCATCAATTGCCAATAGCTCCTTAGCTAGGGATGGGGACACATAGGTATTTTTATTAAGCTGCCCACTTGATTTTGATGCTCAGGCAATGTGAGGACCTTCCAGGTTGTTAGCACAGAGAATACTTTGCAGGGCAGGAGAATAGTAGTTATGCAGTAACTGTTGAGTTGTTCGAGAGGGGCTATGCACAGGGCCTTGAAGACGGGCAGGAACTCAGAGCAGCACTCCGGGCAGATGGTGGCTGGAGGATGCAGTCTGATGGCCAGTTTGAAAGTGTTGGTCGTCTACTTAGGGCAAGGATGGAGAATAAATGGTACAGTCCAGGCCCGAAACACGGTGCTAGTGGTGAGTCAGGTTGGAATTTTGTGTCTGAATTAAAGGCACAGAATTACAGAATTCTAATGCTTGAGATATTACTTAGATGTGCTAATATGAGAGGGTCATTGCTCTCCTCTCCTACATTTTAAATTCTAAAAAGCAGCTTATAAAAATTAAATTCAAACCATCGTTATTTAAGAGAATAAATTTCTAATTTAAAAAATATAATAAGCAGTTTAAGGTTTGTGGTTTGGTTGTTAGACACATTAAGTAGAAAAAAGAACTGATCTTAATAATCATTTCGATTTCCACAATCAGGGCTACACACATTCTATCTTCTAAAATTCTATTGTAATACTGTTTTAAATATATGAAAACAATTGGAAGTGGGTGTTGCCACTGAGCCACACCCCTAATCTCCACAAGACCTTTCTTACTTGTACACAAAGTTTTAAGAGGAACATTCGGCCTTGGGATTTTTAGGTTGGCTATTGCATATAGGGATCATAGAATGCTTACTAACTGTGCATGCTGGGAGCTCTGGGTCAAATCCACAGGGGTCTCATCTTCTCGCACAGACTGTTGGAGCCAACGTAGGGGTGGAACATGAAACCATGTTGCATTTGCTCTTCGTACCTATTTACACAGGCTTGTTTTCTGTGAATCCTTATGAAAGAGGTTCTTGGACTATTAAAAAAAACAAACAATAAAAAAACCTAACACTGCTTGAATATTTAAGGAAGAGGGAAACAAAGCAAAGCAAAGCAAAACCAAACCAAAACACTGTTTGGAGAGATTAAGAAATTGTTCTAGTTGGTCGGTGAATACCATTATAGCTTTGTTTTATTCAGTGAACTACAGAATTTTGTCACACTGTTTTAGTAAACAGATTGGGTATTTGATTGGGGAAGAAGCTGCCAAGTTGTATGAAGCCTGTGTCACCTGCTAGAACTATTACTTCAGAGTTACAAGAAAGTAGAAACAGCCCAACAGATTTCTACATATACTCTTCCCAGATTCTCAAGGTGTTACCAATTCATCATTTCCATTGTTTTTAGTGAAAGCTTTTAATGATGAGTTAACAATATTATGTCACAGTGATTCTTTTCTATTTAGTGTAATCCTAGACACCTGCTGGCAGAGACTCCAGAAACAGCGTCCAAAAACCGTCCAGGAAAGAAGCAATTTTACTGTTCGGTTTGTTAATGAACAGGCTAGCAAACATATTAATGGAGGACAGCGTGTGATTTCAGATTTCATCACATGAGCACAATATCCACCCAAACCAAATCAAGGTAATCATGATTTAACTATTATGCCACGATTTATCACTTTCATCCTTCTATGTACATGCTTAACTACACACACACACACACACACACACACACACACACACACACATACATACATTTGCATAACCTGAACCACTTATACTACTGCCACGATGACCTTTTATGTCTAAATCATTATGTATCTTTTCAATAACAGCTCAAAACAACCCAACTTAAGAAACTAAGGTGCAATTTCCTAATTTACAGACCTTACTCAATTTTCCCTTTTTATGGCAAAATGTACTTTGTAGCAACAACAGTCTGTATATTCGAAATAGTCCAGGGTCCAATCTAGACCTACCATTGCATTCAGTTGTCACTCCTCTGTCGTCTCCTTTAGTCAGGGACACTTACTTAGTTGTCACATTATTTCAGAAGCGCTCAGGCTGTTTTGTACGAGTCTCCCAATTTGGACTTGTCTGACGTTTTGCTATTAGATTTCGGTTCGGCATCTCCGGTAGAACCCACACAAATGTGTGCTCTCTTCAGGTAGTAAATGGTATTTGCCCAAGACTGGTGATGTCAGCTTTGGCCAACTAAATATAAGTGTTGTGTGCCAGATTTTCTAGTATAAACTGAATTTTTTCTTTGTAGGTTGTCTTTCCTAGAGCGAAACCATGCAGTCACCCCATTTCTCACCAAACTTCCGTCTGGTAGTTTTAGCATTCCTTGATGATTTGAATTAGCTGCCATGGTAATTGCCGTGGTAAACCCAGCATTCATCTCACACAGCAGTCATTCTATTGTAAGGAGATCATTCTCGCCTCATTTATCCACTCGTTCATTTTTATCTGTATGGGCCAGTGGTGCTCAACTCTTCTCTGAATCTGGCTTTCCATTGGACATTTTCTTTTTTATATATATATAATTTTTATTTTTTAATATTAGTTACAGTTTGTTAACTTTGTATCCCTGCTGTATCCCACTCCCTCTCTCCCTCCCAATCCCACTCTTCCACCCTCATCTCCTCCCTGCCCCTTTCTAAGTCCACTGATAGGGGGGGAACCTCCTCCCCTTCCATCTGATACTGGTTTATCAGGTGTCTTCAGGACTGGCTGCAAAGTCCTCCTCTGTGGCCTATCAGGGCTGCTCCTTCCTGGGGGGGGGGCAGGGGGAAAGGGTCAAAGAGCCCGCCATTGACATCATTCTTTGAGTACTTTCTTTATAGCAGAGCCATATATTTTTGGCACATATATGCTTTCCTTCCCAGTTTGGGAATCAGGTTTCTGAGAGAACTGCTTTGGTTTTATGTTTTAAATGTTTTTGTGGTTAGAAAATTTAGATGTCAAGGTTTGAATACTAGGCATTGCAGACTTGTTGAGTAGTCACTGCTTCTGAACCAGTGGTTCTCAACCTGCCTCCCAGCCTAATGCTGTGACCCATCAAGACAGTTCCTTAGATTGTGGTGACCCCCAACTATAATATTACTTTCATTGCTACTTTGCAACTGTATTTTTGCTACTGATAAGAATTGTAATGTTAATATCTATCTTTCACAAAGGTCTTAAGCGACCCCCAAGTGGGGTCGTGACCCACAGGTTGAGAACGTGTGCAAGCATGAAGATCTCCAGCACCCAGTACAAAGCCTGGTGTGGTCAAACGTGTTTGTGAACCCAGCACTTGGAGAAAGAAAGGAAAGGAAGATCTATGGAGCTCACTGGCCAATCAGGCTACTGGTGAAATCCATGTTCAGTAGAAACCTTGTCTCAAAATTAAGGTGGGGAGCCATGAGGCAGACAGTCAAAGCCGCCTAATGTTGACTTCTGGCATCCACAGCTAAGACAGAACCTAGGCAGAGAACTTGCCAGGGTCAATGGCTATGGCTCATACCTCCTATTAGGCTCCCCCACTGAGCACAGTGAGGAGGATTTTAGATTTCCATGCTGCCTACTATCCCACTGGGGATTAGTCCTCTTTACAAATTAAATAAACTCATTTGCCATTGTATTGATTGCCATTCTCTTAGGTGGTAGTTTATGATAAACAGCAATTTTCTCTTATCTAAACTTGGGGAATTTTAGTCAACATAAAAGGGTGTGTGTGTGAAAGTTAAATGCTAAGAAAAAGAGCAATTTAGAGGAGAAAGGTATTGAGATTAATGATATTTTAGTATGTAGTTCCTAAACATAAAACATGTTAAAATCAAAATTTACTATCAAGTAATTTTTACTTCTTAAAAACAATGGCGCTTCGGAATTCTACCAGACCTTCAAAGAAGTGCTCACACCAATTCTCCTCAAACTATTCCACAAAATAGAAACAGAAGGTACATTACCAAACTCATTCTATGAAGCAACAGTCACCCTGATACCTAAACCACACAAAGACCCAACAAGAAAAGAGAACTTCAGACCTATCTCTCTTATGAACATTGACGCAAAAATACTCAATAAAATACTTGCAAACCGAATCCAAGAACACATCAAAGATATCATCCACCACGACCAAGTAGGCTTCATCCCAGGCATGCAAGGGTGGTTCAAAATACAGAAATCCATCAATGTAATCTACCACATAAACAAACTGAAGGAGAAAAACCACATGATCATCTCTTTAGATGCTGAAAAAGCATTTGACAAAGTCCAACACCCATTCATGTTTAAAGTCTTGGAGAGGTCAGGAATACAAGGCACATATCTAAACATAGTAAAGGCAATATACAGCAAGCCTATAGCCAACATCAAACTCAATGGAGAGAAACTTAAATCAATCCCACTGAAATCAGGGACAAGACAAGGCTGCCCACTCTCTCCCTACCTCTTCAACATAGTACTTGAAGTCCTAGCCAGAGCAATAAGACAACTAAAGGAGATCAAGGGGATACAAATCGGAAAGGAAGAGGTCAAAGTGTCACTATTCGCAGGTGATATGATAGTATATATGAGCGACCCCAAAAATTCAACCAGAGAACTCCTCCAGCTGATAAACACCTTCAGCAAAGTGGCAGGATACAAAATCAACTCAAAAAAATCAGAAGCCCTCCTGTATACCAAAGACAAAAGGGCCGAGAAAGAAATTAGGGAAACAACACCCTTCACAATAGCCACTAATAACATAAAGTACCTTTGGGTGACACTAACCAAGCAAGTGAAAGACCTGTTTGAGAAAAACTTCAAGTCTCTGAAGAAAGAAATTGAAGAAGATCTCAGAAGATGGAAAGATCTCCCATGCTCATGGATTGGTAGGATTAACATTGTGAAAATGGCCATCCTGCCAAAAGCAATCTACAGACTCAATGCAATTCCCATCAAAATACCAACTCAATTCTTTACAAACCTTGAAAAAAAGATTCTCAGCTTCATATGGAGAAACAAAAAACCCAGAATCTCCAAAACAATCCTGTACAACAACAGATCATCTGGAGGTATCTCTATCCCCGATCTCAAGTTGTACTACAGAGCAATAGTAATAAAAACTGCATGGTATTGGCATAAAAACAGAAAGGAGGATCAATGGAACCGCATAGAAGACCCAGAAATAAACCCACACACCTATGAATACTCGATTTTTGACAAAGAAGCCAAAACCATTCAATGGAAAAAAGACAGCATCTTCAACAAATGGTGCTGGTCCAACTGGATGTCCACATGCAGAAAAATGAAAATAGATCCATATTTATCACCCTGCACAAAACTAAAGTCCAAGTGGATCAAAGACCTCAACATAAAACCAGATACTCTAAATCTGTTAGAAGAAAAAGTGGGGAACAGCCTAGAACTCATTGGCACAGGAGACAACTTCCTGAAGAGAACACCAACAGCACAGGCTCTAAGAGCAACAATCAATAAATGGGACCTCGTGAAACTGAAAAGCTTCTGTAAAGCAAAGGACACTGTCATCAAAACAAAACGCCTGCCTACCGATTGGGAAAGAATCTTCACTAACCCTTTATCTGACAGAGGATTAATATCCAGTATATACAAAGAACTAAAGAAGCTGAAAAGCAGTAAACCAAGTAATCCAATTAAAAAATGGGGAACAGAGCTAAATAGAGAATTCTCGACAGAGGAATATCGAATGGCAGAGAAACACTTAAAGAAATGCTCATCCTCATTAGCCATCAGGGAAATGCAAATCAAAACGACCCTGAGATATCACCTTACACCCATCAGAATGGCCAAGATGAAAAACTCAAGGGACAACACATGCTGGAGAGGTTGTGGAGAAAGGGGAACTCTCCTCCACTGCTGGTGGGAATGTAAACTGATACAACCACTCTGAAAATCTATCTGGCACTTTCTCAGACAATTAGGAATAGTGCTTCCTCAAGACCCAGCTATACCACTGCTAGGTATATACCCAAACTTTGCTCAAGTACACAAAAGGGATATTTGCTCAACCATGTTTATAGCAGCATTATTTGTAATAGCCAGAACCTGGAAACAACCCATATGTTCATCAACGGAGGAATGGGTACAGAAATTGTGGTATTTTTACACAATGGAATACTACTCAGCAATCAAAAAGGAGGAAATCATGAAATTTGCAGGCAAATGGTGGGATCTAGAAAAGATCATTCTGAGTGAAATATCCCAGAAGGAGAAAGACAAACACGGTATATACTCACTTATATAGACCTATAAGATATGATAAACATAATGAAATCTATACACCTAAAAAAGATAATCAAGAGAGCGGACATGGGGTAAGATTATCAATCCTCGTTTAGAAAGACAGATGGGATGTGCATTGAAGATATGACAGGAGTCTACTGAGCGCATTTGAAAGACTCTAACTAGCAGTGTTTTCAAAGCAAAGACTCACGACCAAACCTTTGGCAGAGTACAGGGAATCATAAGAAAGAAGGGAGTTAGTCTGATGAGGAAAGGATAGGAGCTCCACAAGGACCAAGCATATCTGGGCACAGGGTCTTTTCTGAGACTGACATGCAACCAAGGACCATGTATGAATGTAACCTAGAACCTCTGCTCAGATGTAGCCTGTGGTAGCTCAGTAACCAATTGGTTTCCCATAGTGAGGGGAACAAGGACTATTTCTAACAGGAACTCAATGACTGGCTCTTTGGCCTCCCCACCCCCCAAGGGAGGAGCAGTCCTGTTAGGCCACAGAGGAGAGCTTTGCAGCCAGTCCTGAAGATACCTGATAAAACAGGATCAGATGAATGGGGAGGAGGTCCCCCCTATTAGTGGACTTGGCAAGGGGCAGGGTGGAGATGAGGGAGGGAGGGAGGGACTGGGAGGGAATGAGGGATCGGGGCACAGCTGGGATACAGAGTTAATAAAATGTAACTGATAAGAAAAAAATAAAATTCAAACAAAACAAAACAAAACAAAAAAAAACAATGGCGCTTTTTGCTTTGTGATCCTCTCACCATTCTTTCTTCTGCAGGCTTAAGGTTGTTCTTTGGTTTTTGCTTTTTTGATTCAGGATTTCACACAAAGTTTGAGGCTGGCCTCAAACTCACCATGTAGTCTACGATGACCTTGAACTTTTTTAAAATTTAATTTTGTATGTTAATTTTGTATGTACATATCTATCTGTGCATGTATGTATGTGCACATGTGTGTCTAGGTGTGCACACCTGTGAACCATGGTGCTTATATGGAGATTAGAGGACAACCGTCAGGACCTTGTAGTAAACTCTGGTTACCAGGCATGGTAGCAAGACTGTGTACCTTGCAGGTCCATGAGTTTGAACTTCTGACTCTCCTGTTTCCCCCTTTTGAGTGCTACATTATAGGTGTGCATCACCAACTGGTTTATATAGTTCTAAAGGTCAAAGCCAGGGCTTCCTGCCTGTTAGACAAGCACTCTGTTAACTGAGTACACTCCAGCCTATAGAAGCTGCTCTCCAGGAGTGATTATTTGGCCAACTTAGAAATTCTAGAGTAGGAGATAGATGAGTAGGGTGAGTAAGCAGCGTCAGGACCAGAGGCTGATCGTGGGACTTCTCATGGCAGGTTCTACAGACAAGTGCTCAGTGTAGCTGACTGCACACCCAACGGTGGGACGCAGACACAGGCACATGCATCTTTTCCCTCATTCCAGCAGCTGAGTGAACTATGGCTGAACTATTAATAAAGTGCTAGATTTCACGTGTCAACATGAATACTGAACTTCTTAATTTTTATAGTTAAGATGGCGCTAATAATCATGTAAGCGTAGGCCTGAGGCAAGGGAAGTTTGGCGTCTATGACGAATTCTACCATCCATTCTCAGTTTCTCTAATACATAAACACTAGAGGTCACTGTAGAAGGAGACCAGCTCCGGGATCTTCAGAGCTACCAGTCCTGTGTCAGTAGTCTGGGATGTGAGAGCATACACATGATACATGGGCCATTTACATAAGGAGTACTAAGATAATGGGCCACCAGGCAGGGGTATGACATTGAAAATGACACTGAAAGCTTCTTTGAACATGAAAAATTTTAAGTACTTTATTAAATACTATATTCATTGTAAAGGCTGTTAGCCATCATAATCATCATGATATAATGTGCAAAAATACCCACTTGAACATTCTTGAAGAAGCATAAATTGTGTTTGGAAATCCATGCAACATGAAAATAATCATTTGATATGAAAACAAACAATGGGAAGAGTGAAGGTCGCATGTTTTAATAGAAGCCTATGGAGGACTCTGGGGTGACGGCCGCATGCATGTCCCTAGTCATGTTGCTCTTCTCTTTGAGCTTGGACTGCAGCAGAGTGTGTTCCACAACGCCGATTCGGATGTCCATTTGAACCGTTTCTTGCTTCAGTTTGGTTAAGCTCTGCTTAATCTTCACCAAAGGAGCTGGAGAATAAAAACAGCACAGAATAAAACAATGCTCGTTTGGAGTATCAGTTTGTTAGAGAATTTCCTGACATTTTCCTCACTTTATCTTAAGCCAGAAATAGGGTTAAAGCACAGCCAGTGACGGGATGACATTCCCGCATCGTGGCGGTGGTGCTTTCCACACCTGGGAGCTCTCAGATGGGAACTGGCTCAACGTTTGATGTGCTGAGGCTGAATCCTCTAACTTTTCTAGGAAAAGAAGTGCTAAGTGGGTATTTAAGGATGTGTTCAACACAGCTTTGTGTACAGGGACAGGGAATAGAATAGCTAGAGAGGGAAGAAAGTTACATTTTGAGATACAAATAATGAGCCCATTGAAAACATTGCAAGAAAATCCCCACATTCCACTCCAGGGTCCCAGTCTGCATGCAGGGCATTGGAACACTAGACAGTCTTCCTGACTTAAAAAGCCTGAGGTGAGGACCTCTGGCCTGTGTCAAACAAAACAGTTAGTAATGGAGGGTAATTACTGAGATATTAATTCTTCTCTGTTTGAACCTAGCTAAGTCAGGGCTTCCTGGAAGGAGGGAAAAAAACCAAAGTGTCATTGCCTCATTGTCCTGATGTCATTGGGATATTCTTAAGGTTTTTGTTTTTTTGTACATAAAATGATGAAAACAAAATAATATATTTTTAAATATATATATATATATATATATATATATATATATATATATATATGTCAGAGAAAAGTACATATTAAATATTTCCCATTCTATCTTGGGTTACTAGATTGAATTAATAAAAATCTAAATTAGAGAAAAATAAAATTTCTCAGTTGATTTAATGAATGCAGTATTCTGATGATGCAGTATTATACAGAATTGTATAAGATGCAGTATTCAGACATCATTTTAGTACCAAGTATATCCCTTCAAACAAGCAAAAATAGATTATTTATTTATATATTATTTGTGTGTGTGTGTGTGTGTGTGTGTGCGCGCACGCGTGTGTGTGCACGTGCAGAGGTCAGGGGACAGGTTTCAGGGGTTGGTTCTCTCCTTCCATCATGGGGTCTGAGACAGAACTGAGGTTGCCAGGCTTAAGTGGCAAACAGCGCTATCCATTGCTCAATACACACATACTCCAGATGAGTGACTGGTGCTTTGTAAAGGCTTCTGGAGAGTGGTTCCTGAGTTCAGCCCCTAAATGAATGTGTACTCACTGCCGTCCGTCATGCTGCTGCCCTTCTCTTCCATTTCTTGTTTTACCTTTTCTAATTCTTCTGTAACCTTTTATTAAAAAAAAATTCTGTGAGTGCTGAATTTTAATGAACCTTGAAAATTTTCTGAATGCTGTATTGGGAAAAGTCAGTGTAGATATAAGGGAATAAAACATTAAGACTATTCTCGACACAATTCAAACAAACAATGTATACAGAAACACAAAGCTTTTCGTTTTCTGAGAACTGCTTATAAAACACCAGCAAATTACTTTCACATTAGCTTTCTCATGCTGTGATATTATAAAATGAGAATCAAGTTGTTTGCAGTACGAAGCCATCAAACTGTGCAATTATCACCAGCATTTACCATGCTGCTCTCCAACAATTACTTATTAGTCAATACCATGTTACCAGAACCCTGACCTGGCTTTCTAGAGGTCTTTCTTACTAGTACAGTTATTGGGAGACCATTGTTTCCTGTCTAGGCCAGTAAGGAAATGCTTACATCCTACAGTGAGATACAAAAAAGCTCTACTCATTTCTCTAGGCCAGGAACACTGACCTCTCAGAGGCAGAAGTGCTGGTATAAAGAGTCCAGATGAATTTGCACTTGATGTCCAGATTCGACGGCTGCAGCCTCTGCTGCTAGAATTCTCTGCCAGCAGTATATTCTCTACAACTATACAGGAAATATAATCTCTACAGTTGGAGAGGTTGTTTTATGTAATCTTGGGCTGCGCTGTAATTACTGTAACTTAGTAGGGCTTTATTTCTATCATGCTGGTGAGGAGAACCTTCCCAGGGAATAAAGTGTTCATCCAGGCAAAGCAAATTAATTTCTTTCAGGCACCTGAAACATCACAACTGGGGACAGCTCCTGACTCCAGAGGACTGAGTGGTCCCCAGACGCCCTTCAAGTGTTCATTTACCCCACATTAGTGAGCACTTTCCTTCGGAGGAATGTTTTATTTGCCTAGAAACACTACAGGGCTAGAGTCTAAATATTTCTAATGTTACATTTTAAGATAAATATTTCTGAAATGCTCTTTAGAAGAGAAACTTCATTCTTTCCTGGCCAAATAGTAAAGCTTATAAAAAATTGTGCTGCTTTATAACTATAGACAATCTTAGATCTTAGACTCATGCTGGCTTCTGACATGTTTGTCTTTTATATTTGAATCTCATCATCTCCCATCAAAAAATGAGATTTATGCATTTCCCTAATGGCTAATGAGGTTGAGCATTTCTTTAAGTGCTTCTCTGCCATTCGATATTCCTCTGCAGAGAATTCTCTCTTTAGCTCTGTTCCCCATTTTTTAAGTGGATTACTTGGTTTGTTGCTTTTCAGCTTGTTTAGTTCTTTATATATATTGGATATGAGTCCTCTGTCAGATAAAGGGTTGGTGATGATTCTTTCCCAATCTGTAGGCAGTCGCTTTGTTTTGATGACGGTGTCCTTTGCTTTACAGAAGCTTTTCAATTTCATGAGGTCCCATTTATTGATTGTTGCTCTTAGAGCCTGTGCTGTTGGTGTTCTGTTCAGGAAGTTTTCTCCTGTACCAATGAGTTCTAGGGTATTCCCCACTTTTTTTTCTAGCCGATTTAATGTGTCTGGTTTTATGTTGAGGTCTTTGATCCACTTGGACTTCAGTTTTCACCTTACACCCATCAGAATGGCCAAGATGAAAATCTCAAGGGACAACACATGCTGGAGAGGTTGTGGAGAAAGGGGAACGCTTCTCCACTGCTGGTGGGAATGTAAACTGGTACAACCACTCTGGAAATCAATCTGGCGCTTTCTCAGACAACTAGGAATAGCGCTTCCTCAAGATCCAGCCATACCACTCCTAGGCATATACCCAAAAGAGGCGCAAGTACACAACAAGGACATTTGTTCAACCATGTTTGTAGCAGCTTTATTTGTAATAGCCAGAAGCTGGAAACAACCCAGATGCCCCTCAACTGAAGAATGGATGCAGAAACTGTGGTACATCTATACAATGGAGTATTACTCAGCAATGAAAAATAAGGAAATCATGAAATTTGCAGGTAAATGGTGGGACCTGGAAAGGATCATCCTGAGTGAGTTGACCCAGAAGCAAAAAGACACTCACGGTATATACTCACTCATATAAACATACAATATAGAATAAACCCACTAAAAGCTGTACATCTAAACAAACTAAGCAAAAGAGAGGACCCTAACTAAAATGTTCAATCCCCATCCTGAAAGGCAAAGAGGATGGACATCAGAAGAAAACGAAAATAGGAAACAACCTCGGAACCCGCTACAGAGGGCCTCTGAAAGCCAGAAGAAAACAGGAAACAACCTTGAAACCTGCCACAGAGGGCCTCTGAAAGCTTCTGCAGTATAGACTGTCAAAGCAGATGCTGAGCCTGATGGCCAACTGATGGGCAGAGTGAATGGAATTTTATGTAAGAAGTGGGAAATAGTAAGAGCTGGAGGGAACGGGAACTCCACAAGCAGAGCAACAGAACAAGATAATTGGAACACAGGGAACTTCCCAGAGACTCCTACTCCAACCAAGGACTATTTGTGGAGATGACCTGGAACCCCTGCACAGGTGTAGCCCATGGCAGTTCAGTGTCCAAGTGGGTTACATAGTAATGGGAAGAGGGACTGCCTCTGACATAATCTGATTGGCCTGCTCTTTGATCACTTCCCCCTGGGGGGGGAGCAGCCTTACCAGGCCACAGTAGAGGACAATGCAGCCACTTTTGATGAGAACTGATAGACTAAGATCAGAAAGAAGGAGAGGAGGACCTCCCCTATCAGTGGACTTGGGGAGTGGCATGCATGCAGAAAGGGGAGGGAGGGTGGGATTGGCAGGGGAGGAGGGAGGGGCTTATGGGGGGATACAAAATGAATAAAGTGTAATTAATAAAAAATAAATAAAAGATTTAAAAAAAAATGAGATTTATGTATCAGATCTTTCTTCTCCTGTAGGATCATGAAAACAAATGAAGTGACACTCAACTCTTTCATAAGCTCCCCAATGAAGAGGCTGTAAGTTATCCAAGCTACACTCTGGGTCACACATACTATTAGCAGCAATCACTGACAGTAGCTTTCTTTCTTCAAGAGTCGCATTACCATTGGCTCCAGACTCCTCAGGTGGCGCTCCACCCGCTCTTGTATTATTAATTAACATGTTAAATAAAGATGAGGAAGGTTATCGATATGCTGATAAGAGCAAATTTAATGATTAATTTAATCTAGCAACTTCAGCCATCTTAAAGAAACAAGAGATGGATAATTGGGTCACTCATTAGCAAACTTCTCCTAAAGCGACAACTGGAGGCTGGGAGAGGCACTCATTGAAATCAGCGGCATTCAGTCAGTGGAGGGCTCTGCCCGGACTAGCTGACAGGTGAGCAGCACAGAGTGCTGATATGTACCTCAGACAGGAGTCTGGTCCTTTCAGTTACTCCTCCATTTCCCTGCTGGTAGCGCTCCCTTGCCTGAGGAGGAAAACACTATGTTTAATGACACATGCCAAACAGGAGCAGATTACTTAAATATGACCTCTGTGTGTGTGCAGTTTCTGCACAGCGTTTATGACACCCCCTTATTTGTGAATACATTTATGAAAGTGACATTTAACTGTAGCTATTTCATGTCCTTATTAATGGGCACCATGCATTTAAGTGAAGCACTATAAAATGATGAACTGCTGCAGCCTTCCCGGAGCAGCTGTGTAACTCGCATGGGCACAGTTGACAATAAAAACTGTCCTCTGCCCTCTCTAAACACTCTGGGAGGGTGACTCTCAGTCAATCTAATTTGTGTGCTATGCAAGAGAAAATTAGTTCTAAAAAGAAAAAAAAATCAATCAGAGTAGAGTATGAAGCTCAGCAATTAATAAGGATTAATAAAGTGGATGACAGTGCAGCCAACTAGAATATGTTCTCGGAAACTAATCTGGCAATCGATTATTCAATATTAATGTTAGATACATAGTGGCTTTAACCAGAGGGCATTTTTAAAGTAAAAAATGCTCATGAATTCATGTATATATGAGGGAATAATGAATTCAAAGAGAATATAATAGAAAGCAAAAATTATTTTCAATTTGGTCTTTGAGAACTCCTGAAAATACAAGTTCCCAAACTAATTTTCATTTTATTTCTGCAAGTATTCATTAAAATTATGATTCACTGACAAGCTCACAAATATATTCAGTGCATTCTGGTCATTTTTACCCTCATTGCCTTCTCCTAACCTCCTTCCCACTGAACCCCCTTATTTGCACGTATTCTACCTTAAATTAGGACATAAAGGGTTTTCCTTGCAGAGTTCCAAAGAAAGTTATGGGATTCCCATGGCCGTTTCAAAAGCCAGAAATTTTATTTTTTGATCAAAATTCTAAAGTGTTGAAAAAAATAGAAAATTGGGTTCATTTAATTAATTAAATTGTCTCTGAATTCATCTTGTTTTCATGTTCCCTAGTACACAGCTGTAAGTCATGTGGCAAGGGCTGTTTTTCCCTGTGACACATATAAACACACTATTTTTCTCCTACTTCCGTGGTGAATTAGCAACAGACTTGGAAATGAAACAGCATCCTGACACTCTCTCCCTGTTCTAAGTTATGACTGCCAACAACAAACCTGCATTTATCTAACTAAAGTGAACTAGAGTGTGTAAGGACTCCTAGGGGATAATCATCTCTATCACCTATGAAATGGAGGATTTTCCCACCCCCTCCTCGACTTCAAGTGGGCAGAGAAAGCATATGCTTCTGTTGATGAAAAATTTTAAACATTTTATATTGTTCGATCATTTCACATATGGATACAATATATGTAGATCAGATCTACCTCAAGCCCTCTCCTCTCCCCATTTTACAACTCTTAAGCAAAATGTTGTGTTGCTTTGGTGATTAGGGTCTGGATTGGAATAAATCCCTGGAAAGCCTTCTTAAATTACCTCGCTTAGCTGGGCTTGGGCCCCACGATATTCTTGAACCAAGTGCTCCAGTTGATTGTTGATGTACTTCTCTCGGCTGCCAATCTTTTCCAGAGTCCTGCTAATTTCATTATGGAGCTTGTCCAAAAACCCCTAGAAATCCCATGCAATTTTAGAAGATAAAAGAATAAATGAGTTTTTCAAACCTGGTAAAAAGAAGTTAAATATTATTCAACCCACTCCACAAATGATCAATTATGTGTACAAAGGAAGACAGTTTGATACTTCAATAGCAAAGTTTATGAGAAGAAACACTTTAGTCACACCATGTGTCCATATGGCTATCAGAAGAAGCCAGATGTGATGGTCCAGTCCTCTAATCCAAGGCCCCTTGAGGCTGAAGCGAGGTAACTACACTTGAGTTGCTTATAGACCCTGTTTCAGGAAGGAAGGGCTTAGCAGTGTCATTCACTTCTTGTTCTATACACCTAAAGTTGATGTCATTGTAATAAATTGAATATAAACTTAAAAATCAAAAGTATCTAAGGAATAATATGACTTCCTAGAACTGGTCTAGCCTCAAACCCATAACTTTGCACTGAACCTGCTTCTTTGTGGCATTCTCTAAAGATCCCCCCTCTGCTATGGCAACAAGGCTGGCAGAGCTACAAGGCCTAGTCATTGTCAGCCTGGGGTTCATGCAACCTTGGTAATCAGGAGAAAGATTTACATGTGCCTAAAATGTGTATAAGATATATGTGCATGATAGCCATGTATATATTTAGAATACAAATGGACTGTAGGAATGTACTGCCATGTCTAACTCTAAGTTGCTTTTATTTAAGTAGCTTGCATTACTTGATGTAAGCACTGGGCTGTGAAGACATAATGTGGTACTTTCAACTAATCAGCTTCTGAAAGAAAAGGATTGTGTCTCTTCTCCTTTCATGCTTTGCCTCAATAGGTCTAGGTGTGTAAATTCATGTTTTTTGTTTGTTTTTGTTTTGTTTGTTTGTCTGAAGTAATTCACATACCTTGGTCTCCTTTAGAGCAGATTCAATTCCACTTTTGTGCTGGTGCATTTGGTCAACATGGATCCTCCAATCCTATTGGGATAAGCACACATAGGAACAAAGTAAAAAATATCATGTTTTCTCCTTTCGCCTGTCTGTTGTGAAGTTGTGTCCTTTATCTTTATTACTTGGTAGCTGTCCTATTTTAGGTGGCAGAGTCCTATATATAGCTTGCAATCAGAGTGTAAAGAAATATGTATAGGATACTTTAGGATAAAAGGTGCTAAGTAAATGTAAATTATTTTATGTGTTCACAGAGTGATGTCTGATAATTTGAATACAAATTATTCCTGCACTGCTGGTGGTTAATATTTATGACTACCCATCAAAATGAAAAAAATCCAATTATTAGCAAAGAAATACTTGCTTAAGCAGTAACAATTATGTTTGCCAGAAGCAACTCTCAACTCTTTACTCAAATATCATGTATCAAAGATTAGTTTGTCTCTTGGAAATGAAATCGGGTTTTCATTCAGAAGTCTTCAGTCTACACTGATTACTAGAGCCTCTTGCTACTGGACTCATTTTAAATTGATGTCAACTGTGTAATCCCCTAACAGATAACTTCAGATTGTGTTGGTTTATATGTAAACACTTTCAATGACTTCAGAACGAGCAATCATAAGAGGGGAACTGGAATAAGTGTTGGGACTAGGCAGTTCTCAGTCTCACAGTCTGTCTGCATTAACCAACAGGCTTGCTTGCTGGATCTGCACAAGTTCCTGAAGACAAAGCAATGTGAGTAGTTCAGTCTACTGCCGGCTTTGTGTGTGTGTGTGTGTGTGTGTGTGTGTGTGTGTGTGTTTTCTTTGAAACACACCCATGGCAGCAGGGTGCAGAATGCCCTGGGTGCTTCAAGGATAATGGATATCAAGTTAGAGTATGTTAAAGCTGCAGAAAACCTCAGAAGCATGTAAGCTCACACCTATCATCCCACAGAAAGGCAGTCAGGGGCCTGGCTACAAAAGAGGGTGTAGTTGAGGACACAGAAAGTCTAAGTTCCTGCCAGTTCAGGGGCGAGGAGAGGACAACTGGCTAAACCCAGACGAAGCAAGCACTGCCTTTTTTGGATTTTTCTGCATCATGAGCAAAACATCTCAAAATATAAAGGCTGGAAAGGACCTTAGAGATCAGCTCCTTACCAATGTAATAATTAAGTAGCTCAACATTCTCATTTTATGGTTGAAAGACTTCTGACTGTGCAGATCTGGCAAAGGAGGAGGCCCTCCCCAATCAGCAGTCAACACTGGAAAAGTAGGTGCAGACGTGGTAGGTGGAAACTCAGTCAGCCCAGCTAACACCTCCATGGAAGAGTGTGAGCCCGAGGAATTTCATTATTCTTTAGAACAATGGCGGAACAGGTTGGATTTGAAGAGGGTAGGTGTGGGAGGGGTTGGGGAGAAGGGAAATGCGGTGAAAACATACTATACAAAAGTTATAAAAGAACAGTTTAAAAAAGATATGATCTAAGACCTCCCCAAATTAGCCATATACCGAGGCTCCAAAAAAGCTTTTACAAGTCTTAATAACCGCCAAGATTAAGTATTTACATATCTTTTCTCTCTACTAGTCTATTTATGTCTTTATTATTCTCCAAATAAAATGTATACAGAAACACACACACAAAATTTTATCTATCACACACATGGTCCCAATTTAAGATAGTTCATGGTTTCCTTTTCCTACTGGGAATTACACAAACAAATATATTTCTACAAGCACCTGCCATCAAAATATTTTGTGAGCCACAACATTCCAGTCATCCATGTTAATTATGATAACATACATTGATATTTTAAAAAGTCATTGATATAAAACTCTGCAGAAGGGCTAGAACCTTAAAGCATGAGTAACATCTGATAGGACATATGAGAGGACAGGAAAGGAATGTCAGGTTGAAAGGGTAATATAAACAAGGAAGACATAAGGATCGTATCAATATAGGTTGGCTGAAGTAAAAAGCAAAATTCTGGAGTGGGGAGTAGAAAGGATTGATAAAGAAGAAATAAAATCAAAGTGGTAGATTAAATTGTATCAACGCTTTGCTTCTAACAACTAAGGAGTATGGCTTTTACTATGTACAATGGTATGCTATTAAATATTTTTGGTTTGAATTTTAAAATCAAGTCTGTGTTTTGAAACAGTAACAGATTAAAGGATCCACTGGAAAATCAAGATTCTAAAGACTGGTGGGAGGCCAGTCAGGAGGCCATGTTGTGGTCCAGTTCACATAGACCTGAGTGGAAGAGAAGGCATGTACCCACAGGACATTGCAGAGACATGCCAGGAGGACATTCTCTCCAGGGGAAGTATGAGCACAAGGTGGCTGGTGGAGGCGGGAAGTAGAAAGATAACCATTAAGGGCTCTAGATTGACAAATGAATGGAATAATGAGCAGTGCAACATGTAACAAGAACAGGACAGGCTTCAGGGAAGCCAAAAATACCATGGAATTTGATTTGGTTTGGGGCTTGTTAAATTTCTCTATTTTTCATAGGCAATCAAAGAACAAAGCTAGTCATGATTTAGAATTATCTGCCAGAAAAATCCAAATATGTATCTTATTAAAATTTCCATGGACATATTTCCTGATGGAAGACTAATTTTTTAAAAAGCCAACAAATCTTTAAAATATTCTGATCTTCTAATTAAGCAATTTTTACTCCAGAAAATATTCCCACTCAACTTAAATTGGAAACACACATAGTATATTCCTGCACACGGTTTCTGTTAAAGTAAAGCACCAGAAAATAATACCAATAATTTTGTATCATTCATTCTACTATTAAAAATAATGCACACAGTATGAGGCTATTTTTATCAGGCTCAAAGCCACGAAGAACTCAGCAACATATTGTTCAGAGATGCACACAGGTAAAAATAACCAGAAAAGAAGGAAGCAGCTAAGGACAGTCCAGAGATTTGAGGATGCTAGTTCCCATGGGTGGGGAAGGAAGATATGCAGAGGGACACATCGGTGGTAACCTCGGGGGGGGGGGGGGAAAAACTGGGGACCCCCGGGGGGGGGGGGGGGAGGGGGGGGGGGGGAGGGGGGGGGGTGGGGGGGGTGGGGGGGCTCAAAATTCAGGTCAGGAAGTGGGATGGTTTTATTTTTGAGATCTGAGACTCTGTATTTTGCATTACATATAGGTTAAATGTTAAATTCATGTCCCTTTAATGGTCAGCAAACATTCATGCTCAATAGCATACAGGTAATGGAAAATACAGGCTTAAAAGGCTAGGTATTTAAATTAATAAAAGTTTCTATTATATATGTTTAAATATATATACATGTTATGGATGTGCTTGTGCTTTACATTAACACATAGATTTAAATATAGAATAATTGAAGTTTCATTTTTATTCTTTAAAATTTTCTAAGCTTCCCAGAGTATTTTATCACATTAATTATCAGAAGAAAAAGGGAGGGAAGAATCTTATAGTTGTCCAAGAAGTTCCTGAGAGGGTTTTAACATAGTTATAGTGAGAAGTGAGCGTGACTGTAACTGTGGCACTCTGAAGACAGGAATACAAAGGGGGCAGGCATACATCTGAGAACTGACAACTGAGATGGTTGAAAGCTTTACAAAGGTTTTTTTTTGTGGTGAGAATGGAGAAGTGATGGGTCTTAATGATATGTAAGGACTAGAAGCCTACCTGCATTCTAGAAATAAGTAACATTAAAAGGGGCTATTTAACAGTGCTAGCAATTTGAACATTGGTGGAGAATGCATTAAGCTACATCCACTTTAATGTAACTTTACATATTTAAATGCAAAGGTTTGGAGAGATAAGTAGATACTCTCATCCCTTCTAATCCAGTCTCTCTTTCCTGTAGAACAGTGGTTGTCAACCTTCTTAATGCTGTCTCTTTAATATTCTTGACCATGAAATTATTTTATTGCTACAGTAATTTTGCTACTGTTATGAACTGTAGTGTAAATATCTGATATGCGGGATATCTAATATGCAACCTCTGTGAAAGAGTCGTTCAAAACCCCAAAGGATCATGACCCAGAGGTTGAGAAGCACTGCTACAGGGCTTTATGAGACTTGCTGGCTGATAACTGGAGGGGTGTACTTCCTGGTTCACTGATGCCTGTCCACACTGTGTGGTTCTCATCAGTGAACTGCGGGATTGTACAGAAGCTGGGAGACATATCCATCTAAGAGTGCCCTTGTCTTATCTCTCAGTCAAAGTGAGGAGGCTGGCTGCCTTACTCAGACCTTTTATTTCAGCCTGGGCTTCGGACTGAGAAGTGTGCCGCCTCCCTGGAATGAAGCTGCAGCTGAGCACACATCAGCAGAAGTCATCTCGACTGGGGATGATGTGCTACGGCGAGTGTGAGCTACTGTGGTCTGGAGGGGCTTGCTGCAGAGGGCACAACTACATATATACTTTTATTATTATTTTTAAGGAAGGGTTTCTCTGTGTAGCTCTGGCTGTCCCAGAACTAGTTCTGTAAGAGCAGGCTGCATCCTGAGTGCTGAGATTAAAGGCGTGAGCTGTCACCTCCAGACAACATATACTTTTTAGAGTGAGAAAAAGTAGGAGTTAGATAGGTTACACGAACTTTCTGGGGTTCTGTCTGGAAAATGTACTCCAAAACCAATGGATTTTCATGTCATATAATGATTTTCTATGTGACAAGAGAGTATAAGGTTAAACTAAGACCTCTTTCTGTTCTGTATTCAGTGAGCGCCATGTGCCACTGAAATCTACTAGCTCCTATCTTACCTACTCTGAGGCATGTTCTTGTCCACTGAATGAAGATCAGTGTTTCACAAACTTCCTCTCTCAATGGAATGGACTTCCTCAGACTCACTTTCTATTTGCAGTGCTCATGACTGAACCCCAGGCCTTGAGTATGCCCGAGACTCACCCATCCATTTTTATTCTCAAGTCCTTAGGCTTGCCATTTTTCAAAATCCTTTCCTACAAATCTCATATAATTCTATCATTTGTGAGGGGTAAATAACAAAGGCATTGTAAGCATAATCTCTTTCCTCACTTTAAATTCTTTGGCACTAAATCATATTCTGAATATACCCCTCAAGCCTTTCAGAAAGTGGAGAATTGTGCAGAAGCATCTGTGGCAGGTGATTCACAGGACAGCAGACCATCAAAATGGATGCCATCTGACTGGCAACTACACAGTTGTCTGAGCTGCACTTCAGCAGAACACCACCTGACTGGTCTCTTTTGCATATGTAGATTCAGTTTAGTTTCTTTTTCTTTTTTTGGAGGGGGGATTCCAACTCAAAGACTAAAAGCTTTTCTCTGAAACTATCAGGGAAGGGAGGCAAAGGTTAAAAGGTGAGTTAGGGTTGGCTGTATGTCCATATGTAAGTTTCATTAATATATAATTTGTAAAACATCAGACTTTCCCTTCCATCTTAGATTAAGTTTGGGCTTTCTTACTCATGGGCAGACACAGCCCTAAGGAAGTCTGGATACACAAAACCCAAAGCAGGAGCCTTCTGTGTGTTGTGCTGTTGCTGTGCTGTATTCTTCTAGGCATATAAAAAAAAAAATCCATGGCAGCACACAGAAGAATGCACAGGTTCGCAGGGTCTCCTGGAAGCTTTTGCTTCTCTCCTCAAAGCAGGATCAGGGCCTGAGGCGCTGCTGTATCTCCAATCACTACTTCACAAGAACAACAATGATACCTCTGTTCTGCCATCTGCCTTCCTTTTCTTCTGTCCTCACTTTCTCTGCCCCAGTCCCACTACAGATAATTACTAGTGAAATCTCAGTGTAATGCTGCTTTGCTGTTGCATTTTAATAAATACAAAACAGTGTGTATTAGGGCTCTTACAGGTTCTATTTTAGACAGTTAAGCTCATTTTCCCCATTAAGGCTTGGTTTCAATCCAGAATTTCTCTAAGTTTTCATGGTTACTGTGGTGTATAATAAAGAAATCCTGTACTCCAGCTCACAGGCTGGGGAACAAACTGAGGTTGTTTGATTTTCACAGTTTATCGTTAATTGAAAAGGAAACCAAATGTCCTTTTCTGTCACAGACAGATTCTCTTTACATCAAGCAGTTGCTTTCATTTTCTTACCTTGTCCCCCAATTTCAATTAAACAAAACAAAACAAAACAAAACAAAACAAAACAAAACAAAACAGAGATCCTGAGAACTTTCTATTCAAACATGCACATTGAATGAAATCATTTTCCTGTTGTTTCACTAACGTATAGACACTGGGAATCTTGTTGCTTCTAGTCTGCTCCAGATGAACAAACCTGATAACTCTTCTAGGACTATCTCTAAAACAAAAGTACAGAAAACAATGCGGTTCAGTAGATATGTATGTGTGTGCATGCACATGTATATACACACATACATATATAATACAGTACACTCATATACATACATACATAATACATGTATTCACATGCATTTGTATACATATATAATGCACACACACTCATACATAGGTACAGAAACATGTTTATGCATACATACACATATATAAAACACATACACTCATATGTGCACATAATGCATGTATACACATGCATAATTCAAATACACACATACACAATACATGTATACACACACATAAACACATATACATACCTACTGTGGTGGTCTGTATAAAAATGGTCCTCATAGGCCCTTAGGGTGTGCCACTATTAGGAGATGGAGTAGGTGTGGCTTTGTTAAAGGAGGTATGTCACAAGGGGATGCACTCTGAGGTCCCAGAAGCTCAAACTACTTCCTGTTGCATAAGGGTCCACATGTAGAACTTTCAGCTACCTCTCCAGCACCGTGCATGTCTGCATGCCACCATGCTTCCTGCCATGATGCTAATGGACTAAACCCCTGAACTATAAGCCAGCTCCAATTATATGTTTTCCTCTCTAAGAGCTGCTGTGGTCATGATGTCTCTTCACAGCAATCAAACCCCTAGCACATACATACGTAATACATGGGTACACACACATGTAGACATATTGGCTAGTCAGAAGCCTTTCTGCTCCCTTGCTTTACTGTAGAATAGGCTCTCAACAGTCACATGGGTCCTGCGGTCTTTTTAAAATCTAATTAGGAAAGCTGCAATGTTAACAAGCATAACATTTAATATATGGAAGCATTATGCTAAGAACTATTAGAATCTCAGTGCATATATTTTGTTCAGAGATTCTAATAAGATTTAGCTACTTTTAAGTAGTAGTACTTGGTCACACAGGTAAATCCGTTGTTGAGCACAAAGCTACACAGGACTATCAAAACACAAAATTCCCAATGAAGGAGGACAAGAGGACAATGGGTAAGGATGACTTTAATCTTATTTGTAGTAAAATCTGGATATTCATGGCCTCTAAACTTTAGAGTCTGAAGGCTCAAGCTGTGGGGCTTTATTTCTAGGAAGCATTAGGAAGGGGTAGAAACTTTTAAGTGGGGCCTAGTGAGAGATCTTTGGACCACTGTGTGCAGGCTCTTGAAAAGTGCAGGAGGATCCCAGCCTGTTCTCTCTCCCATGCTCCTGCTATGAGGAGAGCTGTTTACCACACTTCTAGAACAGAAAGTAAAACGTGATATGGTACCCATCAGCAACAGGGCCAACAGAAAGCTCCTGGGCCTTTGCCCAAACAAGCCTTTCTCTTTATAAGCTGGCCATCATGCTTCTGTTATGCTAAGACAAAGTTAACAAGGGTTTTAATATTTGAAAATTGACAAGATTTAATCTATATATTAACTGTCATAAAAATGAATTCAAGATGTTCGCGGGATTGGCAAATACAATTAAAAACATTCTTACTAGGAAATATCCAGACCCAGATGGCTTCATCAGTGGATTTTCCCAAACATTTAATTAAATAGGAAATAACAAGCTTGTACAAAGACTATTGCTGAGCAGAAAGAAGGGAGGAGTGGAAAGAGGGAAAAAAAGAAAGGGAGGGAGATGGGGAGGAAGGCAGGGATAGAAAGAGCCAATTTGTTTCTTGAGGCACATTAAAACTTGACAAAGCTTTCTAAAGCCAAAACCAATCAAACAACCAAACAACAAACTATAGATCAATCCCTTTTATATCTTTTATAAGAGTTATAAATATACTAAACCAAATACTAGCAAATCAAATGTAATGATGAAACAAGATAAAAGGACAGTAACTTATCATGTTCAATTTGTATTTGCATTTGAATTATCTCAAAATGCAAGGTTGGTTTCACAATAAAAAAATTAATACTTAAAAGAAAGGGTGACATCAGCAAGTTATCGAATGAGGGGTTGCTTGACATGCTTTCCTCAAATCTGCTATTCTCCAAGAATGTTTGAGGAAGATTACTGAAGTCCAGTAGGGAAGTGGCAGAGATGAGGCTTAGAAAGGAAAGAGGAAGAAGCAAAGTACATATCAGCCATCCCAGTTCTCCAGCCTAATTTAAGTCCTGAATCAACAGGGATCTCTTATGGCAGCAACTGGGCCAACAGAAGATCAATATAGTTTTCTGTTGATACTGTGGATTCTTGCAGCACTTGTTGCTTGAAACCCTTGCATCCAATCCTCACAGGTCTGGGTATGGTTTGGGGAGTGACGGGGAACACATGCTCCTTCAATAGTCTGGACAAAGAGTTTAGCCAATGTTAAGTCTTCTCAAGGCCCTTTTGCACAGAACCATCCTGAGACATCAGCACCCTTGGCACTAGAAAAAAGCTGGAGCACCAGACTCAGTGAGGTACCAGGAAGCAAGTCTAACTCCACCAAGCCAATCACAGCCTTTGCAAAAGCATTTCTGCAGTCTTCGATTAAACAGCAGATGCCCTCCCCATCTTAGGCCACTAGTGTGGTCTAGACTATGGGGCCAACAAGCACCAATAAACGTTTTGTTCTTGCTGTCAGGAACACTGTATTTGCCAAGGACTAGAATGATCCTCCATTCAGCATCAATGCATACAAAAACATCCGTACATTACTATCGTAGGTGTCCCGTCTTTGCTATTGAACCTACTGTACCATGCCTCCCAGATCCTGTTGGTGCCACCTTTCTTCTGTGCAGCCTTCAGAAAGTGATGGAGATCCCGCATTCACTGCTGCCTATCATTCCTGGACCACTGGTGACATGCCCATCCAAGACAGCTGCATCTTAGCTGAGGCCATTTAGATACTTTCAGGCATTGCCGACAGTGATACACCTGAAGAATATATATTCAGGGAGTATACGACCATGTCCACCTGAGACACAAGTCAATGTATCATACACAACTGATATGATAGGACATGCTGCCGAAAGCCCTTTGCTACAACAGCCTTCTTTTGAGTTGACAGGGCAAAAGACTTGGTGCAAAAACACGAATACTATGAAAAAGAAGCTTAAATCATGCCTCCAGTGGAACATAATAACTCTAGCAATGAACCCTAAAGAAAAGGGAATAGATGAGTTATTTGAAAAAACAATTACAATGGTGACTTTAAATGAAGTTTAATGAAATATAAAAAAATTGAAAAGTTCAATAATATAAGGAAAAGAACTTTAACCTGAACAAGAAATTTAGCAGATACAAACATCACAATAAAACATAAAGTATATAGGCTGGGGAGTGGGAAAGTGCTTGCTATACAAACATGAGGATTCAAGTTCAGATTGGCTGAACCTTGATTGTAACTGTACTGTTGGGGCTAGGAGTATGTGATTGGAGACAGGCAGATCCTTGCGGCTCACTGGCCAGCCAGGTTAGCTGAAATCATGAGCTCCAGGTTCAGAGAAGGTCTTTGTCTCAAAACAGGTTATATTTAAATATTATTGCTTATATGTATTTATGTGTGCGTGAGCGCGCGCGCGCGCGCACACACACACACACACACACACACACACACACACTACGCAGCATGATCAAATGAAATCTATCAAACCAGCATAATAGCTCAGCAGGCAAAGGTTCTTGCTGTGCAAGCAAGCCTGATGACCTATGTTTGATTTCTGGAACTGACATCAGGGTGGATAAGAAAATCAACCCCACAAAGTTGACCTTTCACCTCCAAGTACACAGTGTGGCATGAATGTTCCATACGCTACACATACAGCAGCATATCTGCACAAAATCAAGTCAGTTAGCACCCTGACATGGAAGGGGAAGGGCACGGAAGCCTCTACCCCCCAGGTATTGACAATTGCTGGCTTCTAGGGGACAGTCAGTCAGTTTTCCCCAAAACCACGTGCCTATAACCCAGTATTTGTTGGACCCAGTGAATTCTTAAGGAAAAAATAAAAGCATGAAGTTGAAAGGGGCACATGACAGCAGAATATACAAATTGGAGCGATGCAGAAAGAAAATGTACATAATTACAATGGAATGCTTTGTAGTATTAACAAGAATGGAGATTTGGCATCTGTGGTAATATTGATGGAATAGGAGACATTACGTTAAGTGGAATAAGCTTTGCATCAGTCAGTTTCTCATCAATTTGACAAATGACTTAAGAAAACTCAGCTTAAGAGAGAAAGCCTCCTGGTTTTAATCCACAGTTGGCTGTTTTCACTGCTTTCTGACCTGTGGCAAGGCGCTAGTGTCCCCGGGAACCTTTGAACACACTCTGTGGGCAAGGAGGCAACTGTCGTACATATGTGGAATGTATGATGTGTGCTTCAGGAGGTGTGGGAATAATCACCATTAGTAAAGAAGTGTTTCTTCAGGAACTCCCTCTTTTCTAGCTATTCCTCTCATTGTAGAGAATCATCCAACCATGTACATCTTTGTAAAGCATGGCTATCAGAACAAGCACAGCTATCCTCACACCTGCCTATAACTGAATTCAAACTGGAGATCCGGTGTCTAAAGGTAATAATGTGTTAAACAACCACACTTCTAACTGCGCAGAGGTTATCTTTGCTGTCTATCATGGGCTACTAAGGAGCTTCCACATGTTAACTAAGACCTGTTATTATGGCCATCCCACACCACACTCATTTTATATGACTACATGGATGTTGTTGAGGGCTTACAGGCTTCAGAAAGACAAGCCCAGAGAAGAGATCTCTCAAGGCAAATATGCACAGGTCAAGTTAGAATTGAGTATTTATTTCAGGTGATACTGAGTAACTACTGTGGAGAACTGAAGAATAATCTTGACACTTGCTCCAGTTGATTGCCTGCTGTGATAAACATCATTAACCGAAAGCAACTTAGGGAAGGAGAGAACTCATTTCATCCTACACTTCTAGGTCACAGTTCATTATAGACAGAAGTCAGGGCAGGAGCCCATGCAGGAACTAAAGCAGAAACCATGGAGGAAGGCTCCTTACTGAATCGTTCTCTCTGGCTTGTGTTCCAACAGCTTTCTTCTACAACCCAGGACCATCTTCCTCAGAGTCCCACTGTGGCTGGGCCCCTCCCACATCATTGAACAATCAAGCCAATTCTCCATAGACATGGCCAATCTAATGTGGGCACTCCACGGAGACTCTCTCTTCCCATGTGACTCCAGGTTTTGTGTCAAGGTAACAAAAACAGTTCCACCTAAGTTTAAGAATCTGCTGATCAACACTTGGATCTCAGACTGACAGTCAAACAAACAAAAAATGGTTACCTTTTACATTTTTAAAGAACCAAGAAACATAAATCATTTCTTTGCTATAAAGAAACAGGCAAAAATAATGGAACAAAAACCATGGGAATAAAATTTTGTTCAAATATAAAGAAATTTCAAATAAAATACGGTAATAGTGAGAATGACTCTAACATTGGACTGGAAAAAATGAGTCAAGCCAATAAAACCTACATTTTGTAGGAAGGTCCAGGTAACAAATGGCTTCTGCTCCAATTCATATTTTATATTAAGCAATTCAAGGGAAACATTAAATCATACTTTACAATAATGAAATATTTAGGCAGTCTAGACATTTTAATTATAATCAATATATATTAATTCACCACCCTCAATCACAGGTGTCTATTTGAGGTCTGCAGGCAGTGAGGCATTGGTTTCTTGCCTATGCAGTATTAACAAAGCATGCCGTTTTCACTGGTTATTTCCTTGTCATCAGCCACCACAGCTGATGCTCTTTAGTTACAGCTACTGGTAATCACGAAGTAAAAAAGTTATTTCTTCTATTTTAATTTGTGATATATGGGTCCTTTACTTGATCCAGTTTAAACATTCATCATAGTCAGGGTAAACAAAAAGGAAGGCATCATCAGCCATGCTTAAACAATATCCAGAGCGTTTAGCAAGACGATGACAGAAGTAACTGAAGATCTTGTCGTTGACTAGGGAGACTGACTTTGTCTCCACTCCTTTGCTATATTGTTCAGTATAATTTTAAGCACAATAACCTTTCCCACCATCTGTTATCTATTCATGATCCACATGCAACAAAGAAAATACAAAACCAAAAGCAAACAGCTGACCTTGCAAATACAACTTCCAGTCCACAAAATAACATCTTGTTTGAAAGAACACAATGGTCCCAAAGAATAGCTGCTTTGTGCAATCTCCTTTGAAGAATGCTGGCTATAAAAGTCCATCAGCGTGTAGTTTTCCTCATTCTGAGATGATGTGGCAGTTGAGTAATCATGCAGGCTGTTCTAAAAATGTATGTGTGTCTAGTTAATTTAGGCAGTTTATTTTGATAGCATTCACCTCTTTTTGATTATAGCAGGTGTTTCAAGGATAAATTTACTGAAAATTGTATTTTGTTTAAACAACAGCAGCATGTACATTTATGGCCCTGTTATATTAAAAAGCATTTATTGTCTGGCAGCAATAGATACAATTACAAACATTTGTGACAGTAATTGGAGCTATTACTCCTGCATGGAGCCTCATGGAGATCAACTTATTGCCACCTGTATTTACATTTGTTGCTCTAATTGTAAAAGCTGACTTTTTAAATTGGGTGTCTTATTTTTCTTTAAATTACATGAATACTTTTAATAGAAGGTCTACCAGAAAGTCTCTAAGAATTATAAATGTACTTTCTCCCTTATGCAAATAAGAGGCAGAATCCTGTTTTAATAATGATCATGAACATGAAATTCATTCCTGTATTCCAGCCCACAGAATGTATTATAGATCTTGGTTTGTGAATGCAAGAATCTTATTAATATTTCCTACCCCAAAACTAGAGCATAAGCCTTAAAAAAGTTCTTATTCCCAAACTCTAATACTACATAGCTATTTAGAAATGTTAACTTTTGCTAACACTCATGCTGTATGTGAGTGCAGCGATAGGCACAGGGCGAAGCAAGCTTGTCTCCGTTGCTGTGCAATGAGGGAAGTGCTCTCCATTGCTCCCAGGTACACATTTGTCTGCAATAATAAAAAGAGAGAGCCTATCCCTGTAACTTTTGGCAGAACTTGGCTTCCAATTTGAGGAGACTGAGATCTAATATAGTAATTCTGTGGTCCCTCCAGGTTCATTTAAATGGAATTCTACCTGCTGATTAATGAAGGCCCCTCTTCTTCCTCTTAGGTTTTAGCTCTCATGGTGACTGAGGAGCCCGAAGGCTCAAAACTATTGCAGTGATTTTATCCTAAGCACAATGACTCTTCCCAAAAGGTCTCCTGCTGTTAAGTCACCCAAGGCAACACCTGAGTGCTTTATTTACTTTAAAACAAAATTCAATTGCTTGGAGTTGAAATTTAAAGTTTCAGGTTCTTTTTACAGTGGTAGTCTGAGATGCTGTACAACCGAAAGTGATGTAGAAAGCAGTTCAGTGAATCAAAGGTTTGAAATAATTAGAAATATATGTTGTAATACTTCCAAATCCTTTAAAAATAATCACGTTATCTAAATTCCTCGTAATGGATCTGAAGATTTAAATAATTACTACAGACACTTTGGCAAAAGGAAAAAGGTGCCTACCCAACTATCTCTTAAAAAAACAAAGCAGAAAACATTTAATTATAATTTGGAAAAAATCTATTTAAGACATTAATCAAAATTTTAATTACTATATCCATAGGGCATTGAAGCATATTAGAACATTTGTTCATTCCATTAAATACCTAATATTAAATCATCGCCATGTACAATCTTTTAGAAATAAGCACTGCATAACTAAAGAAAAGAGCCTATGCTAAAATTTAGTTGAAAACTGATTTCATAGTTCCTGCTTGCTTTTCCTTATTTTCAGGGAATAAGAATAAATATTAGTAGAATTTACTTGGTTTCTATTATTGTAAAACAAAACACCATTAACCTTAAATAAAAAGGAATTCCTCTAATAGAGACTAATAGGATAAATGACTTTAAGAATAGTCATTTCCCTCAGGTCAGTAAATATACAAACGGACAATGACAATACCATGCTGGACATAAAACCAGAATTCCAATCCACCTCGAGCAGTATCTGGTCCAAGAAGACAAGCCACAGGCTCTGTAGGAACTAGAACTACAGAAACCTTGGTCAACCACTTCAAACTTAGGACTATCCTTTAGACAAAGCCAAGTAGCCTCGCTGTTAGGGTTGGTGTCACTTGTCAGCTCCACAGGCTCTGCCTTCACCTGGAAGATGAGCATCTGAGTAACCATGTGGGTGATTATCTTGATTGTGTCCACTGAGGTGAAGACAAGCTCACAGTGACTGGCACCACTCCCTGGCTGGAATTCTCACCTCTGTCAGAGAAGAAAGAGCACTGAGCAGCAGCCTTCAGCCATCCACTGTCCTCTGCTTCTTGGCTGTCAATGGAATGCAGCCAGCAACTGCAAGTTCCTGCTGCTTTGACTCCCTTCCCACAATGAACTGTACTCTTGAACTGTGAGCCAAAGTAAGCCCTTTCTTCCTTAAGTTGCTTTCTTCAGGGTATTTTACCACAGCAATAGGGAATAATTACTAAGACACCATCACAGAAGTTTCTGGTTTCCCCTACTGAAGATTTCCAGTCCTATCAAAACATATCTGATGCTTCCATTTGTTCTGATAACAAATTATTTTCTGACAGAGGCTTTGAGTTCTGTCAAAGGCAGAAAGAAATGGTAATTAAGCCCCTCGCTATAGTGAGCTCTGAAAAAAAAAATAGCCCTGCTTGGTCCCATCTGAGTAGTCTTTTATTTCAACAAAGTCAAAGGTTTACCTTAAGAAAACTCAAGGAAACAGACTATTCTAGAGATTCAAAGTTAATCAATGACACAGAAGGTGAAAAATCTAAAAAAGCATTCATCCACGTCTCAGAAACACTGGGCATGCAGAATTCTTTGGAATTTCTCAGCACCTTGTCAACTGACTCACTTAAAATTAAAAGAAAAACACATTATTATTTCGGAATTAAAAACTGTTTGAATCATGTAGGAAAAATGTTATCCTCCAATAATTATTATGAAGTACCTTCAAAGAAAGCTTCTCAGACAAATTAGTTTCAAACTAGAGGCTGATCTGACCGCACATACTGCAGCAGATGTTGTGGAGATTCCAAATCTACTTTCCATTTAATCTGCATCTGCCCCCTCTCTCCCATGTTACTCTTCCCCTGCAATGACTCACTGTGACAATCCGTTCCTTGTACTCAGTCCTTCTGGTCCTCGGATGCTGACTGCCCTAACTCCTGTAGAACACTGCTCTGCCCTTTCTCCACCTACATCCTGAGACTCCTAGGTTCCAATGTGCTGCGCCTGGACAAGCCAGCTCTTCTGCCTGGAAATCAGTTGGGTATTGATGGTAAAGTGCAAGGACTCTCTACCACCATAATGTTACCTTCATTCCTATTTTTTTAAACAATGTATGGGAATACATATAATGTAATGATATATGTATAATACATCTATGTACGTACATACATATATACGTGTGTGTGTGTGTGTGTGTGTGTGTGTGTGTGTGTGTGTGATCTGCAACTGTGTCAGAGAAAAAAAGGGAACTGAGCAGCCATCATCCATTCACTGTCCTCTGTTTCTTGTCTGTCAGTGGAGTGTGTGTGTGTGTGGTTTTTTTTTTTTTTTTTGAGACAGGGTTTCTCTGTATAGCCCTGGATGTCCTGGAACTCTCTCTGTAGACCAGGCTGGCCTCAAACTCACAGAGATCCATATCCTCTGCTGAGATTAAAGGCCTGTGCCACCACACCTGGCTGCAATGTTATATTTTTAAAAAGCAGTACACAGTATCAGCTGTATGAATGAAAATTTACAGAAATCATGGTCAGCATGTAGTGGTTCTCCCATGTGCTTTAGATTTGTTCATTCATTTAGCTTTTTTAGTAACTCCTTAAGGGAGACATGATAATAAATTCCATTTTTCCAGATGAGTAAACTGAAGAATAGGTAGCCACTTGCCACAATGCTCTGTAGTCACCTGGGTTCAGAACTTCTGCTCTTAACCATATGTTACATTGTCTCTACCTGACTAGTCAAAAGCCTGCTCTGTCATTTAGATACTATTTTAATCACTTACATAAGCAAATTCCTTTTCTGTTTACAGTTCCTCATTTGAGGTAAAAGGTACCTGATTTCTGAGTGGTGGAAAGGATTAGATAATGAAATAGTGAGAGAATGCACATACAGTGCTAGGAGCAGTTTCTGGCATACAGTAACTAGTAAATGCCAACATTTCAATGATGCTTTATTGTGTGTGCAGTTACTAGGAAGAAATTGGAAAGATGTAGAAAGGATAATGACGTGAACCTGGTTAGAGACTCATGCAAAAATATAATGTGGATGCTTATATGCATTCCTTAAATAGCATAAGTATTACTGCATACACTTTGTAAACCTTCCTGAATACTGATTTAGCACCCAAAGTAAAAGAATATGTAATATTAATTAGATACTGACTACTGATACTGTCTTAATTATTTTATTTTTTATTGCTGTGACAAAACACAGTGACCCAGGCAACTTAGAAAAGAAAGCATTTAATTTGGGGCTCGTAGTTCCAAAGGGTGTCCAAGACGATTATGGCAAGGAGGTGGGAAGCAGGCAGGCAGCCATGGTACTAGTGTAGGAGCTAATAGCTTATATCTGATCCACAAACTTGAGGCAGAGAGGATAAGGTCACTGGGAACAGTGTGGGATCTTGAAACCTCAAAGGCCACCTCAGTGACACATATCCTCCAACAAGACCACACTTCTTAATCTTTCACAAACAGTTCCACCACCTGCGACCAAGCACTCTAATATCTGCGCATATGGGAGCCATTCTCACCCAAACTACCACAGTCCACTCTCTGACTACCACAGGCTTTTGGCCACATCATAATGTAAAGTAAATTTAACCCAACTTCAAAGGTCCCATAGCCTTTCACATCTCAACATAGTTTAAAAGTCCAAAGTTCAAAGTCTCTTCTGAGATTCAAGGTAATTTCTTAATTGAAACCCCTGTAACAGCAGATTACATACTTCTAACATCCAATGGCACAGAATATACATTACTACTCCAAAGCGAACAACTGGGGCATAGTGAGGACATTCTGGACCAAAGTAAGACTTAAGTCCAACAAGGCAAACTCACCTGTAGCTCTATTTCCAATGTCAAAGGGCTTTGATGGCTCTGCCATTCCAGCTTTGTTGACTATAACCCACTTCTCTTTTCTGTCTGTCTGTCTGTCTGTCTGTCCCCACTTCTGGTCTGCATCTCTCTGGCAAATATCTCATGGCTCTGACATCTCCAACATCTTGGGGTCTTCAGCATGATCCAGGCTTCACTTTAACAGATTTACACAATGACCTCTCTGGGTCTTCTCTACCATAAGCCTGGCCTCTGCAGCTTTCTTTAACCGTGGAGAAGGATTCTGCAGCACCTTTACTCCTGTGTCCTTCATGACTGTAAAGCTAGAACCATGTGATCAGTGCTACCAACTTCTGCTGCTTGCTGGGGATGGAGCCCTTCCTCTCCTAGTTATATCTGCATAAACCTCAATTTGTTGTTGCTCTATGAGGAACAGGTAACTCCTTAGACCTTTTCTTTTCACAAATTGCAGGAAGAGCTGGGCAGGGTCTCACCCTAAGGGTGTGACTTCCTTTATTCCATTTCTTCCTCTGTCTTTCAGCACAAGCCATAGCCCCAATATTAAATTTCCTGGTGTTTTTGTTCTCCCCAAAACATACATTTTGTATTTCTTTTTGCCTGACTTGTTCTTTTTCATTGTAGATCTGCATAGTAGTAATTACTAATAACCAAATAACAGAGTCAATATAAGGCTGCTTTAAAATTTCCTTTGCAAGTGAAATTAGTCCAAAATTTTTCAATTTAGCTTCAGGCAGATTCTTAAGAAAAGGGCAAAAAGCAGCCACACTCTGCTGAACTATAACAAGACTGGTCGCTACCCTGTTACTAATACTATTCCCCTCTGATAAATCCTGAGTGGGCCTCTATAGTACACACTGCTCTCATCACTACTGTCTTTCATGCTCCTATTGGGATGCCCATTAAGCTCCACATATAGCCTTCAGCTGATTTCTTAGTCCAAAGTCTCAAAGTCTTCCACATTTTCCCCCAAAATAGCATGGTCAGGTTGTCACAGTAATAGTACATGCTCTGGCAACTTCTGTCTTAGTTACTTTTTTATTGCTCTGTTAAGGTACCATGACCAACTTATGTAGGAAACAGTCTAGGAGTGGTACTGCTCCTAATGAGCTGGGCCTCCCCATCAGTCATTAATCAAGAAAATTCCCTAGAGACTTGCCGGTGCAACCTTAGGAAAGCATTTTCCCAATTAAGATTCCCTCTTCCAAACAAAGATTGAAGGAATGTCCAACCAATAATTGGCCCAATCTAAGGCCCACCCCACTCCAGTAGAGAGCCAGCCCTTCCTCCGGTAGAGAGCCAGCCCCTGACACTATTAATGATGCTCTGCTCTGCTTGCAGACAGGAACATAACTTGACTGTTGTCTGGCAGGCTCCAGCCAGCAGCAGATGGAGACAGATTCTGGAACTTGCAGCCAAGCATGGGGCAGAGCTCTGGGGGTCCTGCAGAAGTGTTGGAGGAAAGATGGAAGGACCTGGATGGGACAGGAAAGTCACAAGAGGACCAACAGAGACAACTAACCCAGTCCCATGGGGGCTTTCAGAGACTGAGACATCAACTAAGGAGCATGCATGGTCTGGACCTAGGACACCTGCACACATGTAGCTGATGGGCAACTTGGTCTTCCTATGGGACACCTGGCAAGTGGACGGGGGTGGGTTTGTGTGCTGTTTTTAGCATGAACCCTATTGCCTGCTTTCGGGTCACTTTCCTCTGGCAGTGCTGCCTTGCCTGGCCTCAGGGGATGAGGATATGCTTAGTCCTGACGTGACTTGATGTGCTGGGGAGGGTTGATATGGGGGTGTTCCCTTTTCTGGGGGGAAAGGGGAGAAGGGATGGAGAAAGGAGGGGAAGGGAGGACTGGGAGGAGAGGAAGGAGGGGACACCCTTGGGATGTAAAGTAAATAAACTGAAATTAAAAAAAAATAAAAAATTAAGATTCCATCTATATGTCTAGGTTTTGTCAGGTGGCCAAAAATCAACTAGAAAAATGAATAAGCTTTGGATCTAATTCGTAGCACACTCCTGGCCCCTTCCTCTTTGAAACAGTACTTGCATATTTAATAAGTAAAACAAAATTTAATGTAAACTACTGTTGTATATTCATTATACACAATGATGGGTTATAAAGACATTTTCGTCAGAGTACATCAGATTCTCTGATCATCTCAACTTCTTCATATCCTCATTTGTCTTGCCCTTCCCTCCTTTGCAAATTTCCTTCCTTCCCTCAAACTCTCTGCAACTTCCATATGTGTATGTATGGATGCATATGTGTGTGTATTCATATATACACACATAAAAGGTAGATCTTGGGTGTGTCTTAGGATTTCTATTGCTGTGATAAAACACTATGTCCAAAGTAACCTGGGGAGGAAAGAGTTTATTTGGCTTATGCTTCCAAATCACTGTGTATCATCAAAGGAAGTCAGGATATGAACTCAAACAGGGCAGAAAACTAGAGGCAGGAGCTGACACAGAGGCCATAGAGGGGTGCTGCTTACTGGCTTGTTCCACTTGGCTTGCTCAGATTGCTTTCTTATAGAACCCAGGCGCATGGATGGGCCACCCCGCATCAGTCACTAATTAAGAAAATGCCCTACAGGATTGCCTACAGTCAGATAGTATGGAAGCAATTCATCAGTTGGGGTTCTCTCCTCTCAGATGGCTCTAGCTTGTATCAAATTGATAGAAAACTAGGCATCACAATATGATTTTAGGTATCTATGTCATACCATGCATATTTGTCTGAGTTCTTTTCTATTTTCTACGATATGATGACCTCCAGTAGCATTCATTTTCCTTCCAGTGACATACTGTATCTGTTTTTGACTGAATAAACCTTTTCTTGACGCATTCATTTGTGGAGGCAAACCTCGTGTGCTTCCATTAGTTCTGTAAGTGAAAAGTCCTGCAATGCAAATGGGTGGACAAGTGTCCGTGTGGCATATTGACCTAGCATCCATCAGGTATATGCCCAGGACCTGTATAGCTGGACCATACAATACTACTCAGCATAGGCTTTTTTTTTTTTTTTTTTTTGAGGAACCTTCACACTTAGTTTGATAATGTTGCATCTGTGTATGTTTCTATCAGCAGTGAATAAGTGTACCTATCAGGTCAAGCCTTGCTAGCTTTTGTGATTGTTTTCTTAATGATAGCCATTCTCACTGGGATGAGATAGAATCTTAATGTAATTTTAATTCGCATTTCTCTGGAAGCTGAGAATGTTGACATTTTTTCATGCCTGTTGGCCATTTGCACCTCACCTCTGGAGAACTGTCTATTTGTCTCATTAGCCCATTTGTTGACCGGGTGTTTTTGCTGGCAGGTTTTGAGTCCTTAACGAACGCTAGGTAATAATTCTTTGTTAGAGGTAGCTGGTAAAAACCTTTCCCCTTTCCTAAAGGTTGTGTCTTCAATTGATTGTTTTCCTTGCTGTCCTGAGCTTTTTAATTTTATTCAGAGTAGCATCTAACAGAGACCTCTGTCTTCAGTCAAAGAGCACATTATTTGTATTTTTGGCACATAGTCTTTTTCCTAATTCTATTTTGTTTAAGCTAATATTAAAATTAGTTTCTATTCTTTGGAAACAGGAACAGTAGCAAGTGGTGCCATAAGACAGATATTGTAGTAAAAAGAACCTGACTGCACCCTTGGAAGGATTCCAACAACAACAAAAAAATTGGTATATGATGAAATCTGGTGGACACAAATGAAATATGTAAAAAACATATTTCCAAGCTAAAAGATTCCCTTGCTTTTTTTTTTTAATTCCCTGCAAGAAACCACAGAAGTAATAAACTTAGCTTGAGAGGGAAAGTTAAAATATCTTAACCTATGGCAGACAAATATGAAACTTATTTACTATTAATGTAAGGTCGTTTAAAATAAATTTATAATGAGTTTAAATAATGGGACCCTTTATTATGTGTCTCCCAGGATCTCCAAGGTACTCAAATATACCAGTAAAACACACTGTCTCCAAATATTTAATTTCTTTTTTGTCCCTTTAATATGAAATGAAATAAGAAGGGTCTCTAAATTTCCCCAAGCAGCCTGTGCCAAGTGAAAGGTTACTGTGTTGGCCAAATAAAGGCTGTGATTGGACAGGGCCAATAATTGAGGCAAAACAGGATATGCCTTAAAGCTGCTGCAGCTCTCAGTGATAAAGGATCTGAGAAGAAAACTCATAGGTAACTAGGTTACTTTTTTTTCTTTAATTTTGAGAAATAAGAATTCATTTTCTATTCTCAATGATTTTAAATCATGGCATAATTTCATTTTTCTTAAGCTAAATAAACTTTGATCCTAATGTTGTGCCTTTCCTTTAGAACATCTGAATGGCTCAGAAAAAAGGATGCTATGAAACGCTGGCTATAAAGACCAAATGACCAAATTATGACAATGCAATCAAGTATGGCCTTGATCAGTATGTTTTAACTGTTACAATCAAAACTCAAAATAATACCCACTAAGAAATCAAAACATCTGCTCATGGAGATGTTACTCACATACTTGATTGTATAAATAATTTGGCATAGATGATCCTCAGGAGACAAAGTGGGTAACACATGGTGGGAGTCAGCATCCAATTTTAAATTAGTTCATTATTTATTCCCCAAATTGGAAGGACACTGGTTCTTCACCATCCAGGAATCTGAGTCAGTCCACTCAAGACTTTGACCTGCACTTAGATCTGCAAACCAGTATGTGTTAGCAGTTTTGCTTACACTCTTTCTTTTTTGGTTACTTCCAGTGTGTGGAAATAGCTAAAACACACACAAACCATTAGGTTTTAAATGAGATGTCTGCCTCTAAGAGTTTACTTAGCCTGAAAGTAAACAAGTTAAAATTGCTTTCTTCTAGGATCAAACTGCTCCCAACTACACAATTATATCAACATGTTATTATATCTGGAATCACAACAATAGTGAGTTTTAATTTCATAAAAAGAATTTGCTCTTACAAAAATCAAAGAACTGGAAATGGTATTTTCTTTTGCAAAGAAGCCATTTACTTCTTTTTGAAAATTTTGATTCTTAGCAGAGATCTAATCAGTGAAGAAATTCTTATTAATAGGTAATTTACACATGATATGCAAACAAAGCATTCACCTCCACTATGATCACATACCAGCTGTTCTCCATAATGAATGGGTAAGCGGGGTGAACAGGCTGCAGGATTCTTCCACTGATCTTGACAGGCTTGTCTCTCACTGTCTAGTAACTCTGCCAGCCTCACCCTGTTCTCTGTTCTCGGATGCTAGAGGAGTCTAGGCAGCTTCTTCTTCATCTTCTTCTTCTCCTTCTTCTTCTTTCTTCTTCTTTCTTCTTCTTCTTCTTCTTATTATTATTATTATTATTATTATTATTATTATTATTATTATTAATCACCTTCTTTGTTTTTCAAGACAGGGTTTCTCTGTATAGCCTTGGCTGTCTTGGACTCATTTTGTAGAACAGGCTGGCCTGCCTCTGCCTCTCTGACTGCTAGGATTAGCCACCTTGTCCAGGTTCTAGGCTACTTCTTAAGGGTTGTGGGACATATCTAAAGGACAAATATTCTTTCAAGGATCTCAGAAAACAGCAATCTTTGTAGAGTTCCTATGTTGTGGGTAGACATAAAACCATGGTTTTCAGTAATGCTCTTCTGTTGAACTTTGTTCCCTAATTCTGAGTTTATGTTTAGCCCCTGAGGATGAAAATTATTCTTTGGTCCCATTACCTAGATGTCTCCTTAGCTCTTTATGCCGAGATTATTAATAACGTTAGTGAGAATTGGATCATCAGCTCTCTGGTGTACTTTTGCTTACTCTAAAGTAATTACTTATAATGCCATAGGCAACAGAAGAAGACAACACAGCCATGCTGATGAGACCTGATAGGCTAGGGTCACATGGAAGGGGAGGAGGACCTCCCCTATCAATGGACTGGGGGAAGGGCATGAGAGGAGATGAGGGATGGAGGGCAGGATTGGAAGGGGATAAGGCAGGGGGCTACAGCTGGGATACAAAGTGAATAAATTGTAATAAAATAAATAAACAAACAAACAAACAAACAAATAAATAAATAAATGTATGTAAAAACAAAGTACCTTGTCCAATTACCAGTCCTTGACTTTTTATAAATTTCTTATCTTCTTGATATTGACTTGGAGTTCCTGACCTCCTTATCTCAAACACCTGAGTGCTAGGAATACAGGTAGAACCCCCCCCCCCCCGCCCCTGGCTTTAAGTTCCAATCATGTGTAGTGCAGAACAGATTATGTAAGATAACATCTAGGTTGCAGTGAGTTGTGCTAAGCAGCAAATTCCAAATTCCAGTTCACCTCAAGAGAATTCGATTTTCAATAAAGTATATTAAAGCTATTGAGAAAAATTCCTCAATCCAAGTGAAAGAACATATGCTCCAAATTCTTTCACAGAATATTTTTTTCTGCTCCTCAGACTGTATTACAGTATTCATTCAATAATGTGTGAAACACTTGTTAAGACAAAGCACAGATCAGCCTAGGAGGCACATACCTATCATTTCAACATTGGAGCTGCTGAGGCAGGAAAATCATGGGCCAGTATGCTGGACCCGGAACCCTACCACTCTTCTCCCATTCTTGAACTCTTGGGCATTTTCAACCTTAAAGCACCTCCTAAGTAGCTTCTTTGAGCAGACATGCTCTCTCTCGGGTACCTTATTGTCAGTCCTAATCGTGACTTTCAGCTGTGGTAGTACACGTTCGACTTCTAGACTCCATTCCGCAGCATCTGTTGTAGATTCCAAAATATCTTCTTGTTTGGCAGACTCGTTTGTGTCCTAAGAAAGGAAAGATATCACAAGATTTGGAGTTTATAAAAAGAACTGGAAAAATCTTGAGGCATTTAAGCAGCACTGCACAATTTAAATCGAAGATAGTAGTGTTAAAATTATAGTGCAGGAGAAATTCTTGTCTGTCTTCCTACCTAGGTTGCAAGAAAATTTGGTAGAATAACAAAATAAGTATTAAAAATGAGGTATACGGTTCAACCACTTTACAAAGGAAAATGCTTTGGAAATATCTGATTAAATTCAATGACGATTTTACCAACTAGACATACCATTTAGGAATTCTAACTGCCATCCACACAGAAATACAAATACTCATGTTTGAATTTATAATATAGAAATATGAACCCAAAATGTGAAAAAAAGATACAATTTCAGATATAAACTGTTTATTGACTACGCAGTCATAATTAGAAAGATATTTTGGCTATATAGGGCACTTTGAAATGTGACACTACACATACATGCTTGATCTCTGAAGGGTGAAGGACTTTGCTTCTGCCCTTGAGCAACTAAATCAACTCACGGCTGTGGAATCCACAGAAGGAAAATCTTCCCCATCTTTGCTTTTCTCAGCCTTTCATATTTTAGCATTAAATATCAAGAATCTAAAAGTGTGGAGAATGTAGAATTTAATGATTTAAAAATAAAGCCCAAAGCATTAATTTTGGAAGCAATTTTCTCCTTAAACTCCCTTGATCAATTATAAGTGATTCTAAAGAAAAATATAAATATTTATATATAATAAAAGAGATCCAAACAGCATAAATAGCCAAGTACATGAACCTTGTATGAATTCTAGTTTAAAAGAATCTGTAAAATATTTTTTAATTTTAATTTCAAAATATGTTTATTGATCCAAGCGATCATTACGCTCGCGAGTGTGCGTGCGTGCGTGCGTGCGTGCGTGCGTGTGTGTGTGTGTGTGTGTGTGTGTGTGTGCTTGTGTGGGCACATGCACCCATGCGCGTGTATACGAGCCTGCTGCTTATGTGTGCATATGTGGAGGCCAGGGGTTGTCATGAGGTGTCTTACGCTATTGCTTCCTACTTACTTTGTTTTTGTTTTTTGAGACATGGCTTTCACTGAACTTGGAGCTCATCATTTTGGCTAGTCTAGCCGGTTAGGCAGCTTCTGGAAACTGTTCCCACCCTCCCAGCACTAGGGTTATAGCTGTTTAGCATTGTGCCTGATTTTTACATTGGATGTTGAAGATCCAACTTAGGTCCTAATTCCTGAAAAGCAGGAACCTTACCCTGTGAGCCATCTTCCCATCCCCTTGTAAAATGCTATTTGTGGTTGATGTATGTGTGTATTTTATGTTATATATGTGTTCATATGCACGATGCATGCAGAAATTCATGTATGTGTACCTATGCACTGTATGTCTTCCACCATCGTTCTCCATACTATCTTTTAAGACAGTCTCTCCCTGACCGGAAGCTCGCCAACTGGGCTAGACTGGCTGATGGGTATGTGCCACGAGTCTGTGCTTCTCTACTCCTTGGTGCTGCTGTTACAGATGTGAACTGCGGCACCCGGCTTTTATGTGGGTGCCAGGAATCTCAACTCAGCTCTTCATGTTTACACAGAAAGTACTTTACTGATTGAGCCATGCCCCCCATTAAGTGATAGGGTTGAGACAGTCAGGGCATTAGAAATTGCTGGATATAAGAAAATTATTAAGTCTAGAAGTATGACTTGGTATTGTGTTAATATATATATATAAAAAAAGCACCTCATAAGCTAGAAATATATGCTGAGTTTTCACAGATGAATTGAATAATGTCTGAAATTTACCTTAAAATATTTTGGGACAAAAAAAGTAAGTTTAGTTAAAACATAACTGAAAAAGTATTGATAACTAAAACAGGCAATGGTGCATAAGGGGCGTTATCTAATTCTAATTTTGTTACGTTTGAAATGTTCTGTAATATAAAAGTCTACAGTAAACACCAGGTAAACATAAATCTTTAAAAACTATGTAAACATCATAGTGAAATTACTCACAATATGAATTTTATGCACCGAAAGACATTCCTTAAATTTCCAACTCTAAGTGGATTGCCTAGTAGTGTTCTGCATTTTTGTGGGAGCTGCAGTCTCTAGTTACTGAGCTCACTCATGAACCTGTAGCAGAGGTAAGAGAGTTCTGTGTCTCCGGCCCATTGGCAAGTCTGGTTAGGCTCAGAGCCTTAAAGAGAGTGGGTATTTCTGTTATACTTCTATCTCCATTATCTGATGATGGGTAACTAATGTGCATGTATAATTTATTATGTACATCCTGCATTCATTCAGTTCCATTTCATTTAGAAGGCCTCAAAGCCCACCCCCTTAAAAAAAAAACTATTTGTCAAAGCAAAATGTGCACATCTAAGTGAAAACAGCTCAAGACTGAATCTCAGGCACCACAGTGCCCATTTAAATATAGGAGCCTTTGTTTTGAGCATGTAAGCGAATGCTGTATGGTGTGTAAACTAAACATAGGGCAGCACAGAAGCACTGAGCACCACAGCTGGAAAGGAGAGGGGGCTGCAGTGTTCACAAAGCAGACAAATGTGAAGTCGGCGGGAGCATGAGTCATGGCAAGGGAGAGTGGTTTTCCCACTGGAAGGCTGGCAAAGGTTCCCTGTCAGCTGATTTGCACTGGGACTCATCATACGCATGCTCTTGGTAGAGTGGCATGTGCACACACTCACACATCTGGCTACCTGGCCTGGCTTACATGGGCCCAGAGTCTGCCTAGTTCACTTGCAGTAAACAGGGTAGAGTAGCAGGAGTGATGGAAGCTTGCCCTGAGTAACATAAGAATATATAAATCTTACCCATGGGAAGCTTTGTGGGATACACAGGCTCCTCCAACCAGGGTTAAGGGCCCTCCATCACAACCCCACAAAGCCAAACTAAAGAAAGAGGACCTGTCTCTTCAATAGCATGTTGGCTTGGTTCTCAATGGAATGTACATATTGTGGTCACAAAATGCTTGAGTCATGGAGCCGTCATTTAGATTACTTGAAGCCACATGTGGCAGATTAAAACTGGAGCCTGCGCTATCCAACTCATCCTCTCATTCCTGTCTCTTTTTCTTGCCTGTTTTTCAAAAAGATGAATTCTAGAATCACCGAGCCTGGCAAGAACAGACATCTCTCCTGCTGCATTTTCTTTAGGCTGGGACATAGGATTTCCAACTGTGAATAATATACTAGGTTCTTTTTCCCAGCCTCAAGCAGTCGCCTTGTATGACTAAGATCCAGAATCTGAATTTGCAGAATAAAGAGCAAACGTTGTTTTAGAATACTCAAGTACTTGTGTACTTTAACATGGGCCCTATAAAAGTTATGCTTACCACTATTGGCTTAGCTCTCTTCGGCACTAGCTTGTTATATTTGATTCATCACATAAACAGCCTAGCAGCTGAGAAGAAAGTGCAACCAGAGCTCAGTAGGCTTGGGAGAGTACCACTAACTACCCAGCTTCTCCATCCACATCTGCACATTCACTTCTCAACCTCAGTCCTCATGTGACATCTCCTAGCGTCTGGTAGCTGTGTACACTATCAACAACAAATCCCGTAATACTCTGTATGGGGCTCAGCTAGAACACTTGTAGAAAACCATTTCTTTTCATTTAACAAATGGTATTTCAGGCGTAGCTGCTAGTAAAAGACAGCATTGCTGTTTTGATATGATCAGAATGTTGCATCCTTCTCTGAAGCAATATTAATTATGATCAAGCTTGACTCTCAGAGAACTTCATTTTCCAATTGCTGCTGTGGAAGAGGCAATTAAAAGCTCTGGAGACATAGGGTACCTAGTAGTTTTCCTTATAATTAATTAGCTTAACCAATAGTTCGTTAAATTCTTAGAATATTCAAGGCAATAATCCAGATACAGTGCGTGGTTTGGAAAGATAAAAGACTTTAATCCCTTCCTGTAAGGGGTTTACAGCTTTTTCGGAAGCATTTGAGGTCAGCTAACAGGAGTGAAATTTGGTCTCAGGTAAAAGGAGGACTAATGAAGTGAGAAGCGATCCTCACTATGAACGGTGGAATTGAAGATAATAGTCCAAACCATCCGTAAAGTAACCATGGGTTCATATAGTGAGGGGCAAGATCAAAGTCAGTTCAGAGATCAAACAGTGTTAATAGTCTCCACTGAGCCTTGTGCTAGTAAGTAGTCTCTTTCCCAGGTAATATACCACAAGATGGTTAAATATCTAAGGAGAGACTATGTGTGTGTGTGTGTGTGTGTGTGTGTGTGTGTGTGTGTGTGTGTGTGTGTATACATACATATATACACACATATGTGTGTTCTCCAAATATAAATGTATATATAATATAAACATACACATAAACACATAACAACCTTATGGATAAACTTAAGTTCAACTGAAGAGTTCCATTCATACACCCACCAAGATAAACTCCAAGTGGAGTTAACTAGCCCTAGCTAGCTGTGGTACACATGTCTACAATCCTAAAACTCAGGTTGGCAAACAAAACAAATTCTGAGTCTGAGGACAGCCTATGCTACAGAACAAGCTCTAGGCCAGCCTGGTCTATATGAGTCTTTGTCCAAAATAAAAAAGAAGTTAAACAATACTGAGATTCCATAGAGGGCACAGAGCCATCTTGAGAGTCATAAAAGTACATTGTACATGATAAAATAGCAGACCTCAAATACCACCTCTTATCACTTGAGTTTTAACTTTCTGCTGACCCCTTCCCAATGCTCCTTAATATAAAGTTGTCATTTTATGCATTTAAGTTTCTTAGTATTTTATTTTATGCTTTGATATTTTATGCTTTGATATTAGCCATGAGGTTAACGCTTGTCATTCATGTTTCTATTTGTTACTTTTGTTCTTTTTCTTCCACCTATTGACCCACATGGAGTTTATATAGGTATAATACATGAGGGCAGAGTCTACCTTTTCTCCACCTTCATCGCACGTTATGTCACCACCACTTAACCAAAAAATTCAACCGACTGACATTGTTTCATAGATTAATGTCCCCACTTCTGCATTATTTCATGGATCCTAAACTAGCCTATTGTTCTATTTCTAAGCCAGCCATATCTACCCCAACTTACATAAAAAGCACAAACAATTCTATGTACCCTTCTATCCAGATTCCAAAATAGCAGGACCTTGTATACACTAGGGACAATGAAAGAATAAAGGGTATAATGTTTATATCTAGATGCTGTTACTGAGAGATATTTTCATATTTTCCCCACTGTGCTATTTTGTGCTTTAATTTACAGGAAACATTCTCATTTTTGAGGCTCTTTTTTTCTGCCCACACATACATGTGTGTAGACTGTGGCAACTATAAAATTTTGGTCAGGCTTCAATTTGCAGTTTCAATTTGATCATGTAACTAACTAACTTTGTTCACACACACTCCACACAGAGACACTACTCTGCCACACACAATTTCTTTTCATTCAAGGTAAGGCAAGTTCTTCCTCAGCTTTTAAATGTGTATGACTATATTAACACTGCTCTCTCTCTCTCTCTCTTCTCCTCTCCCTCTTTCTGTGTGTGTGTTTATGAAGGTGCCTGTGTGGGGCCAGGAGTAAAACATAAGTTAACTAACTTTTAAAATAAAATGAAATATAGTTGGGGTATATTTTAGTGCTTCAACGAGAAACGAAGCATGTTTTATGGCAATAGTGAGATTTAAATTTATCCTTCTGAAGATGTAGAGCAGCAGAGAGAGAAAGTCAGGTGTTTACAATGACGAAAATAGCATAAGCCAGAATTCTGAAATAGCAATGAACACGGCTTGTAAAAAAATCACAATGAGAAGAGTGATCAGGGGCTTAGAGAGGAGAACACTGAAAATCTAGGTCACAAAATGTGAGCTTTGTCCTTTGGTCTAGGAAGAGGCAGAACTACAAGCACAGATAAATATTTACTTGGTGCCTCCTACTGCCACATACTGTTCCATTCCAAGGAACAAGGACCAAAATGAAGCCTTCCTACAGAACTGTTCTAGTTCTGTGTCATAAAGATCTGTGTTGTAGATTTGTGGGCCACAGGGCTGATTGGGTTGGAGGGATACGAGAAGTGTCACAGAAGAGGGAGAATCTGAGCTGAATCTCATCAGGTAGAAAGAATGACTTTATATAAAAGACTAAAGCAGGAGGGTGCCATGCAGGGGCAGCGACGGTGGTTCAGTCTGTAAAGAGCTTGCATAAGTTTAAGTCCCCAGTAGCCTGGTAACAAAGGCCAGGCGTGGTGACATGTGCTTTGCTCTCAGCACTGAGGAGTCAGAGATAGATGACCTCACTCACTGTCCAGCCCACCTAGCTTACCTGTGAGTAAATAATAGCAGACCTTATCTCAAAAAGAAGGTGGAGAGCATGTGAAGAATGCCAGCTTAGTTTATCCTCCACAGACATGGGCAAACACATGCTTCCACACATACATGCTCTCTCTCTCTCTCTCTCACACACACACACACACAGGTTAGATACATGAACAGCTGCTAAACTGCAGATCAAAGCCTGATAAAAACTTTATTGTTTCCCAATCTATGTACATGAACTTGTAGGAAGAGTTTTTAAAAAGCCTCAAAGGTTATTGAAACCAGAATCATCATACAAAAGCCATGCACTGATAGTCAAATGTAGGAGCAGGGTGACAATATTTTGGAAAAAGGCAGGGATAGGACTGAGGCTAAGTATAGAAGACCATTAAAATACGTTTTAAGGTTCCGACAGGTGATCGAGAACACGGCCTTGAAATTCAGCTGAAAGGATGAAAATGAGACACACTTCAGAGGCAGCATCCACATGTCCTGGTGACTACATAGATGTCTCGTGTGAAAATGAATCAGTCAGATAGTCAGGACACCAGTGTTTTCTAGGAGGGAGTCATGAAGAGGGGCGGAGGCAGTGGGTAGAGGACTAAAAGCACATTCATCTCATGGGTTGTCCAATTACTACACTCAATGATACAATAACTATTTACTCCTAGCGTCCATTCAGGAAACATAACCTGCTCATTTATATAAGGACAGTTTGCAAATGATACCTGAAAAACAAACATATTTTTTAAATTAAATTCTCATGTGTTGTTTCTGCAGGAGAGAACATATGACAGAAAATGCAGTCTAGTGACCACCCATGATCATCCATGTGACAGATTATGAGAGTAAAGCTATGACATCACCAGGGCTTCCTAGTTTACATGGAAATGCAAGATAACTGAAAACTTGTCCCATCTTCTTATTAAAGATGACAGCAATCGATGGAGCTGTTTGTATCAAGGGAGTAATGCCGCTTTAGTTTTTCCACTGTGCACACACATGTGGTAACTGATTCCAGCCTTTAGGGACTTTAGGAAAGGTGACCATCTCTAGAAAATAAGAAACACAGCAAGCACAGGTCTATGCCAGCACCATGCCAGGTGCTGACTGTCCACAGTTAGGTTATATTAATCTCAAAAGAAGCCTGGGAGGAACTGTGTCCCCCATTATAGATAAGAAAGCAGCGTCAAGGAGAGGTTAATTAACTTGCTGGGGTTGTGCGGCTAGACCATACACAGTCAGGACTTTCATCAAAGGCTATTTCAGTCATTGCATCTACCTTGAAGGCCTGGACGCAGAGTTAAGCAGGGACCTTGAAAAGTCCTTCTTCCCTATTCTTGCTAAGTCTGCAAGGACCCAGAGGGAAATAAGGATGTCTGTTCAAGTGTGGATTCAAAAGCTAACTAAAGATCAAGCGAATTGTCTTTTACACCCAGCAACAACTGCCATTTGAGCCTTCTCTGAGAGAGGGAAGCTGATCTTCCTTCTCTAGCCCACTTCCCTATTCTCCTGTGGATGCAAAACTGATGGGGTGGTACAGGTAAGCTGCCAGAGCAATAAAAGCATTTACTTAGCCATAAAGTCCCATCGCAGTCAAATGTGAGGCATTTAATACTTTCTCTGGCAAAATGCCAGCCACAGACTTCTCTCACAACACAGCCAGCCCTACCACTCAAACCAATGGTTTAGGAAAGGAGAGAAATGGCTCCTTCATGCCGGAATCAGAATCTAAGGTAGGCTAGGAGACAAGCTGTGTTGTAAAGCAGGGCTCCCCCAACCCCAGTACTCATGTTTTACAACAGAGCTCTCCCCCACCCCGGGGCTACTCAGAAGGAACATCTTGTTGAGAAGGAAGGTATGAGCGGAAGTAAAATAAAGAAAATTCAAATTACTTATGGCATTCAGCAGGCAAATCCATCCTTACCTCTGCTTTGATTACAATACAGCAGACCTGACCTGCCTGGATGATAGTCTAAAGCTGAAGTATAGTTCCCATTCTGAGGACTTAGGTTTACTTCCTTTCAGCTTTTGCTTTTTAAGCTAAAAAGTCTCTTATTCTTGGTACAATGAGGTTTCTTTCTTTTTCTGTCTTTTTTTTTCCTAAGTAATTAAAAACCAATTGTGTTTAAGGCTTTTGAGAGACTTGATTTTATGCTGCATAACTCGGGCTTGGGTTTCTAAAACCCCAAATTTAGCAGCTCAAGGAAGAATAGTATCTATGGCATGTTTGAAAAAAATGTTTTGAAATGAAGTGATGGGCATTTAAAAATAGAATTCAGCAGAACACGCATTGCTCCCGCTCATCTCTTTTTCACTGGGGTTGGGGAGTGCCACATCTGCATTATACAGACAGAACACTGTGACTGTGATCCTGTAGGCTTCACAATGGGAGTGCCAGCACAGACACCATGAATGTGCTGGCAGCTTTCCCCAATGACAAATGTGACATGGAAATACAATGAGTGGCAAACCTCACCGACACCTTGCCACCAGAACCTGCCCTCCCTATGCTCTCATCTACCGCAGGTCCTTCTCCTTCAACAGGTCCTGCCCGGCCCTTAGAACGCCAACACAGCACTGCTGTCCCCACTGGGGTGGGTTTAGCTAAGTCAGCCTCAAGAACACTTTGACCTTAGAGAATGTGCAAACCTGTGGTCCAGCCTCAAAGCCAAATACCAATTCATAAGGTTCTCCTTCTAAGAAAGGCTATCTCAAAATTCAGATAATTAACCTCCAGATGAAAGTGTGGAAAATCATATACCCCTCATTAATGGTGGCTGTTTCCTGAGAAGTATGCTTGGCAAGTTCATAATCAGGGATAAGGAAGTTTTATGGAAAACTCAGAGAATAAGAATGGCCTTTAAGGCATTGTCCTAAATCTGAATGTAAACGGATGCTCTGAGCAGCACTCCTCCTCCCAAAACAAATCAGCTTCCTAACTGTCAGCATCAACCACACAGAGGAAGAGCCTTCATTCTCTTCAGTGCTTGAGAGAGCTACCTGCTGTGCTGTGATTTGCTTAGGTAGTCCCTTTAAAAGGTACACCCACAGGAGGATAGTAATTCCATACATATTCTTCTAGATAGTAGGTGCAGGCTTCAATATATTTCAGTATTAAAGATGGGTCTCCAGGTTCTCTCTCAGGGAAGGGCTTACCAAGCTGCAGGGAAACTTGAGCAGCAGATGGCTTCCTGCTGTCTGCTCCTCAGGCTGTTGCACCCTGGAGGGAGGCCTTCCAGGGCAGTATGTCTCCAGGTGGAAAGCTTCCAGAGCTCATCCCTAGGTTGTCTACCATGAATCACAATGAGACTCCTTTTTTTGCCCTTTTCTTCTTTCTGCCCCTCCTTTCATCACCATCATTCTAATCAAATGAGCATCTTCCTATAACTATAAGCTCTGTCTTCCTTGACTGCTTCTTGAAAACAAGACTCATGACATATCATTCTCATTGGCCTTTCTTTTTGTTTCATCTTATCAAGACTCAGGAAAACAGTGACATTTTTCCAGATCCTGAAAGTGTGTTACTTAGCACACTTTCAGGATCTAGGCTTTCATTTTACTTAATGAAAGGAACACACACACACACACACACACACACACACACACACACACACACACCTTTCTCCTTGTATTTCATATATGGTACACAAAAGCAACAACCACTATTGAAAAGATCTTTTCTTTATGAAGACTAAATTACACCTTGCTTACAAAATTCCATATATATTATATACTCAGCACGTGTTCATTCAGTATTATTGATTATTCAGTAGCTTCCACACACCAGGCACAGGTTTTGAAAAAGGCAGTAATGAGCTCCTGCTGTAGAGGAGTGTGCATTCTGGAGATGAGACAGGCAATAAACAGGTCGGTAATTACTATAATAGAATACTGGGTCTCTCAAAAAAGAGAAGGTGAGACACAGAATGACACTGGAAGCATCCGGTTTTAAAGCCACAAGTAAAGATGGCTTGCTGTCACCCACACCCTCCCAGGCTTGCAGTCACATACATGTTTAGTGCACTGGTTTCCTCGATGGTATGTAGACCAGCAACTGTACTGAAAGGGTGTTTCAGTGTTGTTGCATTGTGAGCCCACCTGCTGCATTAAATATAAGATCTTAAATCTATATTACTAACCTACACAGCAATTCTGTCTTGGGGAAAGAACAGCCTGGGCCATTAGAAGCTGGAGTCAGTCACAGCTGTCCCAGGCAGATGGCTTTAGTGGGCAATATGATAAGCCTGCCAGGTTTCTCAAAATATGAAAGGGTATTTCTGTCTCATTAGTACTTCATGGTTGACCATCCACAAACACCTGGGGTTCAGACTTCTTCCTCCCATGAAAATGTCACAGTTTTAATTCCAACAGATATATATATTATATAATCTTTGCCAAATGAGCTAATATTTAAATAATTCATGAGCTCACACATAGGAGGAAAACCCTTCTTCATATGCCCTAATTTCAGTGACATATTAGTAGCAGAGGCAAATTAAGCTATTTTTGTTCTTCTCAACATCCAAACTATTACACCAAATGAACACAAGTACCACAGTATACTTTCTCCAGGTAAGAATAACACCATATATATATATTTTAATTTTTATTTTTTCTTATCAGTTACATTTTATTAACTCTGTATCCCAGCTGTATCTCGCTCCCTCATTCCCTCCCACTCCCACCCTCCCTCCCTCCTCTCCACCCTGCCTCTTTCCAAGTCCACTGATAGGGGGTGAACTCCTCCCCATTCATCTGATCCTGTTTTATCAGGTATCTTCAGGACTGGCTGCAAAGTCCTCCTCTGTGGCCTAACAGGACTGCTCCTCCCTTGGGGAGTGGGGAGGTCAAAGAGCCAGCCATTGAGTTCCTGTTAGAAATAGTCCTTGTTCCCCTTACTATGGGAAACCAATTGGTTACTGAGCTACCACAGGCTACATCCAAGCAGAGGTTCTAGGTTATATCCATACATGGTCCTTGGTTGAATGTCAGTCTCAGAAAAGACCCTGTGCCCATATATATATTTGGTCCTTGTGGAGCTCCTATCCTTTCCCCATCATACTAACTCCCCTTCTTTCATATGATTCCCTGTACTCTGCCGAAGGTTTGGTTATGAGTCTTTGTATCTGCTTTGAAAACACTGCTAGTTAGAGTCTTTAAGATGCCTTCAGTAGACTCCTGTCATACGTTCAATGCACATCCCATCTGTCTTTCTAAACGAGGATTGATCATCTTAACCCATGTCTGCTCTCTTGATTATCTTTTTTAGGTGTATAGATTTCATTATGTTTATCATATCGTATAGGTCTATATAAGCGAGTATATACTGTGTTTGTCTTTCTCCTTCTGGGATATTTCACTCAGAATGATCTTTTCTAGATCCCATCATTTGCCTACAAATTTCATGATTTCCTCCTTTTTGATTCTTCCTCCGTTGATGGACATCTAGGTTGTTTCCAGGTTCTGGCTATTACAAATAGAGCTGCTATAAACATGGTTGAGCAAGTATCCCTTTTGTGTACTTGAGCAAAGTTTGGGTATATACCTAGCAGTGGTATAGCTGGGTCTTGAGGAAGCACTATTCCTAATTGTCTGAGAAAGCGCCAGTTAGATTTCCAAAGTGGTTGTACCAGTTTACATTCCCACCAGCAGTGGAGGAGGGTTCCCCTTTCTCCACAACCTCTCCAGCATGTGTTGTCCCTTGAGTTTTTCATCTTGGCCATTCTGATGGGTGTGAGATGAAATCTCAGGGTCGTTTTGATTTGCATTTCCCTGATGGCTAATGAGGTTGAGCATTTCTTTAAGTGTTTCTCTGCCATTCGATATTCCTCTGTCGAGAATTCTCTTTTAGCTCTGTTCCTCATTTTTTAATTGGTTTACTTGGTTTGCTGCTTTTCAGCTTCTTTAGTTCTTTGTATATACTGGATATTAATCCTCTGTCAGATAAAGGGTTAGTGAAGATTCTTTCCCAATCTGTAGGCAGTCGTTTTGTTTTGATGACGGTGTCCTTTGCTTTACAGAAGCTTTTCAGTTTCACGAGGTCCCATTTATTGATTGTTGCTCTTAGAGCCTGTGCTGTTGGTGTTCTGTTCAGGAAGTTGTCTCCTGTGCCAATGAGTTCTAGGCTGTTCCCCACTTTTTCTTCTAACAGATTTAGAGTATCTGGTTTTATGTCGAGGTCTTTGATCCACTTGGACTTTAGTTTTGTGCAAGGTGATAAATATGGATCTATTTTCATTTTTCCGCATGTAGACATCCAGTTGGACCAGCACCATTTGTTGAAGATGCTGTCTTTTTTCCATTGAATGGTTTTGGCTTCTTTGTCAAAAATCGAGTGTTCATAGGTGTGTGGGTTTATTTCTGGGTCTTCTATTTGGTTCCATTGATCCTCCTTTCTGTTTTTATGCCAATACCATGCAGTTTTTATTACTATTGCTCTGTAGTACAGCTTGAGATTGGGGATGGAGATACCTCCAGATGATCTGTTGTTGTACAGGATTGTTTTGGAGATTCTGGGTTTTTTGTTTCTCCATATGAAGCTGAGAATCTTTTTTTCAAGGTCTGTAAAGAATTGAGTTGGTATTTTGATAGGAATTGCATTGAATCAATAGATTGCTTTTGGCAGGATGGCCATTTCACAATGTTAATCCTACCAATCCATGAGCATGGGAGATCTTTCCATCTCCTGATATCTTCTTCAATTTCTTTCTTCAGAGACTTGAAGTTTTTCTCAAACAGGTCTTTCACTTGCTTGGTTAGTGTCACCCCAAGGTACTTTATGTTATTAGTGGCTATTGTGAAGGGGAATAACACCATATTTAAACTTTGTCAAACTTTGTCAAGGGAAAAAACTTAGACTATGAAGACACATTTAAAACAGGTAGTATAATTTATTAACTTTTAAAAATTTATGTACCTTGAAGTTATGTCAATGTTTATATTTATGTAACTAAGACAACTACATAAAAACCTCAAAAGAGTAAAAATGATTTTAAAATAACTTGAATACTAAAAAATGACCTGAAATGCAAGGTATAAATAAATAACTGGAGTTTATTTGGACATAGCATAATTTTATAGAATTTTAATCAATCAATAAAAATACTTTTATTCAGAGGGAAACAGGATAAAATTGGGGGATTTACTTAGGGAGTGGAAGGAAAGTCAAAACAGAAGGAAAGAAAGGGAAGGGGGAATATAACACTAAGAATGGTTGTTATCTTGTACAACCACTTTGGAAATCAATTTGGTGCTTTCTCAGAAAATTAGGAATACTGCTACCTCAAGATCCAGCTATACCACTCCTGAGTATATATCTGAAAGACACTAAACCATACAACAAGGACATTTGCTCAACTATTTTCATAGCAATGTTATTCATAATAGCCAGAATCTAGAAAAAAACCTAGATGTCCCTCAACTGAAGAATGGATACAGAAATTGTGGTACACAATTTTTACACAATGGTATTTTTACAAATTGGAATATTACTCAGCACTTAAAAATAAGGAAATCATGAAGTTTGCAGGCAAATGGTAGGAACTAGAAAAGATCACCCTGATAAGGTATCCTTGAAACAGAAAGACACACATATATACTCACTTATAAGTAGATATTAGCCATATAATATAGATAAACATACTAAAATCTATAGTCCTACAGAAGCTAAACAACCAGGAGTACCCTAGGGAAGAGGCTGAAACCTCACTCAGAAGGGCAAACAGGATAGACATCAGAGAAGACAAGGAACAGGACAGGAGCCTTCCACAGAGGACCTCTGAAAGACTCTACTCATTACGGTATTGAAGGAGACACTGAACTCATAGCCAAACTTTGGGCAGAGTGCAGGAAACTTTATGAAAGAAGAGGGAGATAGAAAGACCTAGAGGGGACAGGAACTCCACAAAAAGAACAATAGAGCCAAAAAAAAAAAAAAAGCTGGGCCCAGGGGGTCCTATAGAGACCAATACTCCAACCAAGGACCTTGCATGGAGAGGACCTATACTCCCTACTCAGAGGAAGCCCATAGGCTGCTCAGTTTTCAAGTGGGTTCCCTAGTAAGGGAGGGAGGAGCTGTCTCTGACATGAACTCAGTGGCAGGCTCTTTGATCACCTCCCACTGGGAGTGCAGCCTTGCCAGGACACAGAGGAAAATGATGCAGCCAGCCCTGATGAAACCTGATAGACTAGGGTAAGATAGAAGGGGAGGAGCTCCTCCCCTATCAGTGGATTAGGGAAGGGACATAGGGGGAAAGAGGAAGGGTGGGTGGGACTGTGAGGAGATGAGGGAGGGTGCTACAGCCAGGATACAAAGTGAATAAATTGTAATAAATAAATGAATGAATGGATAGATAGATAGATAGATAGATAGATAGATAGATAGATAGATAGATAAATTTTTTAAAAGAATGTTTGTTATACTGCCAAGGGAAGGACGAAAGCAATAGTTCTTTCCAGCTGTGAAGTCTGTGAACCATAACAATGACCAACATGGCGAGATATCTCTAAAAATGCTGTAGTGGCACTAATGTCTTCGCAGCAACCAACAGCTTTCAAACTGGATTTAAGGTCCACACAACAGAAAAGAAACCAAGGCTAATACTGGAAACCTGAAGTAGTTTATATACAGACAATACTTAATGGACTCAGAAGGTTGTATTTATGCTTGTGTATGTGCTAAACAATAAGAAAATAAAAAGAGGTCAAGGATTTGAGAGGGAGTTAGGGAGGGGAGGCATGGGAGGAGCTGGAAGGAGAAAAGTTGATGGAGGTAAGTAACAATTATATTTTGACTTAAATTAAAAATAAGTTTACAGTATATTCATTTATTAAAGAAGTATTTATTCAGTATTTTGTATTTTATATCATGAGAAATATTAAAAAAAGACAATTATTCCTGTCATGAGGGAACTCACAAATCAGAGATGTGAGGGGAATATAAAAAAGATTGACAATGCATTTAGCCAGCATGTAGTTAACGTCTATGTGATAGATGCTATTTTTATAATGTTACAACTAACCCTTTTCACCAGAAATCTTATGAATATGTCAACATTTTCCAAAAAGCTTGGAAATTTTCCCAAGGCTACAATCCTAGTAATCCTACTGAACTTAAGCCGTACACTTGGCCCAGTATCATATTCCTTTTCAAGTTGCGACACACATACATGCACATGCATACGCGCGCGCGCACACACACACGCACACACACACAAACTGAAAATCAACAACACTTAGACAGTAAATAATATATGAAGAGATCATCTTGGGGTAGGCCATGGAAGTTTTATATGGAATAAAAACTTTCTCTGAGAATTTAGACGTGAAAACAGAGGACAAATAAGAATATATTGCATGTATACATTTTTGAAGGTGCATAGGTATATACTTTATTGAAATAATATACACATAGAAATGCAAAAATGCCACAAGTACATTTGGAATAGTTCACTGGCAATAAGTATTCTCTTATAAACTAGATTTATTTTGTAACCAAAACAAAAAGAAAAAAATGTCTTAAAAGCAATGCCTGACAATGTAATAGAATGTATTTTACTTCATAGAAATACAATTTAAGTATTTTCCTACAAACACAAATCATCCACTCCTGGACTAGTTCAATGGGTAATAACTTGGAACAGAACAATTTATAGCTCTCCGTAATTAAAAATGCCACCCAGCAAATACATTTCAGTTTGCCCTAGAGGCAGTGTGTTGGTTTTACAGGCAGGAGGCAGCCTCAATCATTCTACTGGATTTTAATGTTTGTTATAATTGTAACATTTATGTATAGGAAAACAATTTTCATAACTACTTTTCAAGGAGCACACAAAATAATGTCAGGTAAACGGCCTCTACTCATTAGGTTTCCAGCAGTACACATATGCTGATTGCTTGCTGATTCCTTGTTTAGTCAATGACACTTACCAAGCGATAGGTCTGGGCCTTTAAAACGTTGAGGTCAATAAAGTTTTCTTCATTATCTGTCTCCTCTTCCTTTGAAAAATAAAAATATTTTAAATTTATAAAAACTATCATTTAAATATAGATTTAAAATACACAATAGACTAAGCTATGCTAAACTTAATATGACTGACTCAGTAAAGCATATTTAAAAGCCTAATAAATATGCATAAAATAGGGCGCACAATTATTAACAGCTCATATGTTCTTTGAAGTTTTGATGGTGCCATTTAAAAGAACTTGTTTCTGCAGACACTGAAGAAAGGAGGAAAAAAGAGGGAGGGGCAGGAGTAATTGCTACAGTTCATTGACAAACATAAAAATAGAAAAATAGGCCCAAATGACATATATGAAATAGTGGAGGTTTATAAATTCTGAGCCTCTAGACTGATTTTTTTAAAAGGCTAAAAGATACAAGTAGTTTCAATTATTCCAGGGACCAACTATATGTAGATGCACTTGAAAATAAATGTTCATTCACTTGTTTGCTATATACATCTGTGTCTGTGTGTGCTACAAGTGTTCCAGGAATCACAGGAAGCAGAAGGTTGGATGTTGGGTCTTTGGGAAGAGTAGCAGGTTTTTAACCACTGAGCCATTTCTCCAGCACTAAAGATGCACTTTTCACACTGTGGGGAAAGCACACTGGGTGCTCAAGCTTGTTAAGGTAATGAATAATAATAATAATGTTTCTTATACAGCCCTCACATCCATTTAAAAGGACAACCCAGAGGGATTCCAAGCTGGCCCTCATCTCAGAGCAGTTGGTTGTGTGGGCGTGGGTAGGAAGTGACCCTTTGAGATTCAATCTGCTCTATATACAGGAAATAAACAGAAGGGTCTATTAGCATATAAAACACCATGAGCTTCTCCTTCTCTTCAAATGTCATTGTGGTGACAAGTAACATAATAGATAAAAGTAATTTAACAAGAATATCTCAATCTCTTGGACAGTGGACATCATAATAATGCCAAGAAAACTTGGTTCTCAAGCTACTTGATCTTGTAAACAAAAAATGCAAACAAACCAGGCAAAAAGTAGTGTAGGCCAGTACACATTTCCACAGTACACAAAGCTGAAGTGGGAAATTCAACAATAGCCCTCACTTTCAGACTTGAGAAATGTGAGCCAATGATCTCAAAGTGTGAGTCTGAGACCAGTAACATTAGTTTTGTCTGGGAACTTGTTTGAATGAAAACTCTAAAGGACCTAGCTCAGATCTATTTCACTAAGATAACACTTCAGAACTATACGCCTTGGAGATTTGGAAAGGTTTCGGCAATACACAAGACAGTATAGATACACTCTACACACTTGGGTGACATTTGTTTTTCTTAGGGTGGGGAATAATGGCAGCACAGAAGTACAGACACAACTGATTTGCTTATATATTAAGTCAAGTAAATACTCATACTTCTGAAAAGGGGCTTATGTGTATTCTCTGTCCTACTTACCCAGAACAATTACAGTAATTCATTAAAATGCCAATGACCCAGTGCTGTTAGAAAAATCAAGGTTACAGTACTTTAAGCTTGGCCTCATCAGTACTGTTTGTGCAGGTGATCAGCAGATACTTGTGCTCTGTTGAACACTGACAGGACAGACCTTTAATAGTGACACTAGCATGAACCAACATCCAGCATATGGTAATGTTTCTCTTAGGAAGTAAGGGGTGCTAATGTGAGTGGCACAATGGCTTCTAACTAGCCACGAGAAAAATCTTTGCTTACGGTTCCTGAGACTTTATTATTCTGTTAGACTACAGGTCTTCTTTCCAAACAGAACACTTCCACCAGGAGACATATTGATGATTCTATTGAGCTGCATGTTAAGAACACTGTTGGGATACTTTGGGTTCCTCACACTTCTGAATCAGTTGGCAAGAGAAGGGTCACTGTGCTGACCGGAATGACTGAGGCTGAACCAAGGGGAACTTCTGCTACCGTTACAGTAGGAGTACGACAGAGGATGTCTGGCATACAGGCAATCCCACAGTGTATCATTGAGCGCTGCCACACTCTGTGATTACGGTCAATGGAAAACTACAAAGACCTAATCCAGACAAGACTTCTGATGTCCCAGACCCTTTAGGAATAAAGTCTGACTCACCCACTAGGTAAAAAACCACTGTCAACTAAGGTGCTGAAGGCAAAGGGAACCCAGAATGGGTGGTGAATGAGGGTAGTTATAAATAGTAGTTTATAACGATGTAACTACTTACAGAAATATAGATTGCGTTGTCATGCACATTTCTTCCATATTTGTTTACAAATATATTTTTCTTTACTTTCTTATCCTTTTTCATAAAATATAATGTACCATATAGTTAAGCACAATTATGATCATGCCATTGACTCTATTTGGAGGGTAAATGCAATTTTAAAGGGCACCAGGCTGACAAGGGATGGAAATATGGTGGTTAATTCTGTGTCAATTTGATTGGTATGGGATACTGAGATAATTTATTAAATATTACTCATAATGTATCTTTGGGGATATTTCTAGATGAGATAAATATTTGAATAAATATTTGAGTAGAGTGGACAGTATTTTTCAAGGTGGGTATGTCTCATCCCATCTGAAAAGTCTGAAATGGATGAGCACATCAACAGATTTTACTGCCTGTGCCTTTCTTTAAACCAGTCTTCTCTTGCCTGTGGTGTAAAATTCTGACAGAAGCTTGAGGCATTGCTCTCCTTGTAGTCTGCACAGTAGAACTATACCATCCATTATCCTGGGGTCTAGCTTGTCAAAAGCAGACACTGGGCCTTCTCAGCACCCCCATAGCTAAGTTGTCCCAGTTCCATATAAAAACTTCTCTCAGCTGAGCATATAGTGCAGATCTGTGATTCTAGTTAATCAGTAGGCTGAGTTGGTAATATCAAAAGTTTAAGGTCTGCCTAGGCTACATGTGTTCAAGGTCAGCTTCACCCTGGGTTAAGAAACTTAGAAAGAGCCTATGTCAAAAGATACTGCAGCTCAGCTCGGGGAAAAGACGCACATGGTATGTGTGTGGCTTTGGTTTCAGTCCAATCTCTAGCACTCCAGGGAAAACAAAATAAAACAATAAAAAAACAAATAAAAAACCACCAAAACTTTCTAAAGATGTGTGTGTGTGTGTGTGTGTGTGTGTGTGTGCATACATTTCTGTATGTATGTCTGCATGTGTCCAATTGGCCCTGCTTCTTAGAGAATCTAGACTAACAAATAGAAAAAGAACTTAACTTAGTAAATATTATGCAGAGAAAACTCAAAGTAAATTGAAACATAAATGAGCTCAGAAGGAAATTGTTTAAAATAAGTTAGGATTTTCAATGATTTATCTCAGTAATTCAGAAAGCAAAATTTCCTACCATTTCCTTGCTTAATTTGCACTTTAATTCCCTTCCTGCTTGTTACTAAAGATACAATCATAAAAGTGAGAATACTACATAATTATCAATTTAAAAAACTAATTACTAGTGACATACTTTGATTTAGCACTTTCTAGCTGGAGGTCCCTCATTTCTATTAGAACACAATTTTGTCACAAATTATTTTCACCATCCTTGACCCACCCCAAAAGCTCTGAAACAGAATCATGGGTACCTTACAAGGCTTTGTAGGTACCGATCCAGCTTTCCTTAGCAACAATGACAGGAGAATGAAGTGAGGGGATCTCAGAGTAATAGGAGGAGGAAGAAAGGAAAGGAACACATTAAGAGGCTTGACAAAAAGCAAGCAAAGAGCTCCAGAGGCACCTGCTTTGAGAAAGGCCCACTGTTTGGGCTTTGCCTCCTGGTTTGGAAGAAGGGTGTAAAGAGATTGCTGTCCAGTTGATTTTCCTAATTTTATAAACCAATAATTCCACCTTGAACTTTAACAGATTCATAGGAAAAAAATTAGCTATTTTTGAAAATTTACACAATATCCTGAGTCTATGGTCAAATACAGTCTTGACATATGCTAAATAGTGCATGGTACACTGGGGCCATGAGAGTGAGCAAGCGAGACAGCTTCTGTCCTAATTTACTCTATCCTGATGAGTAGATTTGTTTTCTTCCCTTTGACATACTAGTACTTTTGAGTGACAACTTTGAAGTTAAACGTTGGTAGACTAGGACCAGGTATCAATATACTATCAGTTATTAAAAAGACAATGGAAATATCTAAGTAAATGGAGGAAAACTGAGAATATATGATTTTATTTCTGATCCCAAATAGAATGTGTATTGAACAATGAACTCTAAACCTCTTTAAATGCCTAAATTCTTTTTCCAGTTTATCTGAAGCCACACCCCACCCAATCCCAGAAGCTCTGATTTTCTCAAAGTTCCTGGGTTATTCATGGCTCCTTCCTGCCTTCAGGCTTTGAAACATGCCATACCAGAGCTATCTACTGTCTGCTACACAACAGAATAGTTACATGCAGAATTGATGGCTGCCTTTCTGCCTTGCCTTTAAAATGTTATATTTAAAAGTCTTTGTTTTAAATTGACTGGTCTTATTGTGGTCTAGGTTGAGAATCAGAGGCCTCAACCTCTGTGAATCAAGGCTGATTCGCAGTGTAGCTAGGCTGACCTAGAACAATCACTATATAGCCATAGTGATTGTTCTAGGTCAGCCTAGCTACACTGCGAATGATTGTTCTAGGTCAGCCTAGCTACACTGCGAATCAGCCTTGGGACCTAAAAAACAGCAAAGTCATGTAGGATCATGTATTTTAACATGGTTAAAAGCATCCTTTACATGTCTAATAAAATATACATTAAAATGCTTGAAAATACAGAGATATATTAAACAGAGCCATCCATAATTATTCTATCCATTTATAACAAATATTAATATACTGGTATTTTTACATATATTTACATAGTGATGGTCATGATGACAGCTAATTTTGTAAAAGATAGCACAGATTGTCATTCTCATATCACTAATGTCTGTAAATAAGTCATATCACCTATATAATATTCTGTTTGGATATAATGCAATTAATTTAATGATTATTAAGCTGCAATATTAAGATAATTCAGCAACTACCAACTTTATAGCTTATACTTGCTTAAGGTTGAAATATGGAATGGATTATCTACTTAGTAAAAAAAGTGAAATATTCAAGGGTTTGTGACAGCAAAATACTACATGAATTTTCCTCCACCCCGTGCATATGTACAGCTCAGATTACATGGACACATTCTAAAGCACTCAGCTCAACTCACTTCTAACTCCAAGAAAGAATCACTTGGACAAAAGTTCTGTGGTTTCTACTGACTTACTAGTCTGATCTGCGGTAGAGAACTGGTCATTTGCCTTCAATTCATAGAGAGGAAATTAAATGTCAAAACATTGGGATGCTCTCTAATCTCCGACTCTAATCTCTGACTCCCAAAATCTGGGATCAAAGCTGTACACTACCACATCCTGCCAAAGATGAACTGAGTGTTATTTTTCTGCTCTAAATTCTTTGTTAGTTATGATTTTTCAAGATCATGCATGCTTGTTAATAAAACATTATTCATGTTGCTAGTGATACACACACACACACACATATATAAACAAGTTATATATAGACAGGTTTAGAATATCTTCTAAAATTGACTAACGACTATGAACATTAGCTTAGGCAGGCAAAGGCCTAAAGAGCTGACAATGGCACTGTACTTAGAAATAAAACACATTGAGAAACTGAAGTGGGGGACTTAGAAGGGGAAAGAAAGCTACAGGCAGGGCTGCAGGGCAGCTCAGCTGTGCACTTACCACAAAGTCTTCATCTACTTTACTCAGGGTTAATTCTGCATCGTCTTCTGGAACAGTCTCTTCTTCTAATTCTTCTACTGGGTACGATGGCCTGCAACAACAAGATTTATTAAAGGCTTAAAAATTTTTTAGTAAGACAAAAACATCTCATAAGTAATGGTAAAGATGCTTCATGTATAACTGGGTTCCTTTTGTTAATCTCCAATCAATATTTTGTTTCTTCCTAAAATTTTCAATGTTAAAAAAAGCAAAGACTAAATGTAAGAAGACCATTTGCAAAAATAGGCTGCTACTGTATACACTGTTATCTAGTATGTTCGTTCCTACACAGTACAAACTATACAATATACATAATATGCATCATATCCTATTCAGCAGCACTACTACCATCAAACTGAAACGGGGGCTATTTCTATTGTTTGCTAATAAGACAGCAAAGATCATATCTGTATATTTACTACTAGACAGACCTTTTAAAATAAATGAGTCTATGTGGAATGGCTACATCATTAACTTTGTGCATGCTATTGTTTCGCTGAACTGCCAAAATTGGCTTCCAAAATGCTATCCTAATTTATACTCCTAAGAATAGTGAGGAATGGCATCTCTGTTTCAATATGTTCACCAATATGCATAAAATAATCTGTGCCAATAAAACAAGGAAAAAATATCATTGTGTTTTTAAACTGAATTTCTTTAGCATGAGAGTTATTGAACAATTTTATATATTTTAATTAATTACTCATTTTTAGTGAGACACACATTTATACTCTTTTATCTTTAACTTTTATAAATTAGAAAAATTAATCTTCGCCTAATCTAACATGTTCCCTAGTTTCATTACTTAGAATCATCAAAGGTCAAGATTGTTATAATTCTTAATAGATAGATTTGGCAACTTTTTCCTGTCCAGACCTTAGATTTAACATACATTTAAAGCATCCCCTCCAGCCTTGCCTCCCTACATCTCTCTGATCTTAGTGTGTATATAGCTTCATTTTTTAATTCACATCTCTGAATTTTGCAGTTTCTTTTTTTATAGGTAACAAGCTTGATTCGTATTTCATAGGTCCAATTAGTGGTTCAACACTAAGTATTGGACACCATTTTCCCTTTAAGATCTACTTATTTCCACATTAAATAGTCAGATGTATCTGTATTATTCTGGCAAATAATTCTAAAAAATATGTATCTCAAACATGTTAACAAAATATGCAGATTAACATGTAAATAAGGAAGAAAAGTATTATGAACCAAATCAAGTTTGTATGATCAATTTCTCAATTTTTCACTAGTTAGAATTAGAGAATTATCTTCTAGGACTAGTTTGCGATGCTTAAGAATAAAAATAAATAAAGAGTAATTTATATATTATACAAGTGATACAGTTTCCAAAGTTTATTAATTTTCAAATGTTCTCCTTTATTCTTCAATATATACACATTTTCTATTAATCATGATATTTATAATCCATAGGCCAAGACAAAGACTAAGGATTGCAGAGTCATTCTTTACAATGCACTGAATGGAAATGTTCAGGTTGAAGCAACTGAAACTTCCATGTTTTAGCTTGAGAGTAAATGTATATGTTATTTAATATGTTCCAATCCAACAACAGCCTAAATGAAGAAAGTTTTAATAATTTTTTGAGATTACATCATTTCTCCCTCCCTCCCGTCCCTCCAAACCTTTCTATGTATCCACCTCCTTGTTCTCTTTCAAATTCATTGCCTCCTTTTCTTTCATTACTGTTACATATGTATGTGTATAAATATTCCTAAATATATAAATATGACCTGTTCAGTCTGCATAATGTTCCGTGTATATACATGCATTCATACATATATACATACATACAAAGACACACATTTTTCAGAAGTTTTAGAAGTACTAAAAGTATATTTTTTCATAAATGTAATTGTTTATATATTAATATATTAACACCAAATAATATATACTTCTTTCTAGCTACAGAAGTTTGCTCAAATCTAAACAGCAACACTAATTATATTTTACTTGCATCATGTTGTCTACCTTCTAGCCTATCAAGAAGCCATATCTAATAATAAATAAAATCTAACTTATCAACTTTTAAAGATGGAATGTATATATTTTAATCACACAGTGTAAACCAATACTTTCTGATTTTATTTATTCATCAATATTTACTGAACATATATGACAAACTAAGTACTATGCTAATTACCACAAAATACTCATGATGAATGATTGGCAAGATTTGTAGCAAAAAGCTATACCTGTAAATAAATTATCTTAATCCCATAAAAAAAATCAATAATGTGTTTTGGGTCAGAGAAAAGCTATGAACACTGTCCAAGAGGATGTCAATTGGCTTCTTCAGTGTTATTTTTGCCACTAAGCAAAGAGAAAAAAAATCCCACACTCAGTACTATATTAATTTCTTTTTTCTACTTAAATATGAAGCTTTTTGTTACCTCTATATGCACACACAACAGTTGTATAAATATTCCTAAATATATAAATATGACTTGTTCAGTCTGCATAATGTTCCGTGTATAGACATGCATTCATATGTACATACATACAAAGACACATTTTTCAGAAGTTTTAGAAGTACTAAAAGGAAGTATATTTTTCATAAGTGTAATTGCATATGTATTAATATATTAACACTGAATAATATACATACCTGTATACATAAATACATACAGGCAAAAAGAGAATTTTAAAAAGTTTTTCCAAATTGGCAAGTTTGTATCCATTTATAGCTAAACCTTCAATGATTTCAAACAGGGAAGAAGCAGTAGAATGGATGGCATTACTTTAGAACAGATTTGGAAAGCATTCTTATTTGGTCTAGACTTAATCTTCAGTACCATTGTCAGTTTAATTAAACAGCTCTGCACTTCAGAAAAAAAAAAAAAAAAAACAATGTTAAGTACATATATCAATATTGCCTGTAACAATAATAGTTACCTTTTCCAAGTGAAACCAATATATTTTAATGCTTCCTCAGCTAAACAATCAAGAACATAGCACACATGTTCTCCATAACCAGACTTTAATTTTGAAGGAGGAAAATCCGCAGTCCTCCCCTGAAAAGATAAAGACATTATTTGTTATATTCCAGATGTCAAGATTGTTTCAGCAAAGAACTACTGAGCACATGTATAATTTTTCTACTTTTCGAATGATTTAAGATACAGGTAATTGCTTTGCTTCTGAGACATTCATTCCTAAAGTCTTTTCAATCCATTGATACATTTACACAAAGGAAAATACAGATACTTTATGTTCAAAGCACCAAATTAAAAGACAATTATACCCTCATCACACATGTTTCCCCTTCCTCCCGGGTCCATCCCACCTTGTGACCTCCTTATGCCCAGCTTTGTCAGAAACTAGGATTCCCATGTCTGGCTAGAATGCTGACTGTAAAGAAATGTACATGCAAGGTGAATACTGCTGCTCTGTTATCACCCCATCACACCTCAGAAAAATCCAGAGGCCGAATGAAGGGGAGAGCTTATAACTGTGTTCAGTCTAGATACCAGCAAAGCTTTCCTTTGTCATTTTTTAATATCTTAATTTTTGCCTCTGTTTAAAAGAATATACCACAGCCTACATGCAGGATATAAACACCTAACTTTCTGAACTTAAAAAAAAAATTGCAGCCAGTCCTGAAGATACCTGAAAAGCTAGGGTCAGACAAGAAGTGGAGGAGGACCTCCTCTAGCAGTGGACTTAGAAAAGGACAGGGAGGAGATGAGGAACGGTGGGGTTGGGAGGGAATGAGGCATGGGGGCTATGGCTGGGATATAAAGTAAATAGACTTTACTTTATATAATGATTATACTTTAAATAGTGATTAATATTAAAAAATAAAAATTAATATAAAAATAATAAAGGCAGCTCCATCATAGCAGGAAAACACATCATTAAGTGAAAAAAAATCAGTAAAAGTACTGGCATGGTAAAATATAATTTTTAAGCAAGGGTACAAATTCATTTATTAAAAATTAGAAATCTGTGTCAAAAATGTCTTATTGCCCTTCCCCAAGAAACGTCAGGAGTGAAAGCACAACTGAGAAATCCTAACAAATCCAAAATCCTTTCAAAGTACAGTGCTCATCTTTGGAACTCTGAATTATCCCTGGAGGAGAAGGGTTATCCATTTTCCTAAGAGTTTACTTCTGAGAGTTAGCAAAATTAAGAAAAGTATTATTACTCTGGGCTAACGAGAGTCTATGGTAACATTTTGAGAAGTGCAATTCATGTTATATATAATATCAACCATTCTGGGAAGGTCTTACTTTAAAATAAATTCACTAATATCACTAACATCAGCCAACTATTACCTGTCTGTCTGTCTACTATTTTGGAGTCATCTAAAAGGCTAGCATCTGTTACTGAATTTCTAATACTGAAACCCACAGCTCAAGACCAGGGAGCAGAAAGTATCTCACTTACCAATGAGCGCAGCTCAGAGAGTATGTTGGAGATAGTCGCATTGGGGTCATCGTATTCTTGGGGCTGCTCAAAGGGATGTCCTGTTTTGTTGATCAGCCACGCAGCAAGAGTGCAGAACATGTAGAATTGCTCACCGGGGTTGGTAGGCAGAGCAAAGTAGTGTCTGTCTCAAAGCAAGGGAGGATGGGATAGGTGAGACAAAACAAACCAGCTGGGAAGAACTCACAGAGACAAGTCCAAAATTGCTGAATTTGCCCCTCAAGCGTCATTCGTCAATACTCTTGAACTCTCTAGGGATTCATAGCACTCACAAAGTTTTGAACTACTATCACTGGGGCAATCACTACAGCACACAAAATATTTTATCAGAAACCATTCAACCAGGGAATGGAAGGCAGTATATTTTGGAGAATAAATACATGAAGCTTTGGTCAAAATCACATAAGTAACTGATGATAAGTGACTTCCCCCACAAATGGCAATTCTGGATTGTGAGACTCTTGGAATTTAAGAGATGAGAAATTTATCATGTTTTCACTCCTTGTAACATATCAGCTATGTCAAACAGTTGTTTCCATCTTAGCTGCATATTCAAACCAGCTCCTAAAGTCATGCCACATGGTGCAAGCCAGGAGCTTCCCTCATTCCTGGATAACATAGCTTATGGGAATGGAACCCAACACAGGTACATTTCAAAAGTTCCCGAACTAGAGTGTTGCGGAAAGGACCAAGAAAGTCTGCCACTTCCCCTTCATCACAATTGCTGGATTTTGCTAATCCCCTTATTGTACTAAATATGCTCCCCTGAGGATATGATTTATGTAGTGCCATGAGAGACATAAAGGGTATAAGGAGCACCACTCAGGAAAGCTGATTCAGAGATTTGCTTTGCTTTCTTTATGTAGCTATCACTATTACACTGATACATATACATACATACATATAGATACATATATATATATATATATATATCAATTGTAATCAATGAAATAAGAATCAGTGATCTATACTTCTATTTTCTAAACTTTTTCCATCCAGAAAGTATGAATGTTCTGAAAGAAAACAGAAAGCCAGGAAAATTTAAAGGGCCATGAACTCTTTTCAGGCATAAGCTTATAAAGAATCTACCCACCAGTGACTGTTATTTTTCTATCAACTGGCACTCAAACAACAGAGGAATTGGACACTGACAGATACTGTGACCCTGTGATGATGGTTCTCAAGCATGAGTTACGTCAGAATTAGCCAGAGGGGTTGACAAAATAGATGGTTTATCTCCAGAACTTCTGAAAAGGCAGACCTGGAAAGGGTCTGGGGAATTTCTTCCTACAGTCCCAGGTGATGCTGACTTGCTGGTCAGATAGTGAAACTGTGAACCACTGGCTAGAATATATCCACACAAATCCATCATTACAACAAGGTATCAATAGGAATGTAAGGTCATTCTTCCTTTGTTTGACATATATACTTGAAAATTTTTTGACGTATTTTTATCAACACCAAAAATGTTGGCCATCTATATTATTATGGTCTAAAACTTCTATCATGGATCAGGATCAAGATGAACTTTCTTCTCTAACTTCTCCCCTTTCACAGACTAACTCTGTATGGACATAATTCTGTTATGTTGCAGACATAACTGTTAGGGGGAGTTTGTATAAAAGCTCAAGTATGTTTCAATGCAAGTGTCTGGAAGAGGGCAAGAGCTCAAAACTGTCGAGAGAAATAATTTGAGCCCACCTGTACACAGTAAATGAATGTACTTTAGATAATTCCTTTTAATTGCCTCATACAGAATAAAGCAAATACAAGCATTGAAGGGAAGGAAAAGCAACGAATAACATATCTCTAAGCTACCACGTTTACATGAGAGTGTGCTATCTATCACTCTAGGCAGCTAACAGCACTGCCTTCAGGATATTTCGAAATTTCTCTACCACAGCAAGTACGGAACTTTTTAGGTCCTGTAGTGAGGGTCTTTGCAACACTTACTTCACTTGCCTTCTCAGCTTTCCAGTTTCTAAGAGTCTTGTTTCTGCTAAAGAATTCAGTCTTTTGAACCATAGCAATTAGCCCACAAGTTTACTTGCTACAGAAAAGGTGTTCCTCAGCAGCGTCCTAAGTATTCACAGTTGTTAGTTTACAAAGTCTAGCAAAGGACAACAAAAACTAGAAATCTAAATGATAGGATCACTCATCTCTAGAGATCAGTTTCTCTATCCTTTCTACTATGGGTATTTTTATTACATTTAAAACAAGATCTGTGTTTGGTGCACGGTGAGTGTATGTTTTTAAAGAATGGGCAAACTGTCTTCCGAGGGCCTCCCTGCCATTACAAAACTTGTTTACTTTCTCCACAAAATGAGCAAGTCTGAAAACTCCACCTCCCTGGGAACAGAAGTCCCCTTCCTGGACAAGAAGACAGAGGAAGGGATGTGCGGATCCCCGCGCGGGGTCTTCGTCTCACGGAGGAGGAGCATCCCCTGGGCCCAGCCAGCACCGGGCGCCGGGGGCAAGGCACGCACCTGGACGGGGGCTTCAGATTGTTCTTTCGGAGGAGCTCCTCCTCATAGCGGAGCAGCTTCAGCTTCTCCACCAGGTCTTCCATGACCACGAACATGTGGTAGGCCGCGCCAGGTCCTCGCTCCACCACCGCCTCCCCTGCTCCTTCCCCGCGCGCCCGGGACACCCCATCCTCCAAGCCCGACGGCGGGATCACGGCTGCCGCGGCAGCCATCGCAGCTCAGACCCACAGCGCCAGGCGTGGACTCTGGCCAGGATCTCCGAGGCCTCCGCCGCCTTGTACTACACAGCCCGCACAGCCGCCCACCGTTACCAGGCGACCGTAGGGCCGCCGGTCACCACGGCAACCAGACCCCGCCTTCTCCGCGCCCAGCCTGCCTCTCTAAATTCTCGCCAACCAGAAGCTGAGGTCTGCGTGACGTCACGCCACGCCCGCCCCTCGCTCCGGAGATAGCCCCGCCCCTGGGCGTGGCTTTTCATTTCCTGCCTCTGGCGACTCTTTCTCTAGGGCCTTAAAGGCGCAGAGTCGGCGGCTGTTTGTCTCCGCACGCTCGTTGCAGCCTAGAGGAGCGCGGGAGCTGGTGGTTGGCGCAAGGGCTGCGGAGGGACGTCTGGTTACCTGGGTAGCAATTCAAAGGACTGAAACGAAGCGGAACACTGATCCTTGTTTCATTTTCTCAGAGTGGGAAGTTTTCAGCGGTGAAACTCGCTGTCCTTAGTTTCACGTTACTCTCGAAATTCCGCCCGCGAGACTGCTTTTGTCTATTTCTTAACTTAATCGGTCGCGCTAGACTTGATACTGTGTTCTAAAAACGACTTCCTATGATGACCCTATCTTACTCCAGCGTTAGCAGAGAGGTAGATTGGAAGGGGCCCGCAGGGAAGGGCCGCGTGGAGGTTGAAGGGAGGAAAGCAGGTCTGGGGAAGGATGGACCACCCTCACATCCTGTCTCTTAATCCGTTCCAAGCCCATGCAGATATAAATTTTTGAGCGCTAGTGAAATCCAACAAAATATAATACCTGGAAAGGCAGTTCTGCATTGCAGCGCTGCATTGCAGCGTAAACAAGGACATTTCTGCTACTATGTCTGCAGGTATTGACCTAGAAAATACAAAGAAGGAGGCATAACTGACCACAGATGTAACTTAGCCTTACAATTCTAAGAAAAATCATGCATCAGGCAGTTTTCATAACGGTTAAACTAAGAAGTGAAGCGAAGACTAGAGGCCCAGCCATCTGTTAGGATAACTCATAAGCAAGAGGTCAAACATTTTGTTAGTTTAATCCTGTGGCTGAAAAGGGAACATTAATGTCTTGTGCCACACTTTAAAGAATGTAGAAGAATCGTGTTTTTGACATAACTGAAGTCTGAAACCTATTTGTAATACCTTTGCTTTGTGATAAAACGAAGAGCATACTTTTTCTTCTAATCAACCTTGCTTCTAATACTATTAAAAGTATCCAAATGAAAAACAATTCTTTTCATCAGATAAAAGACACATAAAACTACAGAGTCATGTAGAAAACAAACTAAAGGGAAAAAGCCCACAGATAATTGGAAAATTGCATTCCTTTAACATCCTCCCCTCTGTGTGTGTGTCTGCTTGTGTGTAATGAATGTGTGTGCATATTCATATGTGAGGGGGGTATGCACGTGCAAAGGTTCACAAATAGGGATCAGAGGACAGCCTTCAGTATCAGTCCCCAGCTACCACTTTGGGACAGACCCTCTTGTTACACATATGCCAGGATAATTGACCTGTAAGTTTCCGGGGTATTCTATCTCTGCCTCTCAGACTGCTGTAGGACTATAGACCCACGCTATAGTGCTCATCTTTATATAGGTTCTGGGGAATTGAACTTAGTCTACACACGTGTAGGGCAATTCTTTACCCAAGAGTTGTTTTGTAAATAACACTGTTTACAAGTCATGAGCCAGTGGCTTAGTAAAGATGAATGGGAAAGATTGAATTTGCCTCCAGCCCCCTATCCAATTCGCCTTTCATTTTTCTCAACTCTCCTATAACAGTGATCACCCCAGGCACATCCACATCCAATGAGCACACTTGGAAGGTGAGAGCTAGACAAGGTGGAGGTGAAGCTTTTTAGGAATAAAATGAGAGCCACATGTATTCAGATATATGTCTGGGGATATTTCATTAACCAACAAGCAGTCCATGGCCTTTAAATGATTCTTGAATGGCTCTCCAATAGCAGACATGAGTTGCTTACTCCCAAGGCTGTGGGTGTTCACTCAGAACATGCTGCCCACATAAGTTACTCTGACACTTCTGGAAGGTTATGCAGCACAGAAGGAAACAGCCACAATGGCTATTCATAGTTCTGGCTGACTTTCAATAGTGCATGTATTTTGACTTGGGGGGAAATAATAACCCTTTCAAAATCCAGCCATTTCCTTCCCTGACTTGTCCTTGTTTACAAGCAAGTAAAAATCAGTTTTCCCTTGTGAAGGGAAAGAAAGAAAGAAAGAAAGAAAGAAAGAAAGAAAGAAAGAAAGAAAGAAAGAAAGAAAGAAAAGAGAAAGGAGGGAGGAAGGAAGAAAGAAAGGAAGGAAGGAAGGAAAGAAAGAAGGAAAGAAAGAAAGAAAAAGAAAGAAAGAGAGAGAAAGGAGGGAGGAAGAAAGAGAGGGAGGGAAGAAAGAACTAAAGTATAAACTATCCTCAGTAATTCTGGCACATAGAAAATAAAAAGAGAAAATTCAATTTTTCAATACATTATGGTTTTCTACAGGGAAAAGTAGGAAAGAGCACGGAAATATCATTCATCTTTAAAAGGCCCAGATGTTTTCACATTTCCTTATTTATCTGTAAGAGCTGCCAACAACCATCAGCCTTTTCCTTGATGGAAGGAGTTTCCTCCATGAGAATATACACTCCTATCCTCTTCCAGTTATCTCGGCCACTGAGAAGTTCCACACTATATTTTTAATAGCTTTTTCTTTCTGCAAGACTGACTCTTTGACTAAGCATCCAGATAGAGCTTAAAGAGATCTCAGTATGGCAGTATGTGCTTACTTCCTACAAACACTTATCCTCACAATCCTTTTGACCACTATTTGTGGTCAGGCTTCAGGTGGTTTTATTTCTTACACACCATCCATGAAATGATTGGAAGTAGTTCGTAAGGCTTTTAAAAACCTTTCTATGTCTGTATACAAGCTAGTCTCAGAAAACTAAACAGAATCCCAGCCAAAGCTGGTTTAAGCTAAATGGATTTCCCTGAAAGGTACTTAGCAAGGCTGACAGTAAAGGGAGAAGTTCAAAGAAGGAGTGAGACTTTCTTGAAGAACCTCCCAATATAGGAAATAAGTCTTGCAAGACTTATTAATAAGACATATAATAAGACTTAATAAACAAAATATTGCTTTGTTAGGTTGGCCTGGAGAGAGGATTTTTGGGTCATTAAGAAAGAGCTCTCCTGACTGTAGTGATGGTCTTATCAGAGGTATACACTAGCTAAAGTGGGAATTTGATCCATTTTCTCTCCTTGCACATGCTCTGTCTTCTGACATGAGTTGGCAAAGCATGAGACTATCACAAGAAGCTACATAAACGTGCGCCATCCTCCCAGACATCCCAGACTCCAAAATCAGGACCCAAATGGATCGCATGTCTTTATAAATTTCTTAATCTCAGCTACTCTGTAATAACAGACCAATTAAAATGCTTTTTTTGTTGTTGTTCAGAAAAGACTCAGTAACACCCATAAGGAATGCAAAATATATATATCAGAAAACCAATAATTGAATAAGATTTCTTTGAAACTGAAACTATAAGGCTGAAAAAAATTCCCTCTTGGGTTCTGTGACTAGGCTTACAGCTTGAGAATTAAATTACATACTGATAGCTTAACAGAAGAAAAGCACACAAATTTTATTTAATAACATCCCATGAACATGGAATCCTGCTTAGAAAGAAGCAGTTAAGATCAAAAACATATGCTCTCTGATTTTTTATTAATACAAATGTAAATGATACATTTGTAGCAAAGTGGTAAGATAAAGGAAAATTAGTTCAAGCTTCTAACAGTGATAAACTGTAGGCAAATGATAAGGAAATGTGTGTTTAAAACTAGTGGAAGATAAAGTTTGTTTTAATAGGTTTGTCTATACACACTCCTTTCAGCAGCAACTTCTAATGTTCAGTAATAAAAGCATCATTCCCCTCTTAGTATATGGAAGGAATCTGTCTCATGGGAAACCTCAGACCTGCTTTTAAGTAGTGACTGAGGTCAGAGTATCTGTGTCTGATAGTTTGCAAATGCCACCCATTCAAAGCAATCAATATGCAACATCAGTATCTGGGCAGAAAGCTTTAAATTCTTTCAGTCGGGTAAGTGCTGTGAAAACTCTAGAAAGAAAAACAGTCACATTCAAAATGTGAATGTTTGACTTATTACCTAAGCAGGATGAAAACATATAGCTAGGACACTGAACAATGTAGCTGGACTCCCAGGTGGTAGGAGTGAGAAATCCAAAGAGGCTAGAAAGAGGCTAATGAGAGAGCTCAAGGTTTTCCACCCGTCATACACAAACTAAAAACAAATTTAATGCAGACAGAGAAGCAAACAAAAAAAATCAATTCCAAAAACAAAACAAAACAAAACAAAAAAACCGCACAAGTCTGGAAATAAATCTATTATTTTTAATGGATAAAATGGTTCAACCTTACCGACATCTAAATGCATAATACAGTTTTCACGAACGAGAAAATCAGTGTCATTGCCATGTTTACAAGCCCCATGTCATTCAAAGAATGCTGATCTGGTGCTTTACACATGAAAGCATACTTTGGAGAAGTAGAAGAAAGGAATCACAATAGAATATAGCAAGTTGCCAAATAAAAGTGAAACTTTTTATTTCAGGAGTCAGTAGGAAATAGCCAAATAGACAAGGCTTTGCATGGAAATTCCTTATGCTGAAGATATGGGAAAAGATGAATGAACCACAAAATGGTAAGAAGCCATGGGCCACTCATACAGAAATAACTACACTTATGATTCCCATTAAAATCTCACTTGTATTGAGGACACCATTGTAAAGTATGTTTGATACGTTTAGAGGAAGGCAGAGAATTGTTAACTTCAACAAATCACTTTGTAAAATAAATAAATAGAAAAATTGAAAAAATAAGCTCATAATAATTTAGTTTCAGAGGTATAAATATAAGACAAGGTAATAACCAAAAAAAAAAAACTGTTTATGATTCATATAGAAAAAAGATGCCCATGGATTAGTTTCTAAAGCACATAAAGTGAGAATTACAAATCTATGTTGGGGAGCTTTAGGTGATCTAGTTTAGAGTTTCCTGGACTTCGTACCATTAACATTTTAGACTGATAGCTTGTGTGTGTGTGTGTGTGTGTGTGTGTGAATTGTTCTGTTCTGTGGACTTTTGAAGACACACTTTACTACCGATTAGACTGCAGTAACACCCACACTTGTTTTGATGACCAAAGATGTTATTAGACATTGTCGAACAGCCCTTAATGGTCTGTGTTTGGTGAGGGTGGGGGTGGAGGTCACTTCTGGCTGAGAGCCACTGTTCAAAATGCAGGTTTGGCGTTGCAAATGGCTTTTAAAGGGCTGCTCACCAAAGGTTAAATGAATGCCCTATGTGAGCAGACTATTAGAAATAGAAAACTCACCTTCTCAAAGACAGGGCATTTTTTGTTATGCATGAATTTGTTTTGCCACAAGCATTGATTTTGTGAAGATCTGAACACTATACATCATTGTGAGTTCCCAGTGCTTGAAGATGACCTTTATGCACAGAAGATATATTTGGGGCTACCTTTACCATTAAAGAGACTTGATTTAGTAATGTATTAGAGTTTATTCTAAAATTTTTAGTTTGTTATTCAGACTGTATTCAGTTTACAAATGTAGATTTGTGACCCTCAAGTACAAGGGGTAATTGCAACTTATATACAGATTTTAAACTGTTCGCGAATCGACTGAGCTTGTTAATGGTGTTTGGAAATCTAATCCAGATACTGATAAGTCATAGTCTGAAAGTAAAGGAAGGGAGAGGGATAAGTTCTATTAAGGATTCTAACACAAACGTGGATATAATGATAAAAATTTTAGTAAGTTATTTGGTTACAGCTAAGGTTTGAATCTGTACCCCTAAATCATGTTTTAAAGTTGATCCTTAGTGTGGCACTATGGGGTAACAGAGCTACAAAGGAGATGTTTAGATGGCAGGGGTTGAGGGCAGCCCTCTACTCTCATGAACACATTATTGTCTGTTATGGAAGAGAGTTTACTCTGTCTCTTCGACTATAATGTACATGTTCTTTCCTTTTCCACAATAGGCCGATTTACCTGAATGATCCTTCCAGATGTGAGTCTTCCAATCATGGCCTTTCCAGCCTTTAGAACTGAAGAGAATTATTTTAATTACCTAATCTCAGGATTTTGTTACAGCAGCACAGAACGAATTATAATCGTACATACAGTGAACTTAAATCGTAAGTTAGTTTGTTTTTCTAATAGACCCAAATCCCATATATTAGATACTAGATATGCACAGATAATTTTTAGCATAATCATTATTACCATGTATTTGATATCTATCATTATTGTGCTTACTATCACAACTTTTAGTAAGTGAAACATGCTCAGACCTAAAATTGAATCATAGAGTTTCCTATCCAGTGTGCCGAGAGTCCTGGGTTGAATGTAAAAGAGATTCTTGCCCAAAGCACCAACCCTAATGTGTTCTATTTCCCTGAGTTAGGAAATGATTTTATAACCTGCTCCCTTGGGCTTACTTCATTCTGTGGTTGTTTTCTACTAATGGAATTCTTCTAACCCCATTAAGATTACACTTAACTGTGTCAACTAATTTTGACTCTCAAGGTGGAGAAATACCACCCACTTGCGTTATATGCCTCAACGCTTTGATGGGCTCAATTATTTAATTTTCTTGTGGGAAAATGAACCACACATTTGAAGCTTCAAGTATGTAACAGGCTATAGGAATGATTATTTAAGGAATTCAAGGCAGTGTATGAGTCCATGCATGTGTGTTTGTCAGGAAAGAGGTATAAGGTAGATGACTTTTTTCAGTATTTTGAGCTTTTATTGAAAATATATATTTATTTTTCTCACATAATATGTGGTGGTTTGAAGAAGAATGGCCAAACAGGTCATAGATTTGAATGCTTGGCCATTAGGAGTGGCACTTATTGACACAGATTTGGAAGCGTGGCCCTGTTAGAGTAGGTATGGCCTTGTTGGAGCAAGTGTGCCGCTGGGGTTGGTCTTCTGTGTTTCAAATGTTCAAGCCAGGCCCCAGTGTCCATCTGTCTATTCTCTCTCTCTCCCCGCCTGCTGCCTGAGTATGCAGATGTAGAACCCTTCAGTTATTCTCCAGCATAATGTCTGCCTGCACACCACCATGCTTCCTGCCATGCTGGCAATAGACTAAACTAAACCTCTGCACTGTAAGCCAGCTCCAGTTAAATGCCTTTCTTTAGAAGAGTTTCTGTGGTCATGCTGTCTCTTTACAGCAATAGAACGTTAACTCAGACATAATACATTCTGATTACAGTTTCTACCCTCCTTAACCCCTCCAGTTCTTCCCCATCTGTACTCTCATACCAATTCACCCTTTTTCTGTCTCTATTAGAAAACAAACAGGTTTCTAAAATAATAAGCTTTCTCCCTTGAGCCCTCCTTGCTACTTTGTTTCTTTGCATCTGTGGATTGTAGTGTAATTATTCTGTATTTTATGGCTACTATCCACTTATAAGTGAATACATACCATGGGTACGTATTCTGGGCCTGGGTTACGTCACTCAGGATGATCGTTTCTAGTTCCTACCATTTGCCTGCAAATTTCATGATGTCCTTGTTTTTAATAGCTGGATAGTATTCCATTGTGTAAATGTACCACATTTTTTTATCCATTCTTTGGTTGACAGATATCTAGGTTATTTCCAGATTCTGGTTATTATGAATAAAGCTGCTATAAACATAGCTGAACAAGCGTCCTTGCAGTATGGTGAAGCAACTTTTGGGTATATGCCCAGGGGTAGTATAGCTGGGTCTTGAAGTAGAGGTAGTCCCAGTTTTTGAGAAAGCGACAGACAGATTGATTTCCACAGTTTGCACTCCCACTATCAATGGAGGAGGGTCCCCCTTTCTCCACAACCTTGCCAGCATGTGCTATCACTTGAGTTTTTGATCATAGACATTCTGATAGGGAAGGTGAACTCTCAGAGTGGTTTTGACTTGCATTTCTCTGATGACTAAGGATGGTGAACATTTATGTAAGTGTATCTCAACCATTAGAGAGTCCTTTGTTCAAAATTCTGTCTTTAGATAAACCTACTAAAATCTGTACATCTAAAGAAACTCATCAAGAGGGAGGACCCTGGCTAAAATGCTTAATCCTCATCCAGAACAGCAAAGAGGATGGACACCAGAAGAAGAAGAAAACAGGAAACAAGTTAGGAACCTGCCACAGAGGGCCTCTGAAAGGCTCTGCCCTGCAGACTATCAAAGCAGATGCAGAGACTTATGGCCAACTGTTGGGCAGAATGGAAGGAATCTTATGTAAGAAGTGGGAAATAGTAAGATCAGGAACCCCACAAGGAGAGCAACAGAACCAGAAAATTTGAACACAGGGGCCTTCCCAGAGACTCACTCCAACCAAGTAACATGCATGGAGATAACCTAGAACCCCTGCACAGATGTAGCCCATGGCAATTTAGTGTCCAAGTGGTTTACATAGTAATGGGAAGAGGGACTGCCTCTGACATAAACTGATGCCTGTTCTTCGATCACCTCCCCCTGAGGGGCGACCAATCTTACCAGGCCACAGAAGATGACAATGCAGCCACTCCTGATGAGATCTGATAGACTAAGATCAGAAAAGAGGAGAGGAGGACCTCCCCTATCAGTGGACTTGAGGAGGGGCATGCGTGAAGAAGGGAGAGGGAAGGTGGGATTGGGAGGGGAGGAGGGAAGGGCTTATGGGGGGATACAAAGTGAATAAGGTGTAATTAATAAAAGTTAAAATAAATAAATACTAACCATTAAAAAAAAATCTGTCTTTAGTTCTGTATCCCAGTTTTTAAATTGGGTTATTTGGTTTTTTAGTATCTAATTTCTTGAGTTCTTTATATATTTCGGATATTAGCCTTCTGTTGGATGTAGGGTTGGTGAAGATCTTTTCCCATCCGGTTGGCTTCTGTATTGTCCTATTGACAGTGTCCTTTGCCTTACAGAAGCTTTTCAGTTTCATGAGGTCCCATTTATTACTTGTTGATCTCAGTGTCTGAGCTATTGGTGTTCTGTTCTGCAAGTTGTCTCCTGTGGCAATGAATTCAAGGCTATTTCCCACTTTCTCATCTTTTAGATTTAGTGCATCTGGTTTTATGTTGAGGTCTCTGATTCACTTAGGCTTGAATTTTGTGCAGGGTGGCCTGGGGAGGAGAGGGCATGGGAAAGGGAACAAGGGTGGGACTAGGAGTAGGGAGAGCAAGGGAGATAGGGTAAGAGAATGGAAATCAGAGGTGGGGGCATCACTGGGACTTACCAGAGACCTGGGATAGGAGAGGCCCCAGAAAGTCTGTGAGGGTCACCCTAGCTCAGATGCCTATCAGCAGGGGATATGGAGACTGAAGTAGCCACCTCCTGTACAGGCAGGAATTTCAGTGGAAGGATAAGGACACCAACCCACCACAAAACTTTTAACCCAAAATTTGTCCTGCCTCCAAGATGTGCAGGAACAAAGATGGAGCAAAGTTTGGGGGAATGGCCAACCAAAGACTGGCCCTACTTGAGACCCATCCCATGGGAGAGAACCAATCCCTGACACTATTAGTGCTCCTCTGCTATGCTTGTAGACAGGAGCCTAGCGTAACTCAACTGAGAGGCTTCACCCAGCAGCTGATGGAAACAGATGCAGAAACCCACAGCCAAAACTTAGACAGAGCTCAGGGAGTCCTATGGAAGAGTTGTGGGAATGATTGAAGGAGGTGAAGGGGTCAAGGATTCCACGAGAAGATCTACAGAGTCAACTAACTTCAGCCCACAATGTCTCACAGAGACTGAACTATGAACCAGAAAACACACATGGACTGGTCCTAGGCACCATGCACACATGTAGCAAATACACAGTTTAGTCTTCAACTGGGTCCCTCAGCAAATGGAGCAGAGGCCCTCTCTGACTCTGAGGACTGCCTTTGGATCCTGTTCCTCTAATTGGGCTGTACTGTTTGGTCTCAGTGGGAGAGGATGTAGCAACTTATGTGCCAGGGTGGGTTTGTACTTATGCGGGAACTCCCCTCTCTCTAAGTAGAAGGACAAAGGAGAAATGGGGTAAGGGTGTGTGAGGTGTTGACTGAAAGAAGAGAAGAGGGGCTGCAATCAGGATGTAAAGTGGATAAATCAATAGGTGGATAGATAGATAGATAGATAGATAGATAGATAGATAGATAGATAGATAGATAGAT
>NW_026585689.1:3832526-3862740 GCF_907164565.1 Psammomys obesus | reverse complement strand
GATAGATAGATAGATAGATAGATAGATAGATAGATAGATAGATAGATGGATGGATGGAGGAACAATAATAATAGGATGTAATAAGTTAAAACAAAAACTTTGGAATTTAACAAAACAAATAGATGGAAGCGAGACAAGAATCAGAGACCCACTCATTTGCACACTCAGCAAGGTAGATGACTTTGCAATGTACATTTTAGCACTTGGCAACAATGTATAAAAAAGAATATAGGAAGGTGAAAAATGTTTCTAAAGGTAGTTTCTATAGTTAGAGTATATATGTTCTTAAGCTGGGATAGGTAACGACCAGAATTGTGAGAAGTGTGACGGTTAACAAATCTTAGGAAAAGAACTTTTGAACCAGTACATGTTCTAGGACATAGACAGCACTGCAAAGCTTCCCCATGTGGGAGAGGAATGTTAGCTGTTAAGGCTTTGTCCCACTGCATGCTTTGAGCTTCTCCAAGCCCCTGTGAGTAAGGTGACTCATTGACGAGAGAGCTGCGGCTGTGAACTCATCATGCAATGCCTTTAATAGCTGGCAAATGGCAACATGAGCCCGGTAGAAGAAGGTAGCAGCAACTTTGAAGACAGCAGTTGGGATTAAAGGTTGATTTTAATGTTTTGTTCATGTGCATATACGCGTGCATGAATGTAGGACTGTGCACATGTGAGTGCAGACTCTTACAGTGTCCAGAAGAAGGCATCCGAACCTATGGGTGCTGGGTACTGAACTTGAGTCCTCTGCAGGAGCAGCACATATTCTTAATTATTGAGCCATCTCCCCAGATCCGATAGTTTGCAACATATTTCTATTACTCAAAGTGGAGAGGCAGGAGGATTTCTTGAGAATTCAAAGACAGCCTGATCTACATATTGTGTTTTAGACAAGCTACACCGAACTACACAGTGAAAATCATTCTCAAATCAGGAAGAAAGGAAGGACAGAAGGAAGGAAGAAAGAAAAGATAGAAGGAAAAAAGGAAGGAAAGAAAAAGGAAAAATGGGAAGGAAGATAGGACGGAAGGAAGGAAGGAAGGAAGGAAGGAAGGAAGGAAGGAAAAAGGAAGGAAAGAAAAAGGAAAAATGGGAAGGAAGGAAGGTAGGAAGGAAGGAAGGAAAGAAGGAAGGTGAGAAGAAAATAAGAATGGGTATATGCCCATCAAATTATGTGTTCTTAGATGTATGAAGAAAAAGATAAGATGCAAACTGTCAAACAGGAGGCCTAGCACATCAAGTTACTTACAAATATTCAAATATTCAGCTTAATTTCCTAATGAGGCTTCTATTCCATCATATATGATAGTGACACTTTGATTTGGTATATACTGGGTACTAACAAGAAGGATTGATCTGATTTGTCAGAGTATTGAAGGTTAAATAAAACCCCATTTATTTTTCAAGAGCCAGATTTAAAATATCCAATTACTTTACAGCCTGGGACAGCAGTTTGTCTTTGGGAAAAATTAATTTAAACTAGAGAATAAATAATTGATGCCATAGAAGAAACCTCTCTAAATGAGTCTCCCTGGAGCTTGATAAAAATGTCTGCTAGATGTTACCTCTGTGGAATTATGCACCTTCATGGTTCAACCCCACACTTCGGTGCTCAGTATGCCAGCCTTTCTGAACGCCTGTTTTACAAATCATTATTGGCATCTTGTCATGGGTTTTAGAATCTGTCGCCCAAACCACTACATTTTAGAAAATGTTGAATTTAAATGCTTTACTGTTGTTCCCCATCTTTTGTGGATAGCGCTTTATTCTGTACTTAAACCGTTCACTTCACGAGCAGAAAACTGTTCTTTCATTTTGAAGATGTGGGTGAGAGAACCCAAACTCATACATACAGTGTCACTCAGTTGCTTTGTGACATCGACGGAGAGGGCTTTTCAAACGCTGTTGTCTTTCACAACAAACATTTGAATACAGATAACATGTTGGGCACTGCCTATAATCCATGAAAAGACTCATGAGCCTGGTCTCCACTTTACCACTTTGGAAACTGCAATTGTAGTAGTATGTGGAGGAGCAAGCCAATTTGGGGGGAAAGGGGCTCTCCTGTCATTTTTCCTCTCAGCTCCTAGTTGGCTGTTCTTCCATTCTATTCCTATGTCTTGTGATATGATCCCAATTAAGAGTCTCAGGATTCCTTCTCATTTCCAAAGGGTGGAAACAATTAGAGGAAACCCAGAGAAGTCAAACTTCAGAGCTAAGTTTCCGGACCTACTCTGTGTGCCCAATGCGGGGGTTGATGTCCTCCAGCCTCTGACTGTGTCTGCAGGGCCATGAGTTGACTTTTGTTTGTGTGCTTATGTAAACTTTGGTCAAGGTTCCGCCATATATAGTCAGGTATTTCTGTAACCCAGAAACAACTAGAATCTCCGTTCTAGCCACCAAGAATTCAAACTGAAGTGTGTTTAAGTACATGCTAAAGAACTTTTTCTCCAAAATAGCCCCGAAACAGGAGCATAAACTAACATCTCTTCCTGCAGCTTCATAACAACTTGTCATTTTCACTCAGGCTTTTTTTTTCCTTTGGCACACTCTGTATGCCAAGCATACACTTAAAAAATTATAATGCAGACTACAGAGGCATCCTCATAATCTCTGCTTAAGATTTTCCTTTTCTATGACACCCCAGGCAAAGATACTTTCTCAAGAAGACTGTGTGGTTAGTTGTATGTAGATTTTGTGGCTGTCCAAGCTCTCAGGAAGACAGGAGAGCTCTCCCACTCATGGAACAATGGTGGAAGGCTTTTCCTTCACCCAATAGCAGGGGAAAGTAGCTAAGCATCTACCATCTCTTTTCCTTTTTTGAAATTAATGTGAAAGGTTTACATTGATTTGCTTCACTGTCAAGAGTCAAGTTTTTCTAATTGACTCCAGTGAATTTTTTGGCTAAGGTCTATAAAACTGTTGTTGCTGCTGGTTTTTTGTTTGTTTGTTTATTTGTTTGTTTGTTTTGCAGGGCTGAGGGATTGGTTTTGCTATGTGAATTTAACATTAAATATCTGGTAGAAAGTCGACTTCTTCAGTTATCTATCTTCTTGATATTTAACAAGCCCATATTTATGAATATTAAAACATGTGCTGCAAATATACATTTAAAGAAATTGAATTTGCCACCCGAGACATAACGTATACTATCTGTCTCTTATTTGAAGTTACTGAAAATTTCCCTGTTTTCTATTTTCAAATTGACAGTTCATTTTAAGTCAGCCACTCGCTATTTCCTTTAAGGAAGCAGTGCTGAGCATGGAAACCTCACACTTTACTTTTGGAAGGCAAAGGATGATTGTCAGGCTTTACTCTGCTAAGGTTCTTTGAGGAAGAATAACACTTCCTAAATAAGGCGGGGGAGGAGAGCTTTCCTGAGTCATATTAGTAATTCCTCAGAGGAGCTGGCTGGTTCAAAGGAAACACCAGCTCCCTTTGTGAAATAAAAGGCAAAAAGGTCTTTATTCTTACTTGAAATACAATGATGACTTTCTTATACTTCTCCCTCCAGATCTGATCCTCTTTCAGTCTTTTGTCTACATTGTTCCCAAAGTAATCTTCCTGCAAATGCAAATATGGACTTGCTGCTATCATTTCATGGTCCCTTTATTCAGGACAGCAGCCAAATTTCTTAGCTTGCTATGTAAGCCTCCCGGGACAAATTCAGGCTTTGTGTGGCCCAAAGCTCATGTAGCTGAGGGTAAGAATCATAAGAAGAAATACAGAATTTTGAATTCCAGTTCAGCTTCTGGGTTTTAGAAAAGGCCGTTCAGATGAGCCTCCCCTAAGGCATAAATTTCACCAGTCTCCTGGTATATCTTCTCTATTAAGGGAATTGCTTAATTATCTCAAATGAGCTCAGGTTACGGGATCAATAAATAATGAACAGGAGGAAGGGACAGTGTAGGAAAAAGTAACTGACAAGATGAACTTGCTGATAGCCCAGTTATTGCTGACTAAAATCAAGACCTGAGGTTGAGAGTTTGGCCAGGGAATTTCCTCCTAACATGAGAGAAATGTGCTGAATCTTTCTCATACTTACCTTAATAAAGAAGATATTGAGCCCATCGTTTTCAGACTACATTGATTTCAAATAGGTTTGACCCTCGGTTTGATTAAATAAAATTAAGTTAATTACATCTCCATAACAAGGTCACAGCATGCAACCACAGTAGCTACCAACTTCCCTCGCTAACCTGTCACTCTCTGCATGAAATAGTTATTTTGTTTAACAAGTTTCCTGTTCTAATGAGCCACATTCTTGGTAATAGTTTAATGGTAGATGATTAGATTTGGAATCTCTTACATCATTGTCTGGCTATGTCATTAGCACAACTAAAATCATGCTGACAGGGCCTCTGGTTACCTCCCTCCCTAGATCAAAGGGTCTAGTCCCCCACACCCCCGCTTGAGACTGGAGAGGATGTAATGATAGGAGTCACTACATTTATTCTGTCATCGTCTCTGCTTATCCATATAAACACCCCTTCTTCATTCTCTGACTCCTGGTCTCCTCTTTTGTTTTCTCCTTAGCCTCTTTTTAAAAAATGAGCAGTGAATTCCTTATTTCTGTGGTGACTTTTCTCCAAAATATTTATGCTAGCTTGGATCCTTCAAGAAGTAGAGGCCAAAAATGGGATTAGACACATAAGAATTTTATTAGGCTGTATGCCTGAGATAGAAATGGGAAAGAAATTGGCAAAGACTAGGACAGAAGCCAGACCCTGGTACAAGACTAATGCCAAGAGAAGACTAAACAGAAGGAAGGTTGGAGAGAGGAGTCTCTATGGTGCCAGGCAGTCTAGAGCTGGAAGCCTTACATATCAACTTGTATGCCCACCAAATTAATACACCTAAGTTTGGAATGTTGCTGTTTCCAGAAGCAAAAGGGATTTTCCAAATGTCTTACTTCTTTCTTTATGTAGGAGATATAAGATACAGAAATTTGGCTTTTGCAGAAGATGGAGAGATGGCTCAGTAGAAAAGTGCTTGCCTTACTATCATGGGGACGGGAGTTCCAATCCCTAGTACACACATAAAGCAAGGCAGGAGGGCTCCATAGCTTTTCTGTTATCGTGAAAATGGGAGGCAGAGACAAGCCCTCCTAGGGGCAAGCTGGCTAGCTAGAATAGCAGAACTCATGAGCTGCAAGATGTGTGTGTGTGTGTGTGTGTGTGTGTGTGTGTGTGAGAGAGAGAGAGAGAGAGAGAGAGAGAGAGAGAGAGAGAAGGAGAGGGAGAGGGAGAGGGAGAGAGGAGACACCTTGCCTCAATAAACAAGATGGAGAGCAATGGAGGCAAACACATCAAGTGCATAGTCACACACATGTGCCCACACACATGCTAGCATCCACACACTGAGACGTGCATACACATACACTAAAAAGAGATACATTGACCTTTTGCTTAGAGTGGGGATTGTCCAGGCATGTTTCTACTCACCAGATCCCGAACGCAATACTGATGAAATTGGTAGACAGTTTTATAGCTCGGTCTCTCTGGCTCCACTGTGCGCGCATCTCAGCGCCACCTCCAACCTCTTGCTCCCATTCCATCGGCATTATGTCATGGATATGATAGACCAACTTGATGTTCCCTAGGATGCCCTGGGGGTTTAGAGTCCTCTGTGCTCTGTCTGTGTGGCTTGACTACTTAAAACACTCAGAAGGAACACTCTAAATGAATATAGTTGTCCATCCATGTGAATGTAAATGATTTCTGATTTTTTTTTCTTTCTTTTTTACTTTCTTGGTGGAGACTGGACAGGATGCCTCCCGTACGCACTCAGCCGCCTATTGTTTGTCTGAGGCCACGTTAATGGATTCGATCAACCAAACCACCCCATGGCACAGCAGCTATGGTCTGGGATACTTCTTGGTTGATGGTCCACAGTAACTATCCAGATCAGTGTGGTTTATAAGGAGACTGGAGTAGCATACTGCACAATGACATGAACTGTCATAGGATCTGCCACTTGCGTCCTCCAACTATTTAGTGCAGATACACTTTTTATTAATCTGTTTTGTCACATAACCTCCATGAGGAGATGCATTGTTTTTAAGTTTTGGAGCTGTTTCTGAGGTCTCATCCCAATGGTCCCCACTGTGAGAGTTCTCCATAGTCTCAGAGCATGGTGAAGGGGTCATTCCACCTGTTCATTGTCTAAATTGGAATGAATGCTTGTAGGAAGGCAGCGGCCATAGCTGGGTGGCCTTTCCTTCCAGGTCCCATCTCCTTGTTTAGTCAGTGGGTCACAGATGTGAGAATGTGTTGTGGTCTGAGAGCTGAACAGGTAATTATGGCTCTGTTCGGCAACCGCTCTCAGCAGCCTCTCATCCATTCTTGGCTTCTGGCTGTAGTTTTAAACTGCATGCTTGTTACCTGCCAGTCTGTCTCTGAGACAGCAATGCTGAATTAACCATTTCTACAGCTCCCTGTAGGTCAAAGCTTTGCCAGTGATTGTGATAATTGCAGCCACCTGGAACACACAGGCTAAAAGCTGTCATCAGGCTCATGTTACTTGAAAACCTCATCATCTTCATGGATGTTAATTAGTCTTAGGTGGCTGCTTCTGGGGTGATAGTCTCTGGCATGTTGAGGGTGCAACACAGAATTTTGTCTCCTTGCCCTATCACATTCTTGATAGTTTTTGTAAAGGGTGTGTCAGGGCCCTTCTGAGAAACATACTGTGATAGGTCTGCTAGCCTGTCACAGCTGGTCTGCTAGCTTCCCTTAGCCTCTTCATTCCTTCTCTACCTTCTACTAGGGCACCTTAGGTATTTCTATGTGAATGATTATTGGTCAGACTTCTAGGAACTATACCAGCTCTAAGTTTAGCCACACTAAGGTCCTTGCTTGGGTGTTAAATCTCAAGACTTAAAAAATTATCCCCAAGTCAGTGAACCTTTACATACTGAGTTATATATTCTGGCTGCCTTGATCAAGCACTTTGAGCATTCAGTCCTAGGAGTAACTCCCTGACTCCTGCTGTTCGAATGCTGGCTTGTATGTGCGTATACATTTCTTCAGATGTAAAGGGCCTCCGTTACTTAATGACTCCCTGCCATTAGCATCCTGGATTTACACTTATGATAACTAACGCTCTGTAGCCGATACTTTCATTTACTTTTGTTTCCCTTTTCCACATTCTGCTTTATTTGTTTCCGAGGTGTTTAAGAGGCATTCTACCATCTGGTCTTCCTACTAATTTACATATGATTGTATACAATTTAGGACAATAAAATTAAAAGTTGATATGATTCAGTGAGCACCATAAGAGTTAACTTCTCTTTGCTTTCTCTTGTCTGTATTAAATACAGGGTGATGGAAAGCAGGAATTACCCCTAAAACAAACCACAAGAAGCAGTTTCAGGATGCTTTGCTTCCCCCTGAGTTGGTTGATTAACATTTCAACTCTAGCCTGACATATAATTCCAAAATAATAAAACCCAAATTTGCCTTCTGAAATGGCCTTTTTGAATTGGGAATTGGGGAGCTTAGTTCTTATCCAAAAGCAATTAAATGGCCTTCAACAGGTGACTCATGGTTTCAAGATAGCTTTTTTGGTGTATTCTAGAGCGGTGCACTAACACTGAATGGGAAAGTGAGGGAACAATAGTCCTGTGTCCTGAAGGACACTAATTGTAGTTAGCCTTGTATTAGTCAGATATTCCTTTAGAAATCTCACCAACAGAAATGGGCATTAGATAATGAGACCGATTAAAGCATTTAATTCCTGTCTGCACAGGAGTTAAAATGCAGGGTAGCAGAAGAAACAAAAGGGAATGAATGAGAACAAACCAAAATATACCTTATGACTGTGCACCAAATCAGCCCTCAATTTGTTTAATCTTCATGTCATTTATACTTGAAGTGCTGGCTAATTTGCAATATTGTTTGGAGAACTCAGAGGTATCAGAGTGAAGCCGGTTTTTCCAAAGTAAAATTAGTTGGGAAGATAAGAAAATCCACCATTTAAAATAAATTGGCTCGGGGACTCGCTAAAACTCAGGACAGGGCTATATCGCAAATGAAATCCTTATTGGAGACTTAGCTTTGATTTATCAGCAAAGATAAAATCCACATCTTACTGGGAAAGCAATAGATATGAGCTAATTATAATTTTGATTTTTGTGGCAACAATTGGCCTTGTTTGGTAATTGAAGAATTTTAAAGAGAAAGATGCAATGAAATTAGAAAATTACAATGCTTATAGCAATTGTGTATTTTATTATTTGTTTAGTAAACTAGTTAGTTTACGTTGGATTGCACAGAATTTAATGATCGAACCCCGGCCTCTCTTTCTTGAGAACTGTTGGAATCAAACCTTATCTCCTTCACGTGTGTTGTGTTTTCATAGTCAGGCTTGAATAAGGTGAAGGGACCTTATTCAGAGAGCATGTTCCAGCTCTCTGCCTGCTCAAAGACAGAATACCACACGGGGACGGAGCACAGAGTTCCATTGCTCTAGCGTAAATGCTACGGAATCAACAACTTAAAGTAATAGTGAATAGAGCAACTTAAAGTAATAGTGAATCCAGAACAGTCTTGTTGTGTAGAAACATCTTGGTTAGAAAAGGGTTCTAAGCTGTGAGGAGAGGGGAAGCAGGGCATCAACATCTGACTTTGATGTAGTCTATGAAGAAAAAGAGAAGACTTGAGAATTTGGGAATCTTGATTTATTTGACTCAAGATGGCACAGTCATTCCAATGCATACTTAGAATTATACACCTTTACTGATGCCTTTTCGTCAGCAGCAGTTCCTGGCAACAGTGTTGGTCTATGTCACAGTTACAATTACGTGACTGTGAACAAAACTACCCGGCCCAAGCTGAAGGGAGGAATGATTTATTTGGCCTTGGCTTTAGTGAGATTTCATCATGGCAGCGATGGTACACAGGGGGACAGCTCTGTCAGTGCTTGGAGCCTATGGCGGCCCATCAAATTTTGGCAACTCCAAAAACAGGGTCTAGAGTAGCCACCCTCAGTTCAGAGTCCTGCCTCTAGTCATCTACTTCCATCCATGAGGCTCTACCTTCCCAGGACCCCACATTCCCCACAACAGCTCTACCAGCCGGGAAGCTAAAGTTCAAAACATGAGCGTGTGGGGCACGTCTCAGATTTTGAACTGTGGAAGAATAATTAACAGAGAAGTTTAGGTACTTAAATTAGCATTTAGCATTCCTCTTTGTCATCTTTATCTGCCTTCTTAAGCTTGCAGCCTAAGTGATCCCTGGCTCACCCACCAGCTGTTGGCTAGTTGCTATGCAGATGCCTGCCCCCATCAACCCTTGAGGATGTTCTGACGTACAGTGTTTGGATGGAGTCTGTGCAGATGTGTGTTTAAAGTTTCTACAGCTGAGTTCAGCATATAGCGAGGAGTTACATCTTCCTTCCAGGAAAGTTACTGCCTCTCTCTAGCATCTTGCTGCTATGGATAAGAAATCAGAACAACTTTTCCTTTTCACTTTTACTGCTTGCTGGTTTAACTACCCAGTCCTGTGATATCTTGTGATGTAAATTTTCTTCCCTTAGTGAGACCATTTTGCTCCATCAATCCTGACCTTACAGCAAAACCATTTTTCCTCATGAAGAAGAACTCAAAACAAAATTAAGTGGCTCTGCCTTCTTATACTCAATGGCTTTTTAAAACATCTTATTCTTTGAGCAAGGGGATCTGTCTTGTCTTTATTGCCATTTTCTGCAAGTCTAATTTTAACTTCTCAAAGCAGCCCTTTATTGGTTTTAGTTATAGCTAGTTTCCTGAAACTGCATATGCATTGTTTGTTTAGTCTGTCTCTATGCTTCTTTTCCTCTGCTCCTGAGGTGTAGTTGAACCTCCCACCAGTCCCAAACAGTCTGTCACCATAGTAGAATCTCTGGCATTGGAATGCTCTAACTGTTTTGAAATAAACCTTCGTAGTACCTGGCACGTTTTACAATGCTCTTGACATTCTTTTCTCAGTTGTAATAGATTTGGTTTTTTTTTTTTTTTCTTTCTCTCAAACTTTCTATTTTCTCCCAAAGGCACTAATTTATAGCCAAAGTGAAATTAATTCAAGGAGAAAATATGCTTTTTTTTTCAAAAGAAGCTTCTTTAAAACATCCCGCTTTATTCTTTTCAGAAGTATTCATCAGGCAAATGAAGAACTTACTGTATGTCTTTTCCCTTCAACACTCCTTCTGCATAAAACATTGCTACATCAAAGTCAATGCAAAATTTTATGTAAATAGAATTTTTCTATTAGTTTGTACAATAGAAAAAAATAATTGGAACCAACTAGCATGTCCAGTAGTACATAGTTAATATTCCATTGAATATGTGATGTTTACTTAGACAACATTGGAAAAGACGCTTTGGGATACTTAATGACAAGAAAAAACACTCATGCAATCACAAAGGAGGTTTTGAGATTATGAAAAGAACACAGTAGAAGTTTTCTAAAAATATATCAAAGTGAATCATCATGTTAACAACAGTTCTACCATTAGATTATTGTGGTATTTGTGCTCTTTCTTTTATTTTCTAAATACCTTTTAACCATAAGGTATTTTAAATTAAAAACTGTATTTGATCATTTTTATCATAAATGTATTGTCATCTTTGGTTGTTTGCTTGGTTAGATTTATCTTTTATTTTCACATCTTGTTCTAAAACCTAGTGAAGTCTCAACTATCAAAGACGATGAAAAAAGACAGAGGGGACAATTAATTGGTAAGTAATTCTTGTGACTCCCTTCTAGCTAGCATTTGAGTCTAATTGGATCTCAGGAACAGCACTCAGGGATTACTCAGTTCTTTGTGTTTCAGATTTAGGCACCATCTCACACCAACCTTACAGGATACTTAGTGTTTTGTAGGTGTGGACACTAGGTTCATATTGTCACGCTCACGTGGTTGGTGTGCCATAGGTTGTTTGTGATCCAGCACCTCCAATGCAAGCTTCTAATCTTTCCATCACAAGCAGAACTTGCATCATGTAGCAGCCTCCAGCAAAATCATTATATTGTATACAAAAGTCTCCATTTCCTAGCCCTTCAATAAGTCATTTTCAAATTTAGCTTTACTGTTTATTTTGAGATTAGTTCAGATCCACATGAACTTGTAAGAAATACCAAGGATTCAGTATCCCTTTACCGACCAAACTCCGCAGGTAACATCCTATCATAGTGGTACAAGATCACCACTAAGATACTGACACTGATATGGTCAAGATACAGAACAAATCCATCACAACAGGAATGCTTCAGCTTGACCTTTTCCAGCCATTTCCACTTTCCTCTTAAGCCCTGGTGACTACTGAGTTGTTCTAGTTGTATAATGTCGTAAATGAGGAACGCTGCTTGAATAGAATCACACAGTATGTAACCTTTGGGGATTAGGTCTTAAAACTGAAACTTATTCCCTGGACACTCGTGTATACTGATGTGTACAGCAAATGCTGGCTCCTTTTTACTGCTGAGTTGTACTATGTGGGATGGAAGCACTACAGTTTAACCATTTCCCCTACAGGATTATCTACATTGTTTCCAGGTTGTGAATATGATTATTGAAGTTTCTATGCTATCATTGTATAGATTTTAGTATAACTGTCAGTCTAAGATGAAATTTTAGGGGTAATTGTTGAGTTTTATGATAGTTGTGAGATAGTTACATGTTTTGTATTAAAGAAACTAGCAAAAATGTTTTTAGACATCTTTATCAGCAGTGTACAAATAATTCAGTTTCTCTCCATCCTTGCCCTATTGGTGTTGCCATTGGTTTTTTATAGTAGTCATTCTGGTTGGTATATGGTCATAGCTCATATGACCAATAACACTGAGCATCTTTTCATGAAAATTTCTCTCATAAGCGCTTCTATGAAATGTCTTTGTGTCTTTTGCCCATTGTATTATTGTGTTCATTGCTTTTTATTGTTGAAATGCAGTATTCCAGATACAAGTCCTTCACTAGATAAGAGGCCTACAGAGAAATGCTTTTTCTTTGTCTCTCAATGTACTCTTTCTCTGACTGAAGGTTTTACATTTTAACAAAGCTCGACTCATAATACTTTTCTTTTTCTGTACCACATTTTCAGTGTTCAATCTAAGAAATGTTTATCTGTAATACCACAGATTTTTCTCATATTGTTTAACTAAAAGTGTTACAATTCTACATTTTATAAAATTATGCCTCATTATGATGGGGTTTCATTAAAAAAGGTGTTATTATGAAATTTCATCACTGTGAAAATATTAGAAAATGTATTACATAAGCCTAGGTGGTACAGCTTCTGCTATACCTAATGGTCCAGTTTAGCTTATTGCTTTTAGGATATAAGTCTGTATAATCTCCCACTGTTCTGAACCCTGCAGGAGAAGGTAAATATTTGTATATCTAGGCCAAATAAAAACAGGATAGAGAGATTTTTGAAACTAGTACATGTTCACAGGGCAGTTATGAAGAATGGAGTTTTCACAACCGAAAATCATTATGAGTGAGTCAGTGGGTGAATGATGGATGAGCATGAATGCCTAGGGCATTACTGCGCACAGCTGTGTAGGCTTTAGAAGCCCTGTACATTTGGGATATGCCAATATATAAACAAATGTGCCTCAGTAATAAACTAGCTTTGGCTTACTATATAATTTTTGCTTTATAAATATTTATACTTCAACTTTCTGACTCATAGAGGTGGTTTAAAACACAAACATATTTTACAGGTATGCAAAAATTATTCTTTGCTATTTCCTCACCCACAAAACTTTTTTTTTTCCACTTCAATTTTTTAATTGCTATTTTTTTAGAACTTGTTTTTAAGAGCTAACATAAGACTTGTTATCTTTGGCTTTCACCGGGTCAGGATCATTGATCATTGTTGTCATTTTCTCTACCTCCGCATCCTGTCCTGGTGGAAGGTCTTCGCAGTAATAACATTCAGGGAAATGTCAATGTCATCTCCTATGATAAAAGTTCCTTCTGGAATTTCTCCCAACAGATTTGCCTGAGACTGTTTTTATGTGAACATTTTCTATAAACAGGAGCGGTAGACCCTGAAGATTAAAAGTATAAAATAGTAAATACAAAAACCGACAACACTGTTGTTTATTGCTGTCATTGCCAAATGCTGTCTAGTGGATGCAATTGTGTGGGCTGTTTTTACACCACTGACAGCACAATAGGCTTCTCTGTACTAGCATCACCGAGAGCATGAGCAATACAATGTGATGGTACCACTGGCCAAAGGGGGTATTTCAGATCTGCTGTAATAATATGGCATCTCATAATATGCAACCTATCATTGACTAAAATTCCTTTTTGCAGAGCGTCACTGTTTCTAAGTCATCACACCCCGGATATTTCAGTCATTTCTCAGAAAGACTATGGTTATTTTTAAAGTGGGTTTGAAGCAGAGACATGGCTCCTAGATTGCTGCTATCTTTGCTCCTAGGTTCTCTCTTTGCTCTCTAGGTTTTCTCACACACAACAAAGAGATGTGTGTTACGCTTATGCTTGAATTAGCATTTGCACACATGTGTCTATAAATACTTTCATATGCAAGTATCCATAGCTGTAGTAATTTAAATGAGTTTGTAATGCTATGTCCGACTATGATCTGGTCTATCACCACACAGATTATGCTAGCCTCCTTTCTTTGTTTGCTTGCATATTCTCAATGAAGGAACCCGGTTCCTGTTGTGAGAAAGAGCTTTATCAACAAGGGTGCTTGCTGGCATCTATCTATCTATCTATCTATCTATCTATCTATCTATCTATCTATCTTTACCATTATCTATCTATCACTAGCATTAGCATTATTGAGCATTAGCATCAGGAAGTCTACTCATTTCCTGAGTTACTACACTCTCATCACTGAGGTTGTTCTACACATTACTGACATATCTTAGGCTGTCTACACATTCTGCATTTGGTACAGAGACTACTGGACCTTGCAAATATTTTTATTTGTATATACACTTTTGTGCTATAAATTTCTGTGGGGTTTTACAAATGTCATGATATGCATCTATAATCACAATTATGAAGAATTGGTGCCTGGAAAAAAACTGATCCATATTTCACCCATTTAACCTTTTGCCTTTGCCTGGTAACCACTAATCTTCTTATGATTGCTGTCATTTGTGCCTTATAACTTGCATTATGCAGCTTTTCAGGCTGGCTTCTTCTACTTTTTAGTGTGCATATAAGATGCATCCATGTCTTTCTGTGGTGTGATAGTTTAATTCTTCATTTAATTCCTAATTAGTAGTGTACTATCCAGACATATCAAGGTGGTTTATCTAAAACACTACTGAAGGATAGTTTGGTTTCTTTCAGCTTTTTCATAACTGTGAATAAAGCTGCAACAGACACTGACATGTTGATTGTTGTGTAAACATAAATATGGAAATCATCTGGGTAAGCATCTATAAGCATGATTGCTCAGTAAGATGATCAAACTATATTTAGTTTCTAAGAGGATGTCAAACTGTTTTTCATAATAACTGTACTTTTCTGCATTCCTACCATCAACAAATAAGTGTTTGCTTTCTTCTACATCTCCAGCAGTGGTTACTACTCTTAGCTCTTTTTTTTGCCATTGTAATTGATATATAGCTCTTATATTTTAATTGTTAAAAATCCCCTGAAAGACAGCTGGTGCTTTTGGCAACTCAGGAGAATGGAAAACAAAAAGTTCTCTTCAGCTACCTTTAGACAGTTGTTTGGCCTAACAGAATGAGGGCTACTCTCACTGCTAAGGAATGATTTCAAGACTCACACAAACCCATGTTTCCAGTATTCCCTTATGGCAAATATTTGTAATGTCAAAATGAAATTCATTGATAATGTGTCTGGGTGTGTGAGTTTTAAACAGCAATATGATGCTTTATTACACTAAAGAAAAATTAAATATTAGAATCAATGTGTGTATATTCAGTTCTACTTACATTAAAGATAATACCGTGGTTAGATATTAGTCTTGAACAAGAAGGTGAGAATAGCCAATGCCACTCCAGGCAAGACAAGGATGTTGAAGGTATGGCTCTTCATTCTATCGTCACCATTGGATGGCTAAAACAAACTTTTACTTCCCATATTCCAAAAGACTTTAGTTCCAGGTCATAATGATAGTCAGTATGGTTGGGCTCTGAGGGATTCCTTTTAATCCTTAAAGATTGTTGTGTGCTCACATGCTGAAAGAGGGCCAGAGGGTCCCTGCATTCTCTTCAGTGAGGTCATTAATCCTTTTAATGAGGATGATGCCTTCTCATCTTAAACTAGTTCCCAAAGCCACGTACCAGTGCATCACATTGAGAATTACGGTTTTAACTTGAGTTTTTGAGAGAGAAACAAGTTTCGGCCTTCACAATCAGGATGGGTGGCTACTAAGACAAATGTGTTCATGTTGTGCATGAGAACACGAGTGCCTTGCTGTATGCTAAGGAAGGGCATTGCCCCAGCTGAAATAAAACTAACATGTAATGCTAAATGTTGCTAAAGTGGAAAACAATGAGAGTATATGGTTCTTACAAATTAAATCATATTAAGTGCACATATGATCTTAAAATTCCTTATATTCCAGTATGATAGTGAGAAACTGTCATGCTTCCTGCTTTGAATATAATTCTATCCATGTTGGGGCATACATTTAGTCTCATCTACCAAGCCAGAGAAGAGCAGATTCTTCAGTGCGCCATGGGGACTATGGAATGAATTAAAATGAGACACTTTAAAAAAAATTGTGTGTTAAGTGATTGGGAATAGCACTGAAGAAATTGTTGAAAAATACGCAACTCCAAAATTTTTTATTGTTATTTTCACAGCATAAAGTTTTATCCTTGTACTAGGAAAACAATGTAAGATGACGAAGGATGTAAAATTTTAATGCACTTTTTGTAGTGAAATGAAGTAAGCTTTCCATATGTTCCTCTAATTTGATAATATTTGGCATCTAGTTGCTTAAAAGGAGTACCAAATCTATGATACATTTGCAATCTGCCTGCAGATTTTGTAGTAATTGCATATCTGCAATTTTAACCAATACATAATTGGAAGTGCTATGGTACATTGATTAGGTAGGTACCAGAAAGTAAATCAATTATCCAATAGTTTAAAAATAATGTCTTTATTCTACTTAGGCTTCCCTTTGTGCAATAATTCCTTAACTTACATTGACTGTTTGTATGAGTCTATGTAAATGTTCAGTATTTTATTTCATAAAGCATTGATTTATTTTTGTGGTGGATTTGATACTCTAGGACACACACACAGCACACACATAAATGAAAACACTAACAGGAGTATTCCATGAGTGTGACTTGTATGCATTAGATTACCTGGATTGCTTAGTCTCTTACTCACTAAATGCCTGAGTTTCCACGTCTTTACCATTAATCATCAGAAAATGGGCAATGTTCACAGATTACCAAGATGTTCCTTAATTTACATAACCTGATTTGCTGATGATCACACAATTATTTACAAAGCCCTGACTTGCTGATACTACCACAGTTCAAACCTGTGTTCCTGCCCTTTCCTGAAGAGTATTGTGAGGTTTGGCCATTGAGTCTGTGAACACTGCATATGTCGATTCTCTTATAACTTCCTGGGGGCAGCGGGATAAATGATAAAAGATATAAAGGGCAGTGTGATAAAGGTCCTTGAGTAGTATGCTAATTATTAGCAAAGAACATGCCAGCTAGGTAGAAAAAAAATAACCTAGCTCTTCCATTGGTCTTGTTTTATCGGTTTTTGTTGTTGTTATAACTTTGTTTAAAATGAGAAAACCAAGAAAAAAAGGAATGGCTATGTAAGAATGTACTATATATCAAAGGCTGCCTTGATGATTCCACATCTAATCTTCATAAAAGGTATCAGAAGATTTTTCTGTCCTTCTGTAATCACCACTTAGTAGTAGAATAAGAAGCTGTTGGAAAATGAAATCTGCTACAAATCAACAAGGAGAAAAATTAGACACTGGAGGAGAGCTTGTGGCATTGTGTGTGGTATTGAATAGATTGGCAGTGAGGGCTATTGATATGGTTTTGTTTGTTTTTATAAAAATGCAAGGCTATTACGAATAAAGCTGTTACGAACATGGTTAAACAAATGTCCTTGTTGTGTACTTGAGCATCTTTGGATATATGCGTAGGAGGGGTATAGCTGGATCTTGAGGAAGCACTATTCCTAATTGTCTGAGAAAGTGCCAGATTGATTTCTAAAGTGGTTGTACAAGTCTACATTCCCACCAGCAATGGAGGAGGGTTCCCCTTTCTTCACAACCTCTCCAGCATGTATTGTCACTTGAGTTTTTGATTTTGGCCATTCTGATGGGTGTAAGGTGAAATTTCAGGGTCATTTTGATTTGCATCTCCCTCATGAGTAAGGATGTTGAGCATTTCTTTAAGTGTTTCTCTTCCATTCTACAATCCTCTACAGAGAATTCTCTGTTTAGCTCTGTACCCCATTTTTTAATTGGATTACTTGATTTGTTGCTTTTTAACTTCTTTTTTTTTTGTTTTTGCTTTTTAACTTCTTAAGTTTTTTATATATTCTGGATATTAGCCCTCTGTCAGATACAGGTTGGTGAAGATCCTTTCCCAGATTTCCCAGTCTGTAGGCTGTAGGTTGTCATTTTGTTTTAACGACAGTGTCTTTCCCTTTATAGAAGCTTTCATAATAGCCAGAACCTGTAAACAACCCAGATGTCCCTCAATGGAGGAATGGATATAGAAATTGTGGTACATTTACACAATGGAATACTACTCAGCAATTAAAAACAAGGAAATAGTGAAATTTGCAGGCAAATGGTGGGACCTAGGAAAGATCATCCTGAGTGAAGTATCCCAGAAGCAGAAAGACACATGGTATATACTCACTTATAAGTGGATACTAAACCTATAAGATAGGATAAACATACTAAAATCTGTACACCTAAAGAAGATAAACAAGAAGAAGGACCGGGGTAAGATAATAAATCCTCACTTAGAAAGACAAATGGGATGGACTTTGGAAGTAGGAGAAAATGAGAAGCAGGACAGGAACCCACCATAGAGGGGCCTCTGAAAGATTCTACCTAGCAGTGTATCAAAGCAGATGCTGAGACTCATGGCCAAACTTTGGGCAGAATGCAGGGAATCATACGAAAGAAGAGAGAGTTAGTAAGACCTGGAGAGGGCAGGAGCTCCACAAGGACCAAATATATCTGGGCACAGGGACTTTTCTGAGACTGATTCTCCAACCAAGGACCATGCCTGCATATAACTTAGAACACCTGCTCGGGTGTAGCCCATGGCAGCTCAGTATCCAAGTGGGTGTCTTCGTAAGGGGAACAGGGACTGTCTCTGGCATGAATTCTGTAGCTAGCTCTTTGACCTCCCCCACCCCACCCTGAGGGAGGAGCAGCCTTGCTAGGCCACAGAGGAGAACATTGCAGCCAGTCCTGAAGAGACCTGATAAGCTAAGGTCAGATGGAAGGGGAGGAGGCCCTCCCCTATCAGTGGACTTAGAGAGAGGGAAGGAAGAAGATGAGGGAAGGAGGGTGGGATTGGGAGAGAAGGAGAGAGGGAGCTGCAGCTGGGATACAAAGTAAATAAACTGTAATTAATATAAAAAATAAAAATTTAATTAAAAAATGCAAGGCACCTGGGAGATGCTAGATATAGGCATTCTGTCTCCCTACCTTGTTTAAGGTCTCCTGTCCAACTTGTAGGAATATTCAACTGTTCGGTCTTGCTCCTTGCTTCTAGGAACAAGTATACTACTCAAGGCTTGGGATTTGTGATTCAGCTGGAGCTGTTGCTTGGCCTCCATTTAACACAGAGATTTATACATGTGCAACAATTAAATGTTTCAACTTGAAAGATGGAAGGAGGTCCCCTTAGCTTAGATTAAAGATTCAGTGCAAGTGAAATAAAGTGCTTTCTGAGAGCTTGTGTACAGAAAATGTCTAAGTGTTTGTTTTATGTGCCGCCCTTGCATGATCTGTGTTTAAATCAGCGAGTCGCGTGCTGTGACTCTGGAGTCTCAAAGGTAGCATGTGGGAACACACAGCTCATGAAGGTCCACTGTGAAATTTTAAGAGCTCTGCCATCTGTTAGTCCAATGATTGATGATTTAAAATTAGACAGGACATGAAATCAGCAAACCCTACAGACAAAACCCATAGTCCTCCATCCAGATGCAACTGTTAAATATTTATCAGTGGACTAGGGTTCAAAGATTGACTCATTCCACTGTGGCCATTGATATTTATTTACTTACATGCTTAAGGGACCTTAGATTTATTAGGACTTCTTTCAGTGGCTTAAGATACTTGGCCACACGACAATTATGATATTAAGGTAAGGGAAGAAACCACATTACTTCTTCTTATGGAGAACTCAGGGGCAGGTGGCAGTATCCATCAGCCTGTGGCTCATTGTTTTAAGGCTATGATTATTCCCATGAATCCTCACTTTCTACTACTACTGTGTCTATTGACATTGATTTGATGTTAATCTTCTGCACATATCTTTATAAAATATGTACTGTTCTGCACATATATGTTCGCATAAAGAACTGGTTTAGTTCACTTTATTTCATATCTTTTATACCAAAATATAGTTTTAACTATTCTTAATTTGATTAATATTAGTGACCAATTGTCCCCTGTGAAGATTGGGCCAGTCAACTTTCCCATTGACCATTCTTAAGAATTCCCATTCTTACCAACCTTTAATAATTAATTTTGCTTTCCATTTCCAGACTAATAGGTATAAGTGATATCTTTTTCCTAATTTACATTTCTCTGATTATTAATGAGCTCAGGGATCATTTCATATTCTTGCTTGCCTTTGGGTTTTCTTTCATAAATTGCCTGTCAGTATATGCTTGGTACAGTTTTATTTTCCCCCATGGAGTTTCTGTCTCTTTATTATACATTTTTAATATTAATCTCTTATCAACATCTCCTACTGCAAGTATCATAGAGAAAATAAATTAAAGGTCTTTGTTATCTAGCCATGTATGAGAAGACAATAATTTTGTAAATTCAGCATCCTCATTCCTTTCCTTTCTATGCTCCTCATCTGCCCTTTTTATCAGTCAAGATTGATTAGACTATGTTGCAGTAGCAAACACATCTCAGATTTTTATGGCTTCTAACTGGCTGCACACTGGATTGAGAAATGAGCATGACAACTATGGATCAACACAGGGTTTCTGCCTGTCATGGCCACTCAGGGACTGATTGATAAGCTATTCATATAAGCACTGCAGAGACAAAGGGAAGAGGGCTTTGAAGGTACTGCTATAAAAATTGAATGGTTTGCCCACAGCTCTGTGGCCAAGAGTTGTCATGTTGCTTTAGCCAATTTCTACAAGGACGGGGAAGCAAAATCCCACCATTTCTTTTGAAAATGGCCATACACACACACACAAATGCACTAATATTAACCGCCCCTCCGACCCCCGTGTCACCAATCAATACAGGACACTACCTACTTTCTTGCAAGTGGGAAATAGTTGCCGTTTCTTGAGAAACAGCATAGAAAAGCCAATTCCAGTCAGTTGACAAAACTCAATGATCCTGCATCTCTGAACGATAATCATTTTCGAGAGTTATGAACAAGATGACTAATTACTAACTGTTCACGTGCCCGGTACACCTTGAAGAATCTGGAAAAAGTGACTTTAGTGAAAAGCTGCTCAGGTGGGACACAGTGCAGTGCAATTCGCAATCCTAATACCAACAAGAGAATTCAAGGGGGTCCTGAACGCTGAGGTGGCGGTTTCTAATTGGGAATCAGCGATACATCCTGGGGGCAGGGGCACCAGCTCTGCTGCCCTCCGCTTTGCCACTGGGAAGGTTTTGCTCTATTCCTTGTCATCCCAGGCTACATCTGAGGAGAGTGTTGGAGATTACGTCCCCTTTTATGGTTGAAAGCTTTCTCAAGCTGTTTTAGGGACCAAGGGTCACTTTCAGTTTCAAGTAGCCACCAATTCTTGATCTAGTCTGTGGTTCTCTGGACCATAACCACAACAGGAATTGAGTTCCCATTCGTTTGAGCCCAAGCACCATCCAGTGCCAACAGATATGTACATAATTATTTTTAAAATTGGATTGCCTTCAGCTAAGTGCTCAGCTTGAATTTGGGTTTGGGTACGGCAATCTAAGCCATTGTATCTTCTGAAAGAATTGACCATTCTACCAGTTTGAGCCTCAGTTTGGTTCTGCTGTGAAACGAAATTATAAGAAGTGCCACCTCTGTCTTCACCATTTATCAGCTGGAGATAAACAGTGACTCCTTGACGCTACAACTTCCAGAGTTCTCCCTACTCTTTATCACATTGACAGATAAGCGATCTCTCAAGTTATTGATTCCTTATGTGTTAGCAAATACAGCCAATGTTAAGTAATATTTTATTTTTTCAACCTCTTTCCCCACAGATGTCACCTTACCAAGCACCTCTATCATTTAATAACACCCATAGTGTATCAAGTGACAATTTTAGGGAAGGTCTCACTCACTACTCCAATAGTATGGATTGTTACTTTTCCTTGTTCCAAGATTTATTGTATTGTCAACTAGCTACTGGGCCAAGGACAATCAATTTGAAATTTTAGTTACCTCACCTTTATTTTTGAGTATGTATTTAGAGCACAATGCAGCCACTTTTTCCCTAGAAAGGATGCCGAATTTTGCAAACAAGGATTAAGTCTCCCTAAGCACTATAGTATTTTATTCTGAATCTGAGAGAGCGACAGTTTACTGGCTTATTTTCTCTTAAAATCATGCATTTCTAGGTCAACGGCCTAAATGTAACATATTAGATTATTATTAAATGACTATCAAGATCGAAATAATTAATATCTAAAACTAATATACAACAGAAGAGGATTGTAGCAATTTGAAAAAAAAAATTCTTCATAGGATTTGCCAGATTCTTTCATACTTGGATAAAGGATGAGTAGTTTGGTCATATCTGGCTTTTGTCAAAATATGCTTGCATAATCAGAAGGTTTCAAGAAGTTACAATAAGACTGCAACAGGCCTAGGTTTACAAATTTTTGTTTTTGAAAGATTCTTTTTTTTAATATTTATTTTTAATTTATATATTCACTTTACATCCTGATTGAAGCACCTTCCCTCCTCCCTCCCAATTCTCCCTCCCACCCTTTTCCCTCTATCCTGCTCCCCTTATACTCAGAAAAGGGGAACCCCCCTAACCCACCCCAGCACATCAAGTGGCATGAGGACTGAGCTCATGCTCATCCACTGAAACCAGGCAAGGAAGCCCTGTGAGGCGGAAGTGATCAAAAGCAGGCAACAGAGACCATGCCATAAAAAGCATCTACTCAACTCACTAGGGCACCCACAGGAAGATTAAACTCATCATCAGCTACACGTGTGGAGAGGGCTTAGCTCCAGCCCATGCATGCTCCTTGCCTCTGTAAGTTCCCATGGGTCTAGGTTAGTTGACTCTGTTGGTCCTCTTGTGGCACCCCTGTCCCCTCCAGGTCACCCTCCCCCCAACTCTTCTGCAGGACTGTCTGAGCTCTGCCTCATGCTTGGCTGAGTCTCAGCATCTGATTCAATCAGCTGCTGGTTGGGGGATCTCAGAGGATGGTTATGTTAGTCTCCTGGTGTCAGGGCTGGCTCTCTCCTATGGGGTGGGTCCCAGGCTGGACCAGGCCTATACTGAACATTTTTTCAGTGTCTGTCTTTATCTCTGCACATCTTGTAGGCAGAGTACATTTTGGGTTGAAGGTTTTGTAGGTGGATTGTATGTCCTGCCTGGCTAGAAGGTGGCCTCCTCTGTTTCCACATCCCCTGGTGCTAGAAGGCTCACTTAGAGACATCCTCATACTCTCCTGTACCCTACTCTGTCCCAGGTCTCCAGCTTATCTCAAAGATAGCCCCATCCTTGGATTCCCTTTTTTCTCTCCAAGCTCTCTCCCCATCCCTCCCTTTTTACTCTCCAAGTTCTCTCCCTTCCCCTCCCCACACTCCTCATATCTGATTCCTACCCCTTGCTTCCCTTCCCACACCCTCTCCTGTTGTTATAATAAATTAAAATCCCCAAAATTCAATTTAACTAATAAAGAACGAGGAGGCAGATGCTGGGGTGAAACCCTACTGTCTCACTGAGGCAGAGAAAGCACCCAGCTGATCTTCCTACTCAGCTCAAGTCCCAGAAGGGAAAAGCCAAAAGCCCAAGGCCAAAAGCTTGCTAGCTCAGCTGATGGATCAGGAGGAAAAGGTCTGCTAGCTCAGATGGCCCAGGAGGAAAAGCCAAAACCGCCAAAACCCCAACCCCAAAGAACTTAAGCCCCAAAAGCCAAGGAGCTGAAGAACAAAAGAGCAAAATCCCCCTCTCCTTCTCCACACTGTCTTAAATATCCTTCAACTCAATGCTTTTCCTTATTATTTAATCTCTGTCAGCTGGTTTCTTGCTCCGAGTTTTGACCTAGTGCTAGTAAATCCTGTGTACAGAAAGCTCTTGGATTAAAGGTTTGTGCTAGGGCTGTAATATACCATAATTACCTGTTTACAATAGACAGAAAGTTCTTGGATTAAAGGTGTCTGTGTGAGGGCTGAATCACACCAAACAAAACACAGGTTTTTACAGCTCACAATCTGGGGGTTCACAATGGGATCAAATATTCTGCAACACTCTCCTACCTAGTTCCCTGTCTATATCCACTGATGTCTGTTCTATTTCTCCATCTGAGTGGGATTCAAGGAGGGCCTCCTTTGGGCCCTCCTTGTTACTTAGCTTCTTTGGGTCTGCGAATTGTAGTGTGGGTATCTTGTACTACACAACTAATATCGCTTATAAGTGAATACGTACTAAGTGGGTCCTTTTGGGTATGGGTTACCTCACTCAGGATGAGTAATTCTTGACATTAATGTGCTAGAGTACAGCCTGTGAGGAATAAGAGAAACTGATGATGCCCTTTTACTCTAAGGATTATGGTAGGCGGTAAATTCTTCCTTAAAGCAGGTGGTCCCTGGAGCTAGTATTGAAGCAGTCAGATCTAAATGCAGATTTTTTGGGCACAGAATGCAGACTGAGGTGGTAAAGAAGTCTGAGTTAGATAGAAAGGGCCTAATTCATCCCCATTTACACAGCAATGACCTTGAAGACTTCAATATCTCCACTAATCCAGGTGATTAACACTAACCATCAGGTCGCACAGTACTGGGTCCACAACACCAAATGTGAAGAGGAATGATGGGATCAAAGGGAGATGTCCTCCCAGGGACAAAATTTAAAATCCATCAGTTTTCCAAGGTATACTTTTTGTCTTTCTCTACTTCTTCTAATTATCAACTCTTTAAACATAAAAAAAAAAAAATCATCACATTGTAGAACATACTTGGCTATGAGATATACCTATCTCTGATGTATTGTTTGTTTGTTTGTTTTTTCTGTGACATAATGCCATAGATACTCATTCAGAAAGAGAAGTTTATTTTAGGCGAGGTTTTTGGAAAGTCTTGTCCATGATTTCCAGCCTGTTGTACAAACCATGTCAAGAGCATGTGACAGAGAAAAACTTCTCACCTCATGGCCAGGGAGCAAAAAAGAATGAGACAGGTTGGGGTGTCAAAGTCTCTGAGAACCTTCTACTGGGCTTCACCTCTAAGGTCTTAACACCTTACAAGTCACTAACACATGGGCCTTCTGGGTGTGGTCAAGATCCAAGCTATCGTTTAATTCAGCCAGGTCTCCGTAGGACAGTGGAAAGTAAGAGACTACAAGGCAGGAAATGGGCAGTAGTGACAAAATTTCACTTCATATGTCAGAATGCCTGATAAAAGACCTATCATTAGACCCCACCGGCTATGCCGAGATAGCCAGAAAACACATACTATTTTTTCCCTTTCTCCCCATAGCTGAGTGACATCATTTCTAAGAAACTCAAAGAACGAGAAGAAGCCCTTCAAATTGGATCTTTAAACAGGAATGCAATTAGGTGATTTTTGAAGTTGGCTGGAAATAATTATTGATTTGGATGACTTTTTTTCTGTATCTGGGCAGTCTTGGGCATCCGGCACTAAGATGAAACTGGTTATAGAAAAAGGGTTCCCATTACGATATTTGCAACTTGGCTTTCAAATCTGCACCTGGCGTACGAAGATGTTTGGACAACAGCCAGTGGAATTAGAGGCACGGAGCATACATCTCCCTGCCAGTGTCACCTCCAGCTGTCAAGTTTTCCTACTGCTCATTTAATCATCCCCTTTAATACAGTCCTCCATGTATATATCTAAACATGAGAAGAGATGACGTTGTTGCGGAGTTCCCAGTTATTTTTGATTACCATGTACAACACAGACAAGATATCATTTTTTAAAAAAAATATTTGTTTGAACCAAGTTTGGATGTGGAACGTCCTTCTAAGTCTCATAATGTGAAAGACTTGATTGCCAGCTTGTGAGGATGCCGGGAGGATGGGCAATTTGAAAAGAGAAGTGTCTCTGTGGTTTTTGACTGCCTTGGGTGAGCAGCTATGCCCCATCTCACGCGTTTCACCATGGTGTTTATCACAAACCTCAGAGCAAGAAAAGCAAGTGGCATTAGCCTCTAAAACCACCAGCCCGAGTTAAGTGATAAATTCTGTTGTCTTGCCTGGTACTTAGTCATAGCGACAAAGCTGACTAACACAGTAACTTTGTAGACTCTGAAGAATTTCTGTGTTTTAAGCCAATGCTGATGATAGCAAACCCACAGAAGCATACAATCAAAGCTTATTTGTTTGGGTGAAAGGAGTTTACACTATCTAGCTACAAGAAAAAAAAAAAGACAGGAAAATCCATTATGAACATTGGAAACACTCCTATTTTTTAAAACATTAAGAGTCCAATCATAAAAACGAATTTCAGCAAACGTAAAAACATTTGCTGTTGTTGTTTTAAAATTTACTTTAATTATATGAGTATGGGTATTTCACCTGTGTGTGTGTGTGTGTCTCTGTGCTACATGTGTTCAGTGCATATGAAGGCCAAAGAGGGCATTGGATCCCCAGGAAAGGGAGATATAGATGCTTGTGAGCTGCCATTTGTGTGCTAGAAAGCAAACATATGTCCTCTGGAAGAGTAAGTAGCCAGTGCTCTTAACTGCTGAGCCATCTTTCCAGCACCCATTGTTAGAGATTCTTGATGCAGATTTCAAGGACAAAGACACCCTTAAATCTCAATCTAATATCTGTAAAATTTTATTTGACTCCTAGTGTCTTTCAGGGTTCCTTTTGTGGTTATTGCCCTTTTTGATGAGTGGTGGTAGCACTCTTATGCTTACATCTGGTGCATGATGATGCTGTGTGAAAGCCTGTCAGAGCGTGACCCTCCAGTTTACGTGCCTTTGGTTTTTAGCTCTCCTCTGCTGAAAGTCTTTCTGTGACTTTTCCCTGGTACTTTTCAACTCTCCTGCATACACAGTCCCTAGCAGGCTTGCATAGGGTTTGACGCTGGCTGGTGCATGTGGTTTAAACTAGGTTGGAGCTCATGCAATTCTTAGGGCCTAGAAAGATCAGAATCCCGAAAGGTACAATACAGCGGTCATAAGAGCCACATGAGCATCAGCCTCACGGTAGGTGCTGTTGCCTTTAGTCCAAGGCAGCCCACAATGTAGTTTTGTTTGGATTTTTAGTACTATCACCATTCTACTTAAAGAATACTCATGTCTTGTCTCTTAGTCTAATGACCAGCAAGATTATGCTATTAAGCTCATTTAAAGGTCATCAGAAAGTTGTGCCAACTTTAAAGAGTTCCTACTTTAGTATGATCACTTTCCTTAAGATACATAGGAATCTAGAGTAGCTATATCTACCTCTCTGCCTGGGTGCCCTCTCTGTCCATTTATCCCACTTGCTCATATTTATGCCATAGACAGTATGTCAATTAGACTCCAGAAATCGTGTTTGTTCGTCTTGTTCAGATTTGGGGAGAATCGATGTTAAAGCAACTAATTGCTTGATGATGTTAGCTGACCGGAGGCTTTCCTGGAGAATGACATTGTGAGGTCTGTAATGGTTTCCAGAGTCACTAAGAATCTTGCACTTTCCCAGAGGCTTGGGAGTAAATAAGGAAGGAGAGTGAAGTTTCTGCATGAAGGATGGCCTCCTACAAGGAGACTCGTCTTGGCCTTGTTAGTGTAACTCAGGGAATTCATAGAGTTCTCTGGGGATCTTCTCTCCATCTTCCCTTAACAAGCCTGTCAGTGCTACCCAGATGCCTTGTGCTATCATTTCCCAAATTGTCAACCTAAAATCCTAAACTTTGGGGTTTCTGGTGATGCGGGTACTACATGCACTATGAGACAAAGCCTTTGCATCTTTCAGAACACGCTTCACGTAGTAAAAAGTACTGTCCTCTTGCGAGAGGTCAGAGTTGTTGTTCAAGAGGAAGGGTTGAACTACCCTAATAGACTTTGGTTCAGAATGTCCCCAGAGCCATAGCCCTCAAGGACACCCATTCCTGCCACTCCTTTCCAAACAGGACTTTAGGGTTTCATACTGGCTATCGACTTTTTAACTGCTCTGTAGTCTTAATTACCTGCTGTAGTTAGATCATTGATACCATTTTGCAGTAAGCAGCCAAATGGACTTCTCTTGTCTACATAGCTACTCTTAATTTTTAAGTGCTCAAGTTGTCCCGCTGCAGCAAAGGTGTCTCCACATCAGGATATTTTTATTGTGCTCACCAGTAAATTCTTAGCAATTTGGCCTCTGGCTAGGGCTGAAAGCAGCATTGTCTCATGTGCTTTAGGATGGATCACTGGAAGCTTGAACCCAAACCACTTATTGCCTGCTCGTTAGGATTACCCCAGAGAGGAGCGGGTGTTAGGTTGTGTCTTTAAAGAAGAAGTCGTGAGGACAGAGATAGAAATAGCTTCTGTTGCATTGCTGGTCTTACCTGTGACACTTTGGGGGAAATGGATCAGCATACTGCATTTCCATATCCTGTTGTTTTAAGTCATTGGTTTGGTTTTGTCTCGGGAGGGCTGCCTTCACTCAAACACTAACAGATCACAAAGGCACTGAGCAAAGCTTGTTAACAGACTACACTCATTTCTTCCTAAAGGAGATCTGAAAGCAAACATTTTAATGTTTACACTGCCACTCTAGCTGTGGGCATTACTTTTAACATTGTGGCCTCTTTATTTATATAGAACTGCTTCTGATCCAATTGAATGATATTTATTTGACTTTGTATGGCAAAGTTCTTCTTCTTTTTAATTTTTTTTTTTTAATTTCATGTATGTGTGAGGGAGTTGGATCTCCTAGACCTGGAGTTTCAGACAGTTGTAAGTTAACATGTGGATGCTAGGAACTGAACCCAGATTCTCTGGGAAAACAACCAATGCTCTTAACCACTGAGCCATTTCTCCAGCCCCTAGGAAAGTTCTTCTTAATGATGAGAAAAGGAGATAAAAACTGGTCAGGCTCAGGGGCGGTAAAGTACAAGTTCTGAGAGTATCGTTTCTGGAGACCAGGAATGCCGGAGGAAGAGTTTCATTTTCTGGTTCCTTGTACTCTCTTCCTTTTGCCTGGAAGCCATGTCTGAGTAGGCGACTCAAACTGAGAGAGGTCCCCTGGGCTTCAGTGGCTGGGACTCCTGGACTAACCAGCAGATCCTCTTCCATCTTAGTCACCTTTTTATTGTTGTGGTGAGACACTGTGACCAACTAGGGGGCCACTGAGGCAGCAGAAGTTTTGTGCAGCCATAAGCATCTGGTCCAGCATCCCAACTCTGAGTTAAATTAAGAACGCCCAAGAGCAGAGAAAGGCTCTGCTGTTCTTAGAGATACCCCAGGTTTTCTGTTATTCATCCCCCCTTTCCTTAGAATGTCTCCAGGTATAATTCGTCCTCTTTTCTCCCCTTTACTGTATCACACACTGTCTCCAATCTTCCGTGTTACTGTCCAGCCAGTGTTTCTCTTACCTATTATCTTCTTTCTCTCCTCAGTCCGTATCTTTCTCTTCCTTAAGCTCTTTGGGGACTGGAATTAGACTATCGATTATCCACACCTTCTCCTCTATATGTGTGCACCAATCTTCCTGGGTACATATTGGAAAGCCTTTTCAAAGTGAACTTCAAGAATACACAGAACAAAAACATAATTAGTAGCCTTTCAGGTTCTTACTCTGAATTTGACACACCAGATTCTTATTTTATGCACATTCCATATAACTGTGTATTAAATCTTTTGGTGTTAGTTCTATCTGTACGACAGATTACTAGCTTGCTTTTCAGAATCTCCTTTACTTTTTATTCTGACTGATAATTCTGATACCTGGTTGTAGCTCATAGTACATTTTCACTTTTATTTTTTCACTTGTATCTTGGTGTGTGTGTGTGTGTTTGTATGTGTCTGTTCAATTTTACTGGAAATTTACTTGTAGAATTTTTTAGAATTTAACCTTGATATCAGTTCTTCTAAAATAATTGATGTTTTATCAGAATTACGAGGTATGATTTATCCTTGGGATTATCTTTGACAGTACACATGACCTGAATTTCTTCAGCTATCCACGAGGCGAGTTTATAATTATGTTCTCGGGGAAGAAATGATTTCCTTTTTGCTGCATCTACAGCTAAGTGCTTTGACCTGTGCAACCATGAGATTGAACTGGCTGAGACAAAAGGGAATGAAGAAACACCAGATAGACATACAGAAAATCCGGGATCAGGTAAGCTGGGAACTCCAATGGAGCTGCACCAGCTTCAGACACAAGTCCTGGATCTATTATATGCAACTGATAAGGAGCCAGGTTAACCAATCTTGGTAGGAAGTCTGTGCAAGGGAGCAGTCACAGCTACAGTCATCCGGGAGGAAGAGGCTGCTCTTGATACTTCCTGTTCCTGCTGCCAAAAACTGCATCAGAGGAAAACCTTGATATCAGAATAAGATGTCCTTGACATGCCATGCTCAGGGGCACATTTATATACCTGCTCCCTACAACTAAGTTTGAAAATGTATGTTTTCTTGATTTTTATCTTTTTTTTTGGGGGGAGGGGCTTTCTTTCCTGTTAAGTCCTAAATGTATCAATATTTTAGTCAAGGCTTCCCTGTTGGATTCTCCAACTGCACTGGCCATAGGGCTTAGCTCTCTGTCTCTCTTTTTCAGTTTATTTACTTTACATCCCAAGGATGCCCTCTCCCTCCTCTCTTCCCAGTGCCCCCTTCCCCTCCTTCCCCTCCTTCCCCTCCTTCCCCTCCTTCCCCTCCTTCCCCTCCTTCC
>NW_026585689.1:3823160-3832516 GCF_907164565.1 Psammomys obesus | reverse complement strand
CCCCTCCTTCCCCTCCTTCCCCTCCTTCCCCTCCTTCCCCTCCTTCCTCTCCTTCCCCTCCTTCCCCTTTCCCATATACCCCCCTCTCCGCCCCAGAGTGCTTAACTCTTTTACTTACATTAGTGCATACAAAAGAAACCTAAGAATCTCCAGAGGTCAGCAGAGATTGTTAATTCTATTGTGATATGAACATATTGATCTGTTTTCGTTAAATGATTTGGAAAATTTTTATCTTCTCTATTTTTGCACCAGCTTCTTGATAGTTCACGAATGATTTTTATTTTCTATTCATTTTCTTATATTTAATTAAAACAAATTGTTTAGAGCATTTAATGTAGCATATTAGTTAAAATATAAATATTGCTAATTATTATAATGCCAAATTTTTCCAACTGTTTCCTACTAAAAATTAAGATTGCATATTTTGAGAAATGGGTAATTTAATAGAACTAATTAAAACTCTATTTTACCCCAAATTGGAAAATCCTTCTGTGAATGAAAAATGAAAACATGAACAGACAAACAAAAAACCAAGAAACAACAAAAAATTGTTATTAAAAGGTTTAAGGGTGCGTGCTTTTCCCCCTCAACTTCTCAAAGCCAACTTGCTGCTTGCTTTTGTTATTTTTTTTATCCCTTTCTGGTTTACTCATAATTGCATTCTGTTAGAGCCTGCATGTTTCTTTTATTTTTCTTTCCCCTGCTACCTAGAATACTAATATTAGGCTTCACGGCAGGCTTTTAAGGTGGGATTTGGCCTACTGCAAAGTGGGAACATGCATATCTAAGGCTCACACTTACCTTATTTCAGTGAATGGTGTTGAAGGACTGAAAAAAATCCACACACTCCCATTGAAAGACCTTTTCCAAGTATTCCTCCCCACTGCTCTTACTAAACTCATTTGCCTCGTGTCTGCTGACTCTGAGGTGGCCCTCTACACCCCAGCTTCAACCCCCTGCCTTCATATGTCAGCCAAAACACACTCAGTGAATGCACGTGTTTCTTTTCTAAAAATCCTTTCGCATTACTTTCATACATGCTACTTAGTTCCTGCCGATGAGCCAAGGTGCTAGGGTAGCAGTGCTGAATAAAGATGACCATGGTCCTGAAAGAGGCCTTTTAAACAAGGTAAAGAGAAGAAAGTAGCTCCCATGTGACCGAGAAATTGTTTACATCCCCTGGTAGCCAAAGAAATATACTCCCAACTGGAGGTGAGCCTGGTCTCTAGAGAGGAATAGGAAAAAAATAATATTAATGTTGAAGGGCATCAGACTCATCTGCAGGTGGCAGTGTGGCAGGAGATAAGGTAGAGGGTAAGGTCCAAAGGCCTTTTTTATAGTCTTACAGAATTAGTAGTTAAAAAAACAGCACTTGGTAAAGAGGAAGGCTGAAATACCCCTGCCAAAGGTCAACTAAATCTGGCCCCCCTGCACAGCTATGGCAGGTACAGGCTCAGGGGCACTTCAAAGTGTCTGAGAGTAACCCAGGCCTCATTAGAATACTAATACTAATATAAATGCTAATTAGAATATTCGTGGGTGGAGCCTTAAGCTGCTAATGAGACATATAATGCATAGCGTTGCACGTAGCAAAACATGAACAAAAAAAGGGTCATTCTATGCAAAATAGGCAAAGTTTAGATTTTGTGACATAGACACCCAACCCCTTTCACAAAGGAACACTTGAGATGTTAAATTTTCTCTGTTCTGGGGCCTGCCTGCTCTTTTGGAGGAGTATCTTTTCTAAATCTGTTCTCTTGCTTTGCTTATTACTGTCTAATTTGCTACCAAATATGCACCAAATGCCAAGATCAGCCATTGTCAGTGAACAGTAAAACTGCATTCCTGAGCATCAAAATTTTCTCTTCAAGACACAGAAACACAGATCACTCATGTCTGAGCTCTATGCAAACTAGGAGCTTCTTAGAGAATCTTATCTTTCAAAGTAGAGAAGAAGATTGTGGTAAATTTCCATCTTAAAAAGGGGCAAATGCATTTTTGTATTATTTATGAAAAAATTAGATGTTATAACTTGATGACCAGTATGGTAATCATACACCCAACCAGTGTGTTTAGCATTTCTCAAATGTGTGACAGAATCTTCACCTGATATCTTGGATTTCCTAGAATCCAGAAACTGAATCAACTAATTAAGGTCAGGGTTAGGAGCATATGCCTTGCAATTCTCCAGTTTCAAGACCCCTAACCAGTTAAGACTCACTAATAACAAATTATTATTTCAGTGGCTGGTTCTTTGATCACCTCCCCCTGAGGGTCAAGGTCCAGGGCAGCCTTATCAGGACACATAGGAAGACAATGAAGACAGTTCTAATGAGACCTGATAGGCTAGGTTCAGATGGAAGAGGAGGATGGACTGGCAGAAGGACATGTGAGGAGAAGAGGGAGGGAGGGTAGGACTGGAGGGGATGACAGAGGGGACTACAGCTGGGATACAAAGTGAATAAATTGTAATAAATAAAAAATTAAATTAAAATAATTTTAAAAGCTTATCACATGTACTCTACCATTATAGAGGTCTAATTAAAATAAGTATTCTTCACAAAATGAAGAGAGGCAAGTAGCTTCCATGTGACTGAGACAATCTTTACATTCCCTGGAAACTAAAGAAATAGACTCCCAGCTCCAGGTAGCTAGGCCTCCAGAGAGGAGTAGGGGAAAAAAAATTGTTGAAGGGCCCCTGACTCATCTGCAGATGGCAGTGTGGCAGGAAAATAGGGTAGAGGGCACATTCTTGTGAAATATTAACTTCTATTTGCTTACGTAAAAGTAATTATTTTGTATATATTAATTAAATACAAGAAATTATTACAGCAGCAGTTATTCCTTAACTTGCTATTTCATAAAGAAAAGACACAGAAGCTTCTTAGATTTATAATTAGCCTTAAAACAGTAGGGCTAGGCAGATATCCAACCCTCTAAGCTATATTGTTTGCTTCCCATCCAACACACTCATAAGTACTTGCACATGCTCCTTTTGGGCTGCTTCTGCTCCATTAGGCCAGCCCTCAGAGCAAGCTGCTCTTGGCCTTGTATTCCTAGTTATGCTAACCCATGACAACCAGCTCCTTTCTTCCTCCTCCCTGTCTCCTCTCTGCCAAGCTAGGCTACAGGCAACTTTATTAGTCAATCAGGGAGGCAAAGTTTACACAAGGTCATTTTGGATTTGTTCTTAGGACAGTAGGAATCTTGGGGGGCAAACAATTAATATTTGAATACATAGTAGCTCCAGAGCAACCCCAACAGTAGCACTCACTCAGTAGTTTAGTCTAGCCTAGAGACATATGGCTTTACAGCTCTATGACACACTAGCTATGTATTCCTATTTTATTATAAAGAGAGCCTGGGTTATGACCTCAAAACGAAGTCCTGAGTTTACCCATACATGGCTAGAATTCTCATGCAACATAGTCCTGAACTCTGTTGATTATTGTCTCTCCTCCAGTTCTGTTTACCTCCATGCCTCCCAGCTGTGCCTTGCTGTGGAACAGGAAATAGGAGAGAACAAATACTGTTGAAAAAGAGGGGATGTTATTGCCTTGGCTGGCGGCACCTTTGATGCTAACTGAAATTTTCATTCTGAACAGAAGCTTTGCATTTTGCAAAATGTAAGGGGTCAGCCAATTTGCTCCTGTGAGATAGATGTTAGGATCATCTGCTCTTTCATACTGAGAAAGTGAGCCTCTGAGGACTGGCCAGACTGCACACTGTGAGCTCTCGGCAATACAGGAGAAACTTGTCTTTGAGTGGAAGACTTGTTTACTGCCACTCTAGAAAAAGTTCTGGGGAACTTCAGTTTTTCTGTCTCCTGGCAGCTGTAAGGATGTGCCCGCTCTTTAGGCTGGTGTCACAGAAGGCTGAATGGAGAGCCTAGGCTTTCATACACTACCACAGGTAATGACATGAACCCTATGCTCTCTAGAGCATTGATGGAGGCTATGTTAGGGTCCTGGATTTCTGCCTGTATTATGCAGTAATCAAATGCTTTCTTGTTCTTCCCCTGCTGGAGCTAAATCAAAAAAAAAAAAAAAAAAAAAAAGGCAGCTAAAATACAATGTAAAAACAAGTGCCAGAGTCTCTTAAATTAACTGGCTTTGCTCTGCAAAACTCTCTGTTAAAAGAATATAAACACAAACTATACAATGAGACAAAATATTTGCAAACTCCATATTTGCCAAAGGATGAAATCTGGAATATATAAAGAATCTTCAATTCTCAACAGTACGAAGACGATCCAATTAGGAAATGGGCAAAAGACATGCACAGACATTTCACCCAAAAGCATATACAGATGGTGAAAACACACATGAAAAGATGTTCAACATTATTAGACATTAGGGAAATGCAAATTAGAACCACAACAAGATACCACTACACACTTAACAGAATGACTAAAATAAAAAATAATGACAATATCAAATCCTGGTGAGGACTTTTAGAAGTTGGATTGCTCCAATTATTGGTGCAATTTCGCATATTGTTGGTGAGAGCATAAAGCAGCAGAGAATTCTGGGAAAACAGTTTGGCCTGTTCTTTAAAACACTAAATATCAAAGCAATTGCACACCTGGGCATTTTTCCCAGAGAGAAATAAAAAAAATTATATTCACCCAGAAACTAGTACACAGATATTTATGGCAGCAGGATTCATTTCTGAACACTGAAGCTAATCCAATGTCCTTCAGTGGGGGAATGATTAAAGAGAAGTGTATCATGGAACACAACCCTGCCATAAGGACCACTGATACATACGCAACAACCTGAATGAGTCTCTTGATAGTTATACTGAGTTTTTGTTTTTTTAAATCTTACTTGAAACAATAAGTACTATTTAAAAGATGGCGTGGAAATGATTCAATTATAATCAAGAGGAACAGACAAATGATTACCAAGGTTTAAGTGGATGGAGGGGAAGAAGGAGGCGAAACTACCCAGGGTCAACTTGAGTAAATCTGTGGCAATAGAAAAACAAGCATCTTTGCTGTATTACTACCAGTAACCTATTTGTTCTGGGATAAACCATTTCCTCCCAAATCCCTGTGTCTCAGAATGTGACCATATGTGCAGAAGGTGTCTTTAAAGAGATATTTAAACGAACAAACAAAAAAAGTCATTGAGGTGGGTCATAACCCAAAATGACAGGTTTCATTGGAAGTAGAGTGATTTAGACTGACAGGTGCGGAAGGACGATGCTGTGAGTTACATAATATAACAGCCATATGCAGGCCCAAAAAGAATGTCTTGGAAGACATAACCCCTCAGACATTCTGTTTTTGAACTTCTAGGGTTTCGAATTGTGAGAAAATTTGTTCATGTTGTTTAAGTCAGCCGGTGGTTGTCTGTTATAGCAAAGGAAATGAATACATTGGTTATGATACTCTGTTATAGTTTGGGGGGATGTTGCTTGCTGGGAAACCAGTAAAGAGTACACGGAATGTTGCCTATTCCATTTCTGCTACTAAAAGTGAATCTTCTATTGTCTCAAGACAGTTGTTTTAAAACAGTTACATTTTAGTTTATTTTGAAGAAAAGGGAAATGGCCTGATTGACAAGCAGTTCTACAGCTGTTAGTGTCCAGAGAACAGGAGGAAAATGAGGTGAGAAGGCAAACTTCCCTTTCTCCCAGAGGTACCTCAAGCATCACAGAAACCCTTTTAACGACACACAAAACACAGGTTTCAGGCATAAGCAACTCTGAGCAGCATGAAGGAGTACTAAAGAGCCGTAGGGGTTGGTTGGCCTGGGGACTGGATGTCAGGAAGCTTGAATCCATCCTGCAGCTTTGCACCACTTTTTAGTTGCATCACTGTTTCTAACCCCGCTGGGGCTCATCCATGTGTCCAAATCTTGGCAATTTCAATGCGCTCATTTGCTTAGTATTTCCACTAGTCAGGTCCAGGCTCTGCTTCTGCACAAGAGACTCTCTGCTTTCAGAGGAGCTCAGCATATTCTGTACTACTTTGATGTTGCCTTCAACTCTGCAGTGCCTCATCATTTGGCAATCCATCACTGTCAGTTCTCCGGTGGTCTCACAATCACTGGGAGAGTACTCCTGCCGTTATCTCTGGTGACCCAAGGCTGCACAGACCGGCACCAAACTCTCCTCTAGGCCTGGAATTCCTTTCTTCCCTTTCTTATGTCCCCAGTGTATTTTTACAGTGAAAGTCTGACTGTTACTGTCAGAACTGTGCTACAACTCAGACTTTGTTTTTGTTTTGTTTTGAGACAGGGTTTCTCTATAAAACATCCCTGGCTGTTCTGGAACTCACATTGTAGACCAGGCTGGCCTCGAACTCATAGAGATCCTCCTGCTTCTACCTTCCTGATTGGTGGGGTTAAAGGTGTGTGTTACCACTGTGCAACTGACTTCTTTTTTTAATTTATTTTTTTATTTGTTACAATTTATTCACTTTGTATTCCAGCTGTAATCCTAATCCTTCCCTCTCTCCCTTTTCTCCTCCCATGCCCTTCCCCCAAGTCCACTGATAGGGGAGGTCCTCCTTCTGACCCTAGCCTAACAGGTCTCATCAGGACTGGCTGCATTGTCTTCCTCTGTGGCCTGGTAAGGCTGCTCTCCCATCAGGCAGAAGTGATTGAAGAGCCAGCCATTGAGTACATGTCAGAGAGGCAGCCCCTGTTCCCCTTACTAGGGAATCCACTTGGACACTGAGCTGCCTTGGGCTGCATCTGTGCAGGTGAGGTCCCTATCCATCGTGGCAGAGGTCCAGGCACAGTGACCCGCAGGGAGTGGTCTCAGGAATCTGCAGAACCCTGGAGCTGCAGACTCGGGCAAGGACAGCTTTCTTTAGGACTTTTTGATCCTGCTTCAGATTCTGCTCCAAAGCAGCTATAAATTTACTTTTTAAATCCATTGGTAACTTCTGCACTGGGCAGGGAGCATTCAAGCTGACATTCAACTTTCTGCCAACCTGGGAACTGACTGGCAACAAATGTCGGGTTCTGTGAGGGACACCTGGCACCTCGGAAATGTCTGGAACTGTTTTTTGTTTTGTTTTGTTTTGTTTTGTTTTTTGTTTGTTTTCTTTCTTGCAGCTTAAGGGTGCTGGAGGAGGAGAAAATTAATGACAGAAGTCCTGCGTGGAAGCTAGCAGGGTGGGTATCTGGAAAGTCTCGGGATGAATTTCATTCCGGCTCAACCTTCTGGATGTGTTAGCAGTGAAGGGCTCCGTGGTTACAAGCAAGCTGAACACTATCATGCTTCGTGGGCAACCAGGAAGATGAAGAGCCGAGGGCCGCGGCAAATGCTGCAGCAAGGTCCTAAGGATGGTGCGGAAGAACCTCGGGTGCAGAGGACTGCCAGGGCTTGCTTCAGGCTTCAGGCTGGGCGGAAGCCAGTACCACTTCCGCCAGATAAAGTTCTGCTCCCCTGCCGGCCTCCCGGGGTGAGAGCTAGGGCCTTGCTGTGCAACGTTCAGCACGCTGCCTGGATTAACTGCCTAGTAAGAGCCTTCAAGACAAATGTTCAAAGTGGTTCAAAAGCAACTTTGTTGAGAAAACTTGTGCTCACAACTGGCCTAAGATTTTTGACCTCGTCCTGTGTCAGAGGATCTTCAATTCTGAAGCTGAGTCAATGATTCGAATGACGACTTAAGACTCGGCAGAGTGATGAGAGTGCTGACCTAGAGTCCTAGCTCTCATAGGTCCAGTTGCAGCGTTCCGCGGGGTCTTCTGTTTATCCTTCTTGCAGGTCAGCACGTCCTTGTTGCTGCCTTCCACGGAGCGACGGCCCGTTATCACAGACCCAGAGTTTAGTGTAAGGTATGACATCTGCTGTCATTTTCATCTGTAAAGAAAACCATAACTGTCTTTGAGGCAATTGGCACCACGTCGTGTTCTGAGATTCTTTTTTTTTTCCTAAAGATCACACTGAACAATTTCGAGTGACATCATTTCATAGTAATTAGGGGTGTATTGCTTTTAAAGTAGATACTTTGGTACTGCATGACCCCTAAGTCTACTTAGGGGTCTACTACATCATGTCTTCACTTGAGAAAATAGTAAATTCTTTTTTTCTTAAATAGTATCATATCACTTTCTTCCCTCCAGTCCTTCCCAGATACCCTTCTTCCAACCCCTACCATGTCCTTGCTACTTTGAAGTTAATAGCCTCTTTTTCTTCAGTATCGCCACACACACCTATGTGTGTGTGTGCATGTATGAAAGCATGTATGTATGCATATGCACATATAGAGATAAATGCAACTTTTTGGTTCTGTTTTTGTTATTTGTGTGTAAATGGTTTCAGGATTGACCACTCTGCACTGGACAACCAATAAAGAGGCTCATTCCTTCCCTTGAAGAATCTAATTCTTCTTTTCCCAGCAGTCATCAGTTGCCTGTAGTTCTTAGTTGAGGGTTGGGAACCCTGAAACTTTTCTGACTTGTAGGCTAACATGTTCATTCGTACTGCCATTGATTGCTCTGGTCTTGTCTCTTGCTGCAATATCTGGGAAAGACCATTTCACGAAGACTTCCTGGTGTTCTGGCTCTTATAAGATTTCTACTCTCTCTTCCACAACGCCCCCTGAGCCTTAGATGCAGGAGTTATGATGTTGTTGTATTCATTGGCTGGGCTTTCTGGGATCAGTTGACCTCTGCATTGTATCCAGTTGTAGTTTTCTGTAATGGTTTCCATTTGCTATAAAGAGAGACTTCTTTGGTAAAGGCTGGGAGCTATATTTACTTGTGGGTATAAAGATAAGATTTAGAATATATTAGGAATTATGCTGGTCTAGCAAAGTGGCAGTACTAGATTCTTTTCTAAGGCCCAAGTCCTAGCCAGAAAACTGGCTAGGTTTCCAGTACCAGCTCCGATTTTCCTCCTGTGAGTGGGCCTTAAGTCCAACTAAACAGCTGTTGGTTTCCACAGACATGCAAGTGTCACTTACTGCTCCTCTCTTATATCTTGTCACTCTGGTAATTGCCCTGGTTCATAGACGTTACAGCCCGGTAGGACTATTTAACTGCTTCTCTCTCTTGGAAGCCTTCATAGGATTTTCTGGAACCTTAGAAATTAGATCACAAGAAGGAGGCTTACAAGTATGATCCATCTCTAATCATGACAGTCCTGTGTCCTAAGTGTCTAATACCCTCATCATTAGGGCCTCTCAGCTCCTAACAGGCAACCACAGCTACATCTATAGTATATGGCTTTGGGAATCACTTGAACTACCCTGACCAATCATTTGAAAGAGGTTCTCATGCCTGGTACTGAGGTTTCTGTTCCTCTATGGTTATTATATAGGAAGCATTGTCAGCTCAAGTGGCTTAACATATATATATATATATATATATATATATATATATATATATATATAT
>NW_026585689.1:3800928-3823150 GCF_907164565.1 Psammomys obesus | reverse complement strand
ATATATATATATATATATATATATATATATATATATATATATATATGCATGCACATATATACCTTATATTTAATCTTAACTAGAACCAACTAACTAAATATACCATACCTAGGCATATGCCAAAAAAATTTGACATCCTTATCCACAGGTACTTGCTCAGAGATGTTCATTACCACACTATGCACAAGAGCCAGAACATGGAAACCACGTTAATGTCCTTCAGTAGATGAATGAATAATGAAAACATGGTACGAATACACAATGGAATACTATTCAGCTGTAAAGAAAGATGAAATCAGAAAATTTTTCAGGTAGATGAACAGACCTAAAAAATTATATTGAGTGGGATAACTCAGACCCAGAAAAAACAAATGTCACATGCTCTCTTTTGTCTCCAGATCCAAATCCTTAATTGTGAGTATACCCGTGGAATAACCACGAAAACCAGTGAAATATAAAGGGGCCATAGATCAGGAGGATTTTGGGGAGGGGAATAGCAGGATACAGGTGAGAGGAAGTTGGAATGGAATAAAAAGGAAGAGTCTCCAGTTGGAGAAGACAGGGTAGGTCAATACAACAGGAGAAGGAACAATGGACGAAAAACACCAAGATCATTTGATAAAGCCTCAATGAATCATTTTATATTTACCCCAAATTGCATAAATACATGTAAGTGTATTGTATCCATATATACCTTAAAGAAAATAGTATTTTTTAAAAATATATAGACTCTCCTGCTTCTGTCTGGTCATTTTGTGGGAAGAGATTTTCATACAGAAGTTTCAGAAGTAGTTCTGACATTGTGAATATTTTGCTGACTTGAGAAATTAACCTCTTCATAAAATCCAATCCCACTGTGCTATTTTGACACTTCTTTTGTGTGAAAGTATTCATTAACATTTCCCATAATTGCCCTGTTTCTAGAGCAAGTATGTAATTTCCCCCAGAATGAAGACTTCATAATGCACATAAAATAAAGTCCACCCTGTCTGCCACTACTTGACACCTTAGACTTAATTTGAGTTGGAAAGATTTTTCCACTGTTGATCCTGCTGGATCCTGTTGATTCCCATTGTTCATCTGTCTGATTTAAAGCTGCCTAGCAGCCATTTGTAATGTCTGCTATTCACTTTCTGACTGTCTGGTCCTTCTCTGAGTATATATTGCTAGTGACTAGTGACAATCCAGTCTGTAGGATTTAAATTAAACTGATGAGGGTGCTATCACAACTTTACCTTTGCCATAATATTCATGAAAACAGCAATTAAATTTTGATAATAGTGTTGGAGACTAAAGAAAGCCATGATAAGTATGAGAACTTATACTGCAATAGAATATGAAATTAGTTGAAGAACAGACTTACAGAAATAAAAGAATTTCATTTTCTTAGTAAATCGCATGAAGATTCAAGGGCTGTGTGTGTGAGTGTGTGTGTGTATTAATGAGCAACTATGTAAGGAGTCCAGAAATTAACCTTATATGTTATTATCTAAGTGCGGGCTACCAGTTTCAGAAATGGAGCCTTTCACTGTCCTAGAACCCACAACTTTGGCCAAGCTGGACGGCCAGGAAGCTCCAAGGATCTGAATGTCTCTGCCTCCCTAGCCTTCGCATCACAAGCATATGCACTGCGGCCCCCAAACCAGCTTTTCTACGTAGATTCTGGAGAGGCAACCCAGCTCCTTATGCTAATGAGGCAAGCACTTTATACACTGAGCTAGCTCTCCAGCCTACGATCAATTTTTACATTGTGTTTTTGTAGTTTACTAATCCTTTCATGATGTGTTTTGCACAATTACCATGAAGAAAGTCATCATAGAATCTTCATTTTTCCTTAGTGATAGTACCAGCAATGGCCTCTGCAGTCCCCTGGACACCCTGCATTCTTCTCACTGTTTTCTTGAAGGTCTTTCTTCTCACACAAGTCAAACCTTGAAAGTCAGTGCTTGCTTCCATTTTTCTTTGCAGAATCCAAGTAACCAATCATAAATAACGTCAAAGACCACCACCAAAAAGGAGTTCCTAATACAAATTCAAAGATGAAATCTGGGCTGGTCTTATACATTTTAACTTGTGTTCCTAAAATTACTGTCTTTGGTATTGTTGCTGTCCTGTGGGAAAGGCCATCAACAATCATTTGTTTCCTATGAGGTAGTTGTTTGGTAATGAACTTATCTGTACCTCATAATTGCTGTATTGTTTGTGACGGCTGCAGATTTCCAAGCAGCTACAGAGAAAAAAAAAGGTAGAAATAATTTTTCTTTTAAAGCAAGTGTCGATGGATTCAGCAGTATAGACCTATAACTTCAGCTATTTCGTAAACTGAGGCAGGAGGATCACAGGTTGAAGACCTGCCTGGGCTCCTGAGTAAGTCAAAGTCAGCCTTGGAAATTTAGTGAAACTCTGTATCAAAGTGAAAGGAGGACTGGAGATGGAGTTCAGTGGTAAAACCCAAGACCCAGGGTTCAGTTCTGGTCACTGTCAAACAAACAGATAAACAAAAATTCCAAAATATATTTATCCCTAAAGAGTTGAAAGTAACTATGCGTTTTATGCCCTACTTTTCTGTTTTCAAGTAAAATGACTTGCTATTATGTTTATGCTCTGGTAAGGTGCAGTCGAACTATAAGAAGCTACAGTCAAACCGCAAACTCTCAACTGCAATTACATGTTCTTGCCAAGTTATTTCGTACCAAGTTGCTAGTCACATGGCCAGGGCCGTGCCCACGTCACAGAGTGGTTACTGATAGAAGGTCTTTATGTTACACTTGAAAAAAAGAGGACTTACTGGACACATAGATCGGATCTATTTCTTTGAGGAAAATTATAGAATAAATATGAACTGCTGTGTTAGAGTGACCAACATCTTAGTTCAGTGATCTGAGACGCAGAAGCCCTGTTTCCTTGCATGCATACCTTCACTCTCTACCTCTCAGTCTTTTGGAATAAGCACAGCAGTGTTTACGTCCCTTCATAATTCTCTGTCAAATGCATAAAGTGACCGTTAGGAGCTCTTATCTCAGATTGGTATGACTGTCTAACCCGATAGCCAGTGTAATGAATAGAAGAATTCCTCTTGGGCTATTATGTTTAAATCTATCCTTTCTGACTCAAGAATAACAGTCAGTTTTTCTCAGTCCGATGCTATACAGCATGCTGATATCAATGCATTTCACCTCGGAGGCTTCTTTTAATTTTCTCAGTATCCTTTTTGTACAAGAAGCAAACAACTATGAGTACCCATGCCCCGCCAATAAATCCTTGAAGGGCAAATCTCAATAAATACACATGTGTATATGTAATTACAGCTGGTAAATATTGATGCTATTTCTATTATAAGCCTTAGATCTATAAAGATATTTTTATGTCTTCTCTGTTCGATGAGGCTGCTTAAAATAAGCCATCCACATGTCTAAAATAAGAAGCCATAAGAATAAAAGTCTGCCTTCTTATTAGAAAACTCGGGATGAAAAGGAGCCTGCCAGGAAGTTCTACAGACTGAAATGTCACTGGGTAAAGATAGCTACTCCAACTATCTTGAGTTTCCTGCAGACAGGCTCTGCTTTACATATGTATTCTTCTTCTTAGGGAACCCTTGCCTTAAAGGTAACCACAGTTTTCTAGAGCTAGGCACCTGATTTATGCAAAGCATGAAGGGCATAAAGAGATTAAATACTTATACTCAAATATTAAATCTTATAGCCTTGTCTGAGATTGGAAATGGGTATAATAAGTATTGAACTTCAGGTCTGGTGATTTCTAGGGTAATAAGAAAAATGGTCCGGGAAGTCAAAAGAATATGTTTGTATCCTATTTTCAATGAGGGTACTCCAAGAAACATGGCCAGAATACATATTTCATATAAGCATAGCCTTTTTGGAAGTGAACCCAGGGAAAAGAGGGAGAGATCCTGAAGAGAAACAAGATGGAGGGAGATTTAATCTAAGGGTGTGTTGCTGAGTTGACTTTCCATCCAGGGCAATAAGGACCTGTTCCTGGTGGGGAATCATGAAGAATACCCTTGAGGATTGTCGACTAGAGACACAAAATGAGGAGCAGTCTGACCCCTATAGGCTAACATTAACAGCAGAGCTATCAATGTTATCTTTTTTTTCTCCAATCCAGCAATCCATTTCTCAGTTTCCTCCTTCTCTCTTTTAGTTTTAGCTTTTTTTTTGTAAATGTATTTTTTTTTATAAATTACAGTTTATTCACTTTGTATCCTAGCTGTAGCTCCCTCGCTCATCCCCTCCCAATCCCATCCTCCTTCCTTCATCTCCTCCCATGCCCCTCTCCCAGTCCACTGATATAGAAGGTCCTCCTCCTCTTCCCTCTGACCCCAGCCTATTAGGTCTCATCAGGACTGGCTGCATTGTCTTTCTCTGTGGCCTGGTAAGGCTGTTCCCACAGAAGGACTTTGAAAGACTCTACCCAGCAAGGTATCAAAGCAGATGCTGAGACTCATAGCCAAACTTTGGGCAGAGTGCAGGGAATCTTATGAAAGAAGGGGGAGATAGAAAGACCTGGAAGGTACAGGAGCTCCACAAGGAAAGCAACAGACCCAAAAAAATCTGGGCCCAGGGCTCTTTTCTGAGACTGACTTCAACCAATGTTATTTTTTTCAGGAGACTTGCTACAAAGTAAAGAATGCATGGGACAAGAGGCAGAACAGCCACACTGCAGCTGAGATTTGATGTCAGGGCTTCAAGGGGAGCTAGTCAACTCAGTAACGGGCAGAACAAACACTCAGGTGGAGGGAATATGACTGGGGCATGAAGGTATCTAATACAATGCTGAGCAAACACTAACAGTTACTCATTACGGTGTCATGCTTACTCAGTCTTATTTCTTCATCCCGAAAGAGGAAGGAAGATCCTTGGCTGTCCAGTTCATCACAGTATTCCCCAAAAGAGCATTGTGAAACTTTGACGGACAGGCAGTACGAACTTGAAAGTTTCTAAGGGTATTGCAGACCTTAGATATAGGTAGAAAATAGGGAAGAGATCAGGGAATTCATGGAGAAGGTCATGAAAACCCTTGCAATGATGTGTCAGTTCCAAAACAGCAATGGGCCAGAACAGAGATTATTCATAAGTGACAACAGTTAGCATTTGGGAAACAGATGGGTAACTGTAACATATCAGCTTTTCTGTTTGTTTGTTTGTTTGTTTGTTTATCAATTGGACTGTTAGGAGAATGTTTCTTGCTAGAATTAATATAAATTGATACATACTCTTTAAATAGCTAATATAAGAAGAATACAATGTCTGGTAAACCTCAAACCCATTTAGGATCTACATTTTAGTCATGTCTCCCCTTTTCAACTTTCGACTCCAAATTCACTTTATTCTGCCTTTTCTTTTTCTGACAATTGAAAGCTTCCAGTTACATTATTAATTTCAGCCGGTTTTGATCTCTGAGATATCAACCAGCAGCTGCCCTTGCCTCCTCAAGTTGCATGACAGTTATGCTTTAATTCCTACATAATTTTTGTATATTTAATGAAGGTTAAACACCAATGCTATTATAAATTCTCCTCTGGAGAATAGGTATAGGTGTGTATGCATTATAGATATAATCACAGTTAACAGTATTCCATATGGCACCTCTTGAAGGGATTAAGGAGCTTCTTACTCATTCAAACCGATGTTTGAAATGATACTGGGCTTTCGGGGACTAACAACTGAATGTCTGCAAGCTATGACCCTCCAGGCTCCCCTTATCTTGTTCCCCAGTGACTCATCAACTTTTCCTCTCAAAGGAAAGGTACAAACCCTGAAGCTGCTGACCCAGGCTTCAGCACTGGCCCAGATGTATAGTTCCCGTGACGTTCCTGCTGACTTATCTCTCAGTCATTGGTATTTTTAAAAACCTGAGTTCTGTTTTTAGCATGAGTGAGAACAATCTCTGCATATCAAATATCTCTGGATTCAGACAGTATTTCATTCTAAAACTTCAAACACCTTCAAAGAGTGTCTAGTTCTTCTATTTTGAGATTCCATGAAAGTGTGTTCCCCCTGTGTCTATACTTTAATACTTCAGGATCTTAGTTGTTTCCCTAAAGTAACTCAGGAGTGGGTGTGATGTATCAGAAACTACATGGTTCTCAAGGGTTCAGAGGTGGAGGCCAGGATTGTCTGCTGCCTTCAAGGAGGTCTCAGTTTGATCTTGTGTCACGATAGATCTTACTAAAGTATGATAAAAGTTGGACTGGGTGACTGGGGATTTGGGGACTTCTAAGTCAGTATTCAGTTGGCAATGGAAGGTTTAGGACAGATGCCTCCAGGATGGAGTTGTCAAGGGATAGCTGGATAAGAAGAGCGGAGGAGTTTCCCAAACACACCTGTCTTCTCCCCTGTGTGACAGGTGGGGATAGTGGGTAGCGAGTGGTACACAAAGTTGGGTGAAAAGAGAACTTCATGCCACCCTAAGGCTCGATGGGAATAGGAGACCCCCTGCTGCTTGTCCTCATACCTTTTCCTGGTTCACTTTGTAGCTTTTGTGGGTCATGACCCTTTCAGGGACCACATATCAGATATACTGCACAGCAGATTGTTACACTATGATTCGTAACAGTAGCAAAATAACAGTTATAAAATAGCAATTTTATGAGGGGGGAGGTAGGACGGGGGGGGGGCGTGCTACCACAACATGAGAAACTGTGTCAAAGCGTCACAGCGTTAAGAAGGTTGAGAACCGCTGGCATAGAGAAAGTACAGTGCTAAGTCCTTGTGCTGATTTGAACAGGAACTGCCCCCACAGACTCTGTGTTTGACAGCGTGGCCCAGAGGGAGTGGCATTGGGAGGAGGTGTGGACTTGTTGGAGGAGGTGTGCCACTGTGGCTGTGGGCTTTGAGGCCTCCTGTGCTCAAGCTCTGCCCTGCGTGGAATTCCAGTCTCCTGCTGGCTGCCTTCCAATCAAGATGTAGAACTGTGGCTCCAGCACCATGTAGGTCTACCTGTATGCTGCCATGCCTCCTGACATGATGATAGTGGACTGAACTTCTGAAACTGTAAGCCAGCCTCATTTAAATGTTCGCCTTTATAAGTTGCCTTGGTCACGGTGTCTCTTCAAAGCAACAAAACTCTGACTGAGACAGTGCTCTTGTTGAGTTGGAGTTGAAAGAAAAAAAATTTTATAAATAAGGCTTTGCTTGAAGCTATTTGTCCTTCTTGTGTAATCTAGCAACCAGGACAGCATTAAAGATTATAGGTGCAGAAGACATGAGAGAAGATTGGGGCTCTTTTACCCAGAATCATGAGTCACCAAACTGCGAGTGATTTTCTTTACCATTGTACAGCAAGCTAGTCAGATCTGCAATAGGCATGAAGTTTATCAAGCGGCCTACCATAGGAAGTTGTGTTGTTCTGATACTGTGTCATTCTTTTACCCGCTGGGTGTCCCACATAGCAGGAGAAACAAAATGCAACCCTATAGATGTCAACTACGCCCCCTTTACTACCTGTGACATCACTGTTGGTATCTGAACTTTGGAATCAAAGTGACTGGGTGGGGCCCCAAGAAGGGAGCCCTTGGTGCAGTCACCATTGAACCTTGTCACAATTGCCATCTGCAGATTGCCTAGCATTTGACTAGAAGATACGGATTTCTAACCAAGGTAAAGTGTTTTTTGTTTTGTTTTGTTTATATCTAGACACTAGAGTCAGGCATGATTAAATCAAATGCATATTGTTTTTACTTGACACTTTACTTTCATCAACTTTTAAATCAATCGAACACACATATATATGTGTGTATATATAATATATATTACACATAAAACAAATAAGAAAAAGTTGGCGTGGTGAATGTTACTAGTGTATTTTAGAAAGAAAAACAACAAAAATGAGAAGTCCTAGTTTTCTGAAAAGATAGAGAAGACAGGGCTAAAGAATGCTTGTTTAAAAAGGTATTTGAGGAACCCTGGGGTCTCCGCATGCTCCAGCTGCTCCCGGGCGCCCCAGCTGGCCGCCGCCCTTGCCGCGGAGCCTCGAAGAGCCAAGCCCGAGAGGAGTCCGGAGCCAGCCGGCGGGCGGCCGGGAGGCGGCGGCTCAGCGAGGGGCCGGAGCGCGCAAGTGGCCCCGGCGGCCGCCCCCGGGCAGTGGCAACACAGGACCCTGAGTCTACTCCCAGAGTCCCCCTGCGGCCGCAGGCGAAGGCCCAGGGGGCGCAGATGATGATGGCCGGGTGGGACAGCAAGGGAAGGTCACCCTCAAGTAGGACCGCCAGGAGCTATGGAAGCGCCTCAGCCTGGAGATGCGGAGCTCCAGATGTATGTGGATGAACTCTTGGCCAGGGAAAGTGATGACACCCGGGCTGCTAGAGTCAAGGAGCTGTTAGTTGACTGTTACAAACCCGCTGAGGCCTTCATCCCTGGCCTGCTGGACAAGGTCCCGGGCATGCAGAAGCTGAGCACACCTCAGAAGTAAGGGTCCTGACTCAGATGGCCTCGGCTCCCACAGCACAATCGCTGGCCCCCAACCTCGTAGCAACAGCAATACTGGGGGACCCTGCAGCCAGGCCTGGTGCTATGTGAGCAGGGATCTCTATGCCCCTGCCCAGGGGTCACTTCCCTCGCCCCCAGTTTTCCATTTTTGTTTTTGTTTTTTATTATTATTGTTATTAAACTGATGGGACTTTTTGTGTTTTTATATTGACTCTGCGGCGCAGGCCCTTTAAAAATAAAAGCTAGGATATGCCTTTGAAGCAGCTAAAAAAAAGGTATTTGAGGACTTGATTTCAATAGGTATATTTTGTACTTATCTATATTGGGCTTGGGAGTAATCCTAGGGATCCAACCCAGGTGGTCAGGCTTGGTTGGCAGAAGACTCCTTTTCCTGCTGAGTCAACTCCCTGGCTACATTTCCTTTTATAATGTGGGGTGTTTTTTTTTAATTAAAAGATTTACTTTATATTTAAACTGTGTGTGTATGTGTGTGTGTGTGAGAGAGAGAGAGAGAGAGAGAGAGAGAGCAGGGAGAGGGGAGAGGGAGGGAGAGACACAGGGAGAGGGAGAGGGAGGGAAAGGAGAGAAAGACAGGGAGAGGGAGGGGAAGAGGGACAGAGAGAGGAAGAGGTTGAGAGGGAGAAAGAGATAAGGAGAGTGAGAGAGAGAGGGAGAGACAGGGAGAGGGAGAGAACTCAAGAAGTTAAAAAACAACAAACCAAGTAATCCAATTAAAAAATGGGGTACAGAGCTACACAGAGATTTCTCGATAGAAGAATATCAAATGGCAGAGAAACGCTTAAAGAAATGTTCAATATCCTTAGTCATCAGGGAAATGTAAATCAAAATGACCCTGAGATTTCACCCTACACCCATCAGAATGGCCAAGATCAAAAACTCAAGAGACAGCACCTGCTGGAGAGGATGTGGAGAAAGGGGAACCCTCCTCCACTGCTGGTGGGAGTGTAAACTTTGCAATCTTCCTGTTTGAGTATGGTTATTTATTTCATAGCAGATCTGCAAGTGTCAACACTAGAGTAACTAGAAACCTGTAAATATTTCAGTCTCCCGAATTCAGCCTCCCACCCACTGTTTTACTGATAGAATGCTGACAGACATAGACACTTTGTGAACCATCTGACATAACTTTTTCCCTCGCCACTTTTGCTTTGATTTGTTCGGGTTCCTGGTGGGGAGTCCTGGGTTCTGACAACCAATGGTGTCTGTTCGATTCAAGGCAAGTAAGAAGGCTTTCCTGTGCATCCTTTGTCTTGCCTTTAAATTCCAATCCTTTTTCAAGTTCCTGTCCTTAGTTTAAGTCACAGTAGCATCCTTAGTGCTTTCTTGTCACACAGAATTTTCAAAAGTGGCTACAACTTTAAGACAATGTCTGTTCCTAGTTTTTTTGAGGCCTCCTTAAAGATACTGTACACCAAGGTCAATAAAGGCAGAAAAGGTGATGAATTCACTTCATAACTAGTTTTTTAGTATGCTGCTTTTTTTCTTCCTGATGCTTGCTCCAGCTACAAAAACAGCATGGAGTAATAGTTCCAGAAGCAGCATCCCCCGCCCCCCCATCTTCTGTGTAGAAACAAAGGTTATTTTTTTTCCTTTTTTCTCCCAAAGAAATACAGTTCTTTCTTCCTTTTTTTTTTTTATTTGATGTTCAAATGCTTAATTAGTATTTGTGTTGGTCCTGAGCATGCTGACTAAGTTGACTTTTACTGGAAGGTGGACTTATTTTGGGTAAAAGGATTTGACTTTGTTTTCATTTCAAGTGATATTTCTATTTTATTCTTGTATCAAATGCTCCATTTGACTCCATTTTAACTCAAGGTGCATCTTTCCGTCCTAAGGATTAACCTCATTGATTCTACTCATCTGAATTCATAAGGCTAGCTTAAAACTTCCTGTATTTTAAGAATGGCTTCCAATGGGATGTCTTCTATGCTTTCCAAGTTTTGTACTCATATTGATTCCCATTAAAATTATTATTTTCTTGACTCTTCAATCTTCTCTTGTCATACTATTTTGTTAGGCTTCTGTTTTTTTCTTGCCTCACCGTCTATAGTTTTTTCCATTACTTTCCAGTCTTGCTACCCATAATGTCTATTCCTTTTATAGAATATGGTTATCTTTGCTCAGAATAGTCAAAATCTGCTTGATACAGTATCCACGTGATAAATTTCTGCCTAGTTGTTTCTGGCACTGCATTTGAGACTTTGTACCTCACAATGATAACAATAACTGCTCTCATCACACATACCAGGACTTTCTGAGGGATAAATGTGTTATATCCCAATTATTTTTAGCCTGAATTATTTGCTTTGGGTGGACATTAAGCAGTGGGTAGTTTTCATTCGACAGATTGACTTTTTGAACTGAAAATCATATTCATGTGGTTAGACCATTTCAATGGGTTATTGTGTGTCTGACCATTTTATTAGGACTTTGTCTTATGTCCTCCAGTTTGAGGTATAGAAGTATATGCCATGTTCCCTCTTGTTTAAGGCTACCCTATACTTTAGAAAGAAAAAATCTATTACTTTCCAAACTTATGTACTATATTAAGTTTCTAGGACCCTTACAAACATGGTAGATAAAATAATGAGCACATTGTTTTACAGTTTTAAAGCCCTCATGTCTGCAATCTAGGTTCAGTGAGCCACACAGTCCTTCTGAAAATTCCAGAGAAGAATTTGCCCTTGCCCTTCTTGATTCTGGTGTGTACTGATTTTTTTTGGTTGTTGTTTTGTTTTATTTTGGCAGTGCAATGTTAGTGCCAACCTCCATCTTCTCATGACCCTTCTTACTGTGTGTCTGCATGTCCTTTTCTGACTCTCAGTGGGATTGAGGGCACAGCTCAACCCAGGATGAACTTCTCTCTGACCTTACATTTTTCCCTTCTACCAAGTTCCTATGTTCGGATATGGCCAGAAATATGGTAGGATCCAAGTGAACCTACTATCATGTCTCAGGAAGGACTTTCAAGACTTGTCAATGAACCATAAGCATACTGCCTCCGGGTATTGGTTAAATCCCTCTCCTAGAGCCCTGGCCTACACACTTCCACTGCCTGTGGATACCGTAAATTACTCTTTCAGCCTGGAGTTTCTATCTCTACCTTCAGGATTGGAGCATCATCCGTGTTACTTTCTTTTAATCCTGACCACATATTTGTTGGTTGGTTTTGTTTTATCATATCTTAAACTTTTCTTTCTTTTTCTTTCTTCTTTCCTTCCTTTCTTTTTCTTTCTTATTTTCTTTTTCTCCTCCTCCTCTTCCTCCTCCTCCTTTTTATTTTTTGGTTTTGTGAGACAAAAAATTATTGTCTATTCTGGACTCATTTTGTATACAAGGCAAACAGAGATCTGCCTGCTTCTGGCTCTGGAGTACTAGGATTAAAGGCGTGTGCCACCATGCCTGGCTTAACCTTTCTTTTATTATTATTTTTTTATTTATGTGCCTGTGTGCCTAACTGAGTTTATGTGCACCATGTGTCAACTTGATCCCTCAGTCCCCACCAGATTTTCAAGGTTAAATCACTCTGTTAGCTAAGGACTATACTGATGAGGTACACCTCAGCCCTAGCCATTTGTTCTGGTGGGTTGTTAAATTCGCTGCCCAACTAGGACTCATGTCTGATTCTATGTCCTTGACCTATAGCATTTCTATTAAATCCCTATATAGAACTCTGTTTTAGTTTTTAAAGATTTAGCCTTTATCATATTAAAATGTATTTTTCTCATAATATGGGTGATGATAATTATTTTTGTACACTGTTAGTTTTTCTGCACATATTTAGATAATTGGTTTTCAGTTATAAGCTGTTCAATTATAACCTTGTGTTTTCTCAAAAAAAAATGACTTTGAGGCAAGGATCACAATATTGGGCTTTCATGCAGAAGGAAGCAGTAAGGAGGTAGAGGTGAGGCAAGATAGGTAGCTCCGTGAGACATGGGTTCTCATGTTCATGAGCAAAGCAGAAGAGATTTGGAAACTTTAGTGGCAGACAGTTACATTCACTGAGCGTGATGGACATTTCTAGAGCCTGACCAGAGAGCTGTGCCTCAGAATAGTCCATGAGAATGAGGGACAGAGAAGACATTCATCTGCCAGACCTATTGTTTCCTTTCCACCAAGTTTTACCGCATGAAATCTTGTTCTTAAATCCCTAGAACCCATGTGAAAGAAAGCCAGAGATGTAGTTCTACCATCCATAATTCCAATAGTCTAGTGGCAGACATCAGGCAAAGAGGAGACAATGCCCAGAAGCTTGCAGGCCAGTTAGCCTGAAACACAAAGTAGAAAATCAACAGAATGTCCTTATCTGGAAGGTGAGGACTGACACATCCAAAGTTCTCCTTTGTCCTCCACAGACTTGCCCTAAAACACATCAAGTAATGTGTGCATATACACCCATATACACTTACACATGCAGATTTAGCATGCACAGGTAACCTATCCTATATTCCAGACTTCTTCATGCAGTCCCTTTGACGACAGTTCAGGATGCCTCCATACCAGGCCCTGCAATAAAGTGTTTGATTTCACTCCAGAAATATGAGGAAGAGCCAGGCTCTCCAGGTATATGGCTAGCCAGCTTAGCTCTGAAGTCATGTTCAGAGAAATGGCTTTGGCCCTAAGTACAAATGACTTGTAAGCTTCTCACAATTACAGTTGGTTAACAAAACAATTAAGACAAAGCAACTTAAAGAGGCTCATGAGATTTGTATCCAAGGTGGCAAATCGCTTTTATAAATCTTACTAATACTAAACCTTCTTTGAACTTCCTATGAAAACACAACTTGGTTAGTTTGGACAGCCATGAAATGGAGGTCAGATGTCAGGCTGAAGAATCACTAGCTGGCAACCCATTTATTACTTTCTGGATCTGTCGCCATCCTTGTGTCCTGGACACATCAGCTGTTGCCGAGGCTCAGTGATTTATTCCACTTCTGAGCTAAGTGGCATTGCTAATGACAGACTCATTTCTGAGGGATGCAGGATCCCTCTAAAAGGTGACTTTGGTGCAAAGCCTTCCTGAGTGGTTTACCAGGCACAGGTTCATTTTATTGTATATCTCCTCTTCCTCTCTTCTTAAACTACACGGGTGGAAGGTTTTGTTTACTTCCGTTTAAGCTCCCCTAGCCCTCCTAGGAATTTTCCTAGTAGAATTTTCCCCGTGGGAAATGGTTGCAGTTCTTATTCTGTCCTGGAGTGGGCTTCTTGGAGGAGCACAGTCATGGCATATTATGTCTTCTAACATTGCTAGATTTGCTTTCCATCCGTCTTCCTGTAACTGTGTTTTTGAAGAAAAGGTTCCATGTTTCTATTGCTGAGTTGCTACTCTCCTGAAGCCAGCCCAGTCTGCGGCTGCGCACATGTTGGTCATGTTGGTTTGGTTCTCGGGGGTGAGGGAGTGGCACAGCTGATGAGGAGCTGGTGAGGGGGTGAGGAGGCCGAGTGCTGCTTGCCTCTATATGGCCGTCTGAACAATTTCTCATTATCCCGGAAAGGACTGCAGTTTATCGGTTTACCTATACTGTATTCTAAATTTGTTTTATTTATTTGTTTAAGTTTTAATTCTGAGTTCTACATAGTTTTAAATTTGAGGATAAATATAGGTAGAAGAAAACAATAAAGTTCTATACACTTTTTTTCCAGGTTCCCCCATATCTGATATTCATGTTGCATTCCTAAAATTTTAAGAAGTTAACAAATGGAAAAAGAATATTGCCTATGCTATCAATTTTGTTTGAATTTTGTCAGTTTTCACCGTAATTTTTTTTTTTTTTGGTGTTTCAGAAAGCAATCAGGATACCTCAATATGCTTTGCAGATCTGTCTCTCAGTCTTCTCTAAACTTCAAACTTCTTAGTCTTGTTAGTGTTTTTCTTGACTTCGACAGTTTGAGAGAATATTGCGTAGGTAGTTTATAGGCAAACTGTAGCTTTGTCATAGAGTTTTCTTATAGTTAGAATGAGGCTGAGTGTTTGTGGCAAAATACTTGCAGGTGGGGTACACTCACCATCCTGTATAATGTAGTAAAAGATTGCATCATGGCATTGTCATGGATTCTCACCATCACGTGTAGTGTAGCACATGATTGTATCACGACACTGTCATGGATTCTTACCCTCACGTGTAATGCAGCACATGATTGCATCATGGCATTGTTGTGGATTCTCACCATCATGTGTAATGCAGTACATGGTAACATTATGGCATTGTCATGGGTAATGTTAACCTGCTTGCTTGTGCAAAGTAGTTGGTCAGGCTTTCCCACATTAAATTACAACTGCCTCCCTTTCATACTCCAGTCATTGTGAGGGACCAATCCAGTCTACATTCAAGAAGAGATTTGCTAAGCTTCACTTGCCATAAGGAATTTGTACGCAAATGTACACTATGGAATTATTTAGTAAGAGAAGCAATTCATTCTGCCATGTATTTGTGGCACTATAATCCAATATTAGAACTTATTTAGCTAATTAAAATTTCCAGCCTTGGCCATTAGGGACTCTGAGGTTGAGGCCTGTACCCTTCACTCATTGTGTCCATTTCTCAAAAACTTCACATTGTCTTGCTTTTCCTTCTTTGTAGCTTACCAACTGTGGCTTCTCAGACTAACTGCACCTCACTCAGCCAGAGGAAACATATTTTTCTAGAGAAAGTCTAGCTAAGCCAGAAGGAAATATTTTCTCCATGGTTTTGGTATTTATAAGAAAAATAAACCTTACACCGAGAAAAAGCAGTTATGCGGTTTATAAATTGCCTTCAGGGATAAAATACCTTAAAATGCAAAATTCATCAAAAGACTCTGTTAACACACTTGTGTTATTTTCATCAATCATATTCTGTTGACATTAATGATATATTGTTCTTCTCTTACTAGAAAAATCAGCTGGCTTAATTGTTGATTTTTAAAATTTTTTCTTGGCAAGTCAGAGTAATTCATTTGGATTTTTTCAAGGGAAATTTTTACAGTATAATGATCTGAATTCTGATTCTCAAAAGTTGTTAATCACTGAAAATGAACCGCATCCCACATGCATATTGGCAGTGAGGATGGATTTGCTTGTTTGTTATGATTGTGGATTTGATTTTTCGTCTCAGCAAATATAGAACTGGATGCCCTTATGGTGCATCTCAAGATTGATTTGACAGCTTGAGAGGCCATTTAGAATGAGGGTTTAGGGAAGATGTAACTACTTGATATTACATTTCACTCTATGTCATTTTCTCAAGTGTATAAATTCCTTGAGAACTGAAACTTTTTAAATGCAACATTTAAGAGGCATATTCAGTCATCACTGCCAGCACAAATAAAGTTACACTACCTGTGTGTAACATACCTATGTAAAAAATACTATTTTTTGCATACGCTTGTACTTGTCACTGAAATGCGCTGCAGGATTGATAGAAGGTTATAACTTACAGACTTTTCAAGTTGTTTTAAGGCAATACAGAGTCAAGAATGCTGGCAGAATCCAATTGATTTTCTTCACTTTACCTAGTAGACACGGGGAAATGACTTTGTATAGTAGTTCTAGACCTGAGAAATTATTCCACTCATGGCAAATCCATGGTGGTAGCTGTCCCCAGCTGTGTAATTCGCAAGTGATGGAGAACAACACCTGGAAGGCTTGCCTTTCTCTCTTCCCTAATAAGCCTCTAATCACTTAGTTAAGTCTCTTGGGATGGTCTTTGTCTCAACTGTCTCTTGGGTAATCCAAGTACTGTTCTAGTGCAAAAAGTAATAATTAAAGATGCATGTAAATCTGCCAGCTAAATGTGGACCCCTGGCCAACGTTCAATTATGTTTTTCAGTACCTTGTGAAACGTTGAAAAGAATGGGGCATCCTATGGCTGACCCTGTTGTCTCTGTCTGCTGGCTGATGTCGTGTGTCCTTGCAAGGACCCCTATCATGACCTTCCCATATCTCCTCCATCCCTGGTGCCACGTTCAAAAGCCTGAGCGCTTTCTTATTTCTCTGTTTGGTTCTAATTTTGGGGCTGGGAATGGGCATCAGCAGGAGCGTAGTTTTCAAGATTGGTCTTTTGCACAGTTTGGAAGCTAGGATCTGAGCCAGAGAAACAACACATGGTACATATAATTTGATTGCACTAAGTGGGACGTGACATAAATGTGATTACTTCTATTTTAATCTAAGGAGATATATATATATATGTCCCCAAACTGGTTAATTCTATAGAACAGAGGGGGAAAAATGAATGTCACCCAGTTCCCGGGGAAGCATGCAACTTGCTGAGGGTGAGCAGAAACACACTCATGAACCAGAGTCATGGTGTTAGCACCATTGATTGGCTCTTGTCTTTTCTGCCCTCTCCTACTCTGCTGTCATGCAGAAAGAGCCACATTTTTCCAGAATCCCTTTCTCTATGACATCTGTATAGATTTAGCTAATGGGAGACATAAGCAGAAAATTGGAAGTCCAGAGGGGAGTGAAGAAACCAGACCCTTTTCCCCAAGTTTTACTTGGTGGTGTGTCCTGGCAGAGGCTACCTTTCTTCTGAACCTCAATGCTTTTAGAGTGTAAAGGAGGCCCTCATGTTACTACCAGCTTCTTCTTTGACTGCCCTTCTAGGCATGTGGCTGCTTTTTGTTACTGATAATGACTGCATAATTTTACTCACTCCTTTATGAAAAACATAAACTCAACAAACAAAGCAAGCTCGTGGATGTTGCTATTTCCAGGCCTGACCTTGTTACTACTTGATGTGTCATCTGTTAAGTGTTTGCATGAGCAGTAGTCCCTGCTATGCTCTACACAAATCTGGCTGGTGCATCCGGACTCTGTGAGTGTTTACTGCTAATGGTTCATGATGCACCCGCCCCAGCTTGGAGCTGCCTGGGGAGCTATGCCATCTGACCAGGGTTAAACGCTAGGCAACAACTGATATACTTAGAGGAACGAACATACTCTTTTTTTTTCTTTTTCTTTCTTTTTTTTTCAGAGTTTCTCTGTGTAGCTTCAGCTATCTTGGACTCGCTCTGTGAACCTGGCTGGCCTCAAACTCACAGAGATCTGAGTGCCTCTGCCTCCCTGAGTGCTTACAGGTGTGTGCCACCACGCCCAGTGTAAACGTACTCTCACTGCTGGGAAAAGCAAGGCTGCGGTGCAATTCAGCCTTCAGCGCTTCTTAGCCAGAGACCAGACTTTAGCCAAACCTAGCCTTCCAGGCTTCTCAGTGTTCTTTGCATTGCTTCCTCCTTTCTTTATAACCCACTTTTGAAAGTTCAATCTTCTCCGTGATCCCTTTGTGTCAATCCCCATCTCTGCTTCTGCTACTAGAAAACCTGAGCTTACAGTGTGTCTCCAGAGGAAATAGAGAAATCTATTAATCTGATGAGAAGCATAAATAGAGGCTAGGAGTGTCAATTCCCAACAGTCTGAAAAGAAATGTGACAGTGAAGACAACGGCAGGCAGACATCCAGGGGAATGAACACTTGGCGGAACTTTCAAAGTTTTAGAATCGAAGAGAAAGAGAAGCTTACTAAGATGCATAACATTGATGGTATAAGAAATGATGACGGGATTATTAGTGAAGTGTACCTCTGGGGGATTCTGTGCGACTGTCCTAAATGATCAGATCACGAGGGCTCTATCATAGGGAATGGACTGGTCCATTGATGGATTCATCATACAATGGCAGGATAGGATGCTGTGAGAGGTAGAGGGCAAAGCCTAGGAGCCAAGTAAACATCTCCTTTACATTATTCCTCTACGTGTTTGTTCATGGGGAAGAGAAAAATAATATACTTACCAAAATGAAGAAGGTGTACAGAGGCTAGATTTTATGGTAGAATGACAACGCTGTGCTTTTTGGCCAGTTGAGTATAGAGTTTTCAGCAGTGCAAATGTCTGGGTGGCAATTAGAAATGAAGTCTAATGCAAGGCTAGAAATCCAGACTCTAAGATAATTATATGAAGCCAGGCATTCTCGGAGTTGAGTCATAGTTCTCCTTTTTTGGAAAAAGGCTAGCATGTGTAGTCTTGTGGAAATGCAAATAGGACTTGCAATTTAGTGGGAATAAAACCAGGGATAACAGAAACAGCTAAACAGAGCTGCACCGTTGGAAAATTCACCACAATGACTGTGTGAACCCAAGCGGATTTTTTTTGAGGTAGTGTATTTGAGGCCCGTTTACCAGGAGAAGGGATGAGAAGCACTCACCCATTCCCTTCCAGCATTGCTTGGTTATCCTTCTCCTTGATTCTGGGTTGTGTGGGATACACTGGGGAGACTGATGAGAGAATTATTGTGATTTTTCCCCCTCTTCTTGCTTTTTGAACCTGTAGGTTGGGGCTTGCTCTCATCCAAAGCACATGAGCATGTAATCAGTTGACTGGAGTCTTTCCAGGAACTGGTTACTACAGTGTGGCTGCAGGGAGAAGTGGGCAGGTCGATTAAAGCCATGCACAAGGGCTGGCCACATGAACACATGCATGTGGGATCACATGTGTTCAAATCGCCTGTTTATAGTCTGCCTTCATGTGTAGGGTAAAGAATGGCCACAGACTGGTTAAAAACATAACCTGACTTAATGCAGATTCAAATCTGACTGCACATAGAAATTAAGCTCTGAGACCTTGAACACATTGGTCCTAATTTACTGGTGTGGAAATGAGGTTGAGCATTTGGGAGCCACTTCTTTTCATAACTCTTTGCATGGTTATGAAGGGTTTTCTTCAAACTCTGGCTAAATCTTCCTTAAATTGCATAACTCAATTATTTATGAGAAAGCCTAGTTATTCCACAGAGGAGGCCTCACTTTCTCTTCTGAGCGACATTGTTTCCAGCCTAAGTCTAGACACACTTTGGTGCAGAGGACACCATGCTTCTGCCGGACTCCTCTGGATGGGCACAGGTTGGGCTTTATCTCTGGGTTTCTTCCTGATACTAACAAGTTGGCTGTACAGCTTACACTAACAATTACACCTTTATTCAATTTAGAGAAAGATGTTAAGAAAGCGAGGAAGTAAAATGGGCCAGGAATAGCTATCAGCTGAATCTGTGTTCCTGTGACACTATACCCATGGGCCTATGTTGTCCCTTAAGAAACAAAGAGTCATCAATCCCATTTCCTGAGGCTTGCTGTTCTGTCACTGGACACATTCATGTATAACAAGTTTGGTCCTTCACACCCCTCTCCTGATTGGAGGGCTGTTGAAAGGTGATGAGGCATTAAAAGGTGACCTGCAATTGATAATTCGGTCATGACATCTTTGAAGGTGTAGGTTAATGCTGCTCTCCTAAAGATGGTTAAGTCTCGCAGAAGTGGACTCATTCCTAGTAGAGTAGGTTGTCAATGAACAAGCCTGGCTTCTCCTGCTTCTACTTTTGCTATATGCCTTCAGTTTGGGGGGGGGTCTGTTTTGTTTTGTTGTTATTATTGTTGTTTTCTATTGCTGTGATGTCACTATGACCAGAAGCAACTTGTAGGAGGGAGAATTATTTTGGCTTATAGTTCCAGAGGCAGAGTCCGCAATGGCAGGGAGACATAGAGCCAGGGGGCCAGAGGAAGAATCTGAAAGATCACACCTAAACTTAAAGCAAACACAAAGCAGCAAAAGTGCCCCAGGGACAATATTTCCCATGAAGGTTTCGTCTACTAAAGAGTCCACAACCTCCCCAAATGATTCCACTAATAGAGTGACAAGTATTTAACCCTCTGGGCATATAAGACAGTGTTTTTAGTTCAAAGAACCACATCATGTGATCTCCTTGGCATGTACTATTTCGAGGGCCTTTCATTGCTCCTGCCACATGTGTCATTGCTTTATCGTGACTTGTTGTGTCCTAGCTGGCAGTCCCTCATCAGGAGCTGAATAGCTAGGGTTGCTCAAGTTTGAAATTTTGGCCACCAAAACTGTGACCTAAATATTGATGATGATGGTGATGACAGCAACAATGATAATGATCATCAATCTTTTCTTTCTTCTTCATAAAATGACAGTTCACAGATCTTATTAGAGAAGTACAATATAGACAAGATGGAGTAAGGGCAGTTGACCGGAAAGGGGAGATTTGTTCTGAGCAGCCCCGGGGTAGCCTCTTGTACTTGTAGTTCCTTTCTCCTTTCTCCTGTACCTGTTTACTCCTGGAAGAAGATAATCTGGAAAGCATCAAAAGAGTGGCAGAAGGTATAGCCTGGGAACTGATATTATACATTCATTATAAAGTAAGTCAAAATCCTATTAGGTTGTCCTAAGAATTAAAACAGCTACTGGTACCTGTCACCCCTCTATGTCTGCATTATCACTGCAAATAAAACAGCTTACACTTAATGAATGGTATCGTTGGTCAGCTAGTAAATTTTGAAGCTGAAAGTCAGAAACACATCTGACCCTAGAACTCCTGCTCTTCACCTGGCAACAATACTCAGCTATCCTCACTGTCTAATGAGACTGATGCTCAACTCATTATTTTTCCTCAACTCATCGAATACAAAAGTTGCTGCATCTACCAAGCAAGAAGCCAGGCTCTGTGCCAAGGCTTCTTTTTGCCTCTCCAGAGGAGCAAGTGCTTTTATTTTCCCAGATGGGTTGAAAATGGTGCTTTTGTGCTCACATTAAGCCTTTTATCAGGGGCTCTTGCCCTGTGGAATTAGACTAAATTCAAGGTAGCTCATCAAGTGTGTGCCAGGGGTGTGTTCCCTGCCCTCAGAAGGGCCTCCAGCTCAGCATTGAATACTGGCTGTTCCATAAAAGTGGTGTGCATACTGATTGGGTGTGCTCTGTGCCTTTGGAGACAAGGGCATCAGCAACTGGGAAATACTCAAAGATGATAACAAAGATGATCCCCTGCTACACAAAATGCTTAAGCATGTGCCAAGAACCAATGCTAATTTCTCCCTGAGCTGTTAACCTCTCCTTTGCCACTAGATCCTTTAGCCAGCCCTCTCTGCTGTAGTTGTGGAGAGAGCCTGGACTGTGGCTCCCTCTCTGTGTGGCCCTGGGCAGGTCTTTAACTCTTGCCACACTTCCTTTAGCATGGCTGTGAGAGGATGGTGGTGGCTGGGACTCTGAGAGGTTTTGTATCTGCTCGGAGGTTTCTGGTATGTTTAGACAGATGAGCTATTAGACAAAATTCAGATGGTTTATCTTATGGTGGGAACTTTCCCTTTTGAGCTTTTCTCTAGATAACAAAGCAATATCAGATACTGGAGGGGATATGTCTTAGAGGAGGAATTAGGGCAAATAGGAATTATCAGTCTCTGTGTGTTTGGGGCTAAGTCTTCTTTGTTAGAAAATAACGTGGATTTTGAGGCTTAATTGATATTTGGTTCAGTTTTAAGTGTTATTTACATAGCTTGAGAGAGCCAGTCTGATGGTTTAAGAGTGCTAACGGCAGGTCTGCATAGGTTCAGGAAGCAACAGTCTTGTGCTTCGCTAATGTTTATGAAAAATAACTTGGCTGGCAGCTGGATTTCTTGGTATTTAAAAAGGGCAGGTAATATGCATAAATAGATTTGGTGGCTTTCTTAAGGTTGTTTGTTTTTAAACTAGAATGCTATACCTGTGTTTTCCTTTCTCCTGATTTCAAATATCTATCTGTCCCTCAAAGCTACCTGTGCTCAGAAGCCTGCTCTGGTTTGTGTAGTTTGCATGAGGTTGATGTTTATTTGAATAATCTGAGGCAGCAGAAAAGGAATAAGTTTAATCATCTAACCTTTACAACAAGGAACATTTGAAATGTCAGCATTTTATTTCCGGAACAGGTGAGCTATTACATTTATTAGGCTT
>NW_026585689.1:3765928-3795928 GCF_907164565.1 Psammomys obesus | reverse complement strand
AATTATTAATGATGAATTTGAATTTTTTTTTTCTACAAAGCGAGTACTAAGCACAGATCAGCAGGACTGTCTTATATTCCTTGTTACTAGGCTCCCAGTGGCTTTGTTTTTACTCTTAGAAGTAGGCCAGATCAGAACACTTTGCAGCAAGGAGATAAATGTTCTGGACAGTGGGCTTTGGCACTAAGACCTGGAAAAGACAGCAGGAGCTTTTTAACCTGTTTTCAAGATCACCAGCTTCTTATGTGGGCCTGCCTGTCCAGAGCTCTCTCCCGGGTGCTGGAAAATGGTCATCTCACCAGACTGTCTGTGTCTAGATTCACCAGGCTCCAATCTCTGCTAGTTTCCAGCTCGTACCTAAGGGTGTCTGCTCTGGAGCTAGTTCATTTGATCCTGGCTGGTACGGGCCCCTCTTTGCCATGCCACTCCTCTCTTGTTTTTACATCCATACTGATGGAGCTTTTTTTTAAATTTATTTATTTATTTATTCACCTTACATCCTGGTCATAGCCCCCTCCCTCCTCTCCTTTCAATTCCACCCCCTCTCTTCCCCATCCCCTCTCTCCAATGCCTCAGAAAATGGGAGCTCACCTACCCCAGCTTATCAAGTCATATGAGGACTGAGTTTGTCCTCTTCTTTGTCAGGCAGTCCCAACAGGGGAAGTGATCAAAAAGCAAGCAACAAGAACCCATTCCAGAGACAGCCCCTGCTCCCCTTACTAGTGAATCCACATGAAGCCCATCAGCTACATATATGTAGAGGACCTAGGTCCATCCAGTCCATGCATTGTCCTTGGTTGGTTCTTCAGACTCCACAAGGCTCCCTCTGGGCTGGCTAGTAGGCTCTGTCCGTTTTCTTGTGGAGCTCCTGTCACCTCTAGGACCTTTCATCCTTTGTCCTACTTTTCCACTAGACTCCCAATTCTTCGCCCAATGTCTGGCTGTGAATCTCACCATCTGTTTTGAACCTTTGCTGGGTAGAGTCTCTCAGAGGACAACTCTGATAGGCTCCTGTCTGCAAGCATATCAGAGTATCATTTGCCTGGCCCAACCCAAGACCCCTGCAGTTTAATGAGGGGAAAATGGTTTATTTCTTGAAAATGTCATTTTGCCCTCACATGCTTTGAGTTGGAGGTAATTCTAGGATAGAAGTCATCTTCAATTAGAATTCCCTATGACATAGCATTTTCTTTTTGCTCGTAAGTCCTCCTGTTGTGAAGTTGAAATCCTTTATGATCCGTGATATTTTTCTTCTGAGGAGTCTATAAAGGGTCCCCCCCCCCTTGTGTTCTGAAATATCAGAATGAAGGCTCCTGAGTTCTTCTATCCACAGCTTCGGCTCAGTAAGGTCTTTCTGCCTTTTTATTTTAGTAATAGAGACTTATCTCGTACATTCTGGAAATTTTGTGTAGCAATTTTTCTTGGCTTTCTGTTCATTCTCTTCTTTATGCCCCTCCCCCCCCAGTTTTTCTCCTATTTTGTGCCTCTGCATCTTTTCACTCTATTGTCAAACAGCCCTCCAGTTCTTTATCCTTTTCTAGTGATTTGAACTCTGCTCTTGTTTCTAATCTCAAAACATAGGCTCTGTTAATTTTGGTGGCATTTTACTCCTATTTTTTTTTTTACTTTATTTATTACAATTTATTCACTTTGTATTCCAGCTGTAGCCCCCACCCTCATCCCCTCCCAATACCACCCTCCCTCTCTTTTCTCCTCCCATTCCCCTCCCCCAGTCAACTGATAGGGGAGGACCTCCTCCCCTTCCATCTGATCCTAGCCTATCAGGTCTCATCAGGACTAGCTGCATGGTCTTCTGTGGCCTGGTAGGCTGCTTTCCTCTCAGGCAGAGGTGATCAAAGAGCCATCCAAAGAGTTCATGTCAGAGACAGCCCCTGTTCCCCTTACTAGGAAACCCACTTGGACACTGAGCTGCCAAGGACTACACCTGTGTAGGAGTTCTAGGTCTCCATAAATGGTCCTTGGTTAGAGTACCAGTCTCAGAAAACAAACAAACAAACAAACAAACAAACAAACAAAAAAACAAAACTGTGCCCAGACATTTTGGTTCTGTTGTTTTCCTTGTGGAGCTCCAAACCCTTCCAGGTCTTTCTAGCTCCCCCTTCTTTCATAAGATTCCCTACACTCTGCTCAAAGTTTGGCTCTGAGTCTCAGCATCCACTTTAATACCCTGCTGGGTAGAGTCTTTCAGAGGCCCTTTGTGGTAAACTCCTGGCTTGTTAACTTGTTTTAACCTTCTTCCAGTGTCTATCCTGTTTGCCGTTCTGGATGAGGATTGAGCATCTTACCCAGGCTCCTCCTTCTTGCTTAGCTTCTTTAGGTATACAGATTTTAGTATGTTTATCCTATATTATAGGTCTAATATCCACTTATAAGTGAGTATATGCCATGTGTGTCTTTCTGCTTCTGGGTTACCTCACTCGGGATGATCTTTTCTAGTTCCCACCATTTGCCTGCAAATTTCATGATTTCCTTATTTTTAATCACTGAGTAGTATTTCATTGTATAAATGTACCACAATATCTGTATCCATTCCTCAATTGAGGGACATTTGGGCTGTTTTAGATTTTGGCCATTACGAATAAAGCTGGTTATAAACAAGACTGAACAAATGTCCTTGTTGTATACTTGAGCATCTTTTAGATATATGCCTAAAAGTGGTATAGCTGGATCTTGAGGTAGCACTATTCCTAATTGTCAGAGTAAGTGCCAGATTGATTTCCAAAGTCGTTGTACAAGTTTACATTCCCACCAGCAATGGAGTAGGGTTCCTCTTTCTCCACATCCTTTTCAGCATGTGCTGTCACTTGAGTTTTTTATCTTAGCCATTCTGATGGGTGTAAGGTGAAATCTCAGGGTCTTTTTGATTTGCATTTCCCTGATGATTAAAGATGTTGAACATTTCTTTAAGTGTTTCTCTCCATTCTACATTCCTCTATTGAAAATTCTCTGTTTAGCTCTGTACCCCATTTTTTAATTGGATTACTTGATTTGTTGCTTTTTAACTTCTTTAGTTCTTTATATATTCTGGATATTAGCTCTCTGTCAGATATAGGGTTGGTGAAGATCCTTTCCCAGTATGTAGGCTGTCATTTTGTTCTGATGACAGTATCCTTTGCTTTACAGAAGTTTTTCAGTTTCATGAAGTCCCATTCATTGATCTTAGAGCCTGTGCTGTTGGTGTTCTGTTCAGGAAATTGTCTCCTGTGCCAATGAGTTCTTCCCTACATTTTCTTCTAAGAGGTTTAGTGTATCTGATTTTATGTTGAGATCTTTGATTCACTTGGATTTTAGTTTTGTGTAGGGTGATAAATATGGATATATTTGCATTTTTCTTCAAGTAGACAACAGTTACATCAGTACCATTTGTTGAATACTGTCTTTTTTGTTTTTTTCTTTTCTATTATATGGTTTTGGCTTCTTTGTCAAAAAGCAAGTATCCATAGGTGTGTGGTTTTATTTCTGGGTCTTCTATTTGATTCCATTGATCCACCATTCTGTTTCTATGCCAGTACCATACAGTTTTTATTACTATTGCTAGGTAGTACAGCTTGAAAACAGGGATGGTGATACCTCCAGACAATTTGTTTTTGTAAAGGTTTGTTTTAGCAATTCTGGTTTTTTGTTTGTTTGTTTGTTTGTTTGTTTTTCCATATGAAGTTGAGAATTATTCTTTCAAGTTCTGTAAAGAATTGTGTTGGTATTTTGATGGGAATTGCATTGAATCTGTCCATTGCTTTTGGCAGGATGGCCATTTTCACTATGTTAATCCTACTGATCCATGAGCATGGGAGATCTTCCCATCTTCTGATATCTTCTTCCGTTTCTTTCTTCAGAGACTTGAAGTTGTGTTTTTTTTTTTGTTTTGTTTTGTTTTGTTTTGTTTTGTTTTGTTTTTTTCCTCAAACAGGTCTTTCACTTGCTTGGTTAGAGTCACACCAAGGTACTTTATGTTATTAGTGGCTATTTTGAAGGGTATAGTTTCCCTAATTTCTCAGACCTGTTGTCTCTCATATACAGGAGGGCTACTGATTTTTTTGAGTTAATTTTATATTCAGCCACTTTGCTGAAGGTGTTTATCAGCTGAAGGAGTTCGCTGATTGAATTTTTGGGGTGTCTCATGTATACTATCATATTATCCATAAAGAGTGACATTGTGACTTCTTCCTTTCTGATTTGTATCCCCTTGATCTGCTTTAGTTGTCTTATTGCTCTAGCTAGGACTTCAAGTACTATGCTGAAGAGATATGGAGGGAGTGGGCAGCCTTGCCTTGTCCCTGATTTCAGCGGATTGATTTAAGTTTCTCTCTGTTTAGTTTGATGTTGGCTATAGGCTTGCTATATATGGTCTTTATTATGTTTATGTATGTGCCTTCTATCTTTGATCTCTCCAAGACTTTAAAAATGAATGGGTGTTGGATTTTGTCAAATGCTTTTCTGGCAGGTAAGGAGATGATCATGTGGTTTTTCTCCTTCAGTTTGTTTATGTGGTGGATTATATTGATGGATTTTCTCATATTGAACCACCCCTGCATGCCTGGGATGAAGCCTACTTGGTCATTGTGGATGATATCTTTTATGTGTTCTTGGATTAGGTTTGTGAGTATTTTATTGAGTATATTTTTTTTATCAATGTTCATAATAGAGATAGGTCTGAAGTTCTCTTTTTTGTTGGATCTTTGTGTGGTTTAGGTATAAAGGTAACTGTGGCCTCATAAAATGAGTTTGCTTACGTTCCTTCTGTTTCTATTTTGAAGAATAGTTTGAAGAGAATTGGAGTTAGCACTTCTTTGAAGGCCTGGTAGAATTCTGCACTAATACCATCCGGCCCTGGGCTTTTTTTCGGAAGGGAGACCTTTTATGTCTGTTTCTGTTTCCTTGGGAGTTATAGGACTGTTCAATCTATTTATCTGATCTTGATTTAATTTTGGTAGATGGAATCTATCAAGAAAATTGTCCATTTCATTTAGATTTTCAAATTTTGTGGCATATAGGCTTTTCTAGCAGGACCTAAAGATTGTTTGGATTTCCTCAGTGTCTGTTGTTATGTCCCTCTTTCCGTTTCTGATTTTGCTGATTTTGGATATTTTATCTCTGCCTTTTAGTTAGTTGGGCTAAGGGATTGTCTATCTTGTTGATTTTCTCAAAGAACCAGCTGTTGGTTTCATTGATTCTTTCAGTTATTTTCTTTGTTTCTAATTCATTGATTTCAGCTCAGCGTTTGATTATTTCCAATCATCTGCTCCTCTTGGGTGCGTCTGCTTCTTGTTTTCTAGGGCTTTTAGGTGTGCCATTATGAGATGTCTCAACTTTTTTTTTGAAGGCACTTAGGACTATGAACTTTCTCCTTAACACTCCTTTCATTGTGTCCCATAAATTTGGGTAAGTTGTGCCTTCATTTTCATTGAATTTTAGGAAGTCTCTAATTTCTTTTTTCATTTCTTCCCTGACCCAGTTGTTATTGAGTAGAAAGTTGTTTAGTTTCCATTTGTATGTAGGCTTTTTGTTATTTTTGTTGTTGTTGAGGTTTAGATTAAGTCATGGTGGCTTGATAGGATACAAGGGATTATTTTGATCTTCTCGTATCTGTTGACCCTTGCTTCGTGCCAGACTATCTGCTTAATTTTTTAGAAGATTTCATGAGGTGCTGAAAAGGTATACTCTTTTGAGTTTGGGTAAAAAGTTTTGTAGACATCTATTAGGTCCATTTGATTTAGGACCTCTGTAAGTGTCATTATTTCCCTTTTTAGCTTCTGTCTAGATGATATGTCCCTTGGTGAGAGTATAATGTTGAAGTCTTCTACTAGTAAGGTGTTTGGATTAATGTGTGATTTAAGCTTTAATAATGTTTCATTTACAAATGCAGGTTCTCTTGTATTTGGGACATAGATATTCAGGATTGTGATGTCCTCCTGGTAGATTTTTCCTTTGAAGAGAAATGAAGTGCTCCTCCTCCTCATTTTTGGTTAATTTTGATTGAAAGTCTATTTTTTAGATATTAGGATAGCTATTCCAGCTTGTTTTCTGGGTCTGTTTGCTTGAAAAACATTTTTCCGGCCCTTTACTCTGAGGTAGTGTTTATCTTTGTTGCAGAGGTGTCTTTCTTGGATGAAGCAAAATTTTTGATCCTGCTTCTACAACCATTCTGTTAGTCTGTGTCTTTTTACTGGAGAGTTGAGTCCGTTGGTATTGATAGATAATAGTGACCAATGAATGTTAGTTTCTTTTATTGTAGAGTTGGTGGTGTTACTGTGTTTCTATGCTTGTTTTCTTTTAATTTTTTTTTTTGTTGTTGTGAAATAATTTATATCCTGTATTTTCTTGTGTGTAGTTGATTTTATTAGATTGGAGTTTTCCTTCCAGTATCTCCTGTAGGGCTGGCTTGCTGTGTAGATATTGTTTTAAGTTTAGTTTTGTCCTGGAATATTTTGTTTGCTCCATCAATGTGGACTGAAAGTTTTGCTGAGTATAATACTTTGGTTTGGCATCTGTAGTCTCTTAGAGTCTGCATGACATCTGCCCAGGCCCTTCTGGCCTTTATAATTTCTAATGAGAAGTCTGCTGTGATTCTGATAGGTCTACCTTTATATGTTACTTGACCTTTTTCCATTGCTGCTTTTAATATTTTTCTTTGTTCTGTAGATTTAATGTTTTGACTATGATGTGATATGAAGAGTTTCTTTTCTGTTCTAGTCTATTTGGTGTTCTCAGAGTAGGCATCTTGTATGTTTATCGACATCTCTTTCTTTAAGTTGGGAAAATTTTCTTCTATGATTTTCTTGAAAATATTTTCTGGACCTTGGAGTCTGGAATCTTCTTTTTGGCTAGTCCTATTATTCTTAGATTTTATCTTTTCATGGCATCCTTGATTTCTTGGCTGTTTTGTGTTTGGAACTTTTCTGATTTTATTTTTTTCTTTGAGAGATGTATCGATTTCTGCAATTGTTTCTTCAGCACCTGAGATTCTCTCTTTTAACTCTTGTATTCTGTTGGTGATGCTTACCTTTGTGGTTCTTGATCTTTTCTCTAAGTTCTCCAGTGACAGGGGTTTCTCTCTTTGTGTGTGTATTGTTTTTTTTTTTTTTTTATTGACTCTAATACTGTTTTCATGTCTTGCATCATTTCCTTCATCTGTTTGAATGTGGATTCCTGTCTTTCCATGATGGCCTCTATTTCTTTGTTCATTTCCTCACTGTATGCCTCTACTTGTGCCTCTACATGTGCCTCTATTTGTTTGGCTGTATTTGCCTGTATTTCTTTGAGAGCTTTGTTTGTTTCCTCTTTGTGTGCCTCTAATAACTGGATAAGCATAGATTTGAGATCGTTTTCCTTTGTTTCCAATGAATTAGAATTTCCATTGTTTTGGGGGGTTGCTGGTGAAGCCATGATGTCTTGATTTTTGTTGGATGTGTTCTTATGCAGACCTCTAGCCATCTGCTTATCCGTAACTTTACCTGTTTATTCCTGGAGTCTGTACTTCAGACTGGGTCCATCTGTTTCTGGAGTCTGAAGTATTCTTCAGGAAGATGAGAGAGGTCCACAGGTTTGACAGTGGATGTTGGTGTTTCAGTGGTAGCTAAGGGAGGAAGGTCGTAGTCACATGTGTGCAAGCGGGGGAGTGAGTGTGGATGTGTGCCTTGAAGGACAGGGTGCTAGAGCATGTAGATGTCTAGAAAGGTGGAGCTTAAGTGCAGGATGGTGTGCTGGTGCTGTTCGCAGGTGCAATGCTCATTCACAGGTGCCCTGAATGTCTCAGTGGCCCACAAGCTTGTAGTACTGTCCTCCAGGCATTCAGATTTGTCTGGGTTGCACCATCTTGTCTCCAGGAATTGTTTGTCTGGACTCCACTGAACAGGACCTTCAATGCCAAGAACACTGGCCCAAGTATCCTTATGTTGCCCACAGTGAGGGTGTGGGTGGGAGGGATCAGATGCCTGGCTGTTAGAGTAGGGGGACCCTGGATTTGGGGCTCTGTACGCACTAACTTGAAGGCGCACTCACTGGCTCTCAGGCCTACGCAGGAAAGCACAGGGGTTCCCCCTGCTCTCTACTCTCAGATTTGGGCCCACAGGAGCAAATGAAAGTGTGGGAGATCTGTCAGCTCAGCGGTGTCCGCTGTTCTGCCGCTGGGCAGGGAGACCTGTACTTGCAGCATCTACCTCTGCCTTCTCAGCATGGAGGCTCTTGCCTGGGGAACCACTGCTGCCTCCCCCACAAACAAGAAAGCCTGTGCTTGGGGCAAGGGGGTTGGAAAATTCCTAGGCCTCTCTCAGACCCGGGAGATGTCCACAGGTGACCTGGATCCACATGGTCTCAGCACCCGGGTTGTCCCCTCTCACCCAGAAAGCCTCAGTGTTGATGTTCCGGCTTCAGCCGCCGCCCTTTCACTCACCAATTTTGGATTTGTAGATCCTCTGCCCCTCAGTTGAGGTGGGAGCTGGTTGCCACCATCTTGGACTCCCCTTCGCTCCTCTTTTATGGTTGCAGCATTTTGTCATCTCTCTGGGAATGCCAATGACAATTTTTTCTCAGGCAGTTAGTGTATTTGTTCATTTCTTTCCTACATATTTATTTAATTCAGAGTGCTTTTCTTGGTAGAAGATTCTGTTGTGTTTTAAGTTCTCTCTTCTATGACAACTTTCCTTCTGGTACTTGAAAGTCACTGTCTTCTTAATATTAAGAATGAGAATCTAAGATGCCCATAGAAGGCTACAAGAGCCTGAATTTTGGACCACACCAACAAATCATGTAGGTTTGTTATAGGAGGTACTCAGGAGGATTCATTAACTATTCGATCCTCTTCCTATATCAGATCTAATTTGTGCCTGGCTTATAAAAGGGGATATTCATGTTTTTTAATTTCTGTAGGGAACAAGCCTCCAGATATCTCCAAGAGTAGGAGAAATTGCTCAGCAAAGTAGGATGGAGGAAAGAACCTGTAGATCAATGTATAATTATTTCCTCTTAAATAGTGTAATAGCTTTTTTTTTTTTTTAATTTTTAGACAGGGCCTCACTGTGTAGTCCTAGTCAGTCTGGAATTGGGGCTCTCCCTGTTCAGACCAAGGGGTCTTCAGACTTACAGAAGTACACATTCCTCTGCCTTTACAGAGATAGGATTAAAGGTGCTTGGTACTATTCCTGGCTTGACTCTATTTAAAAAGTATCTTTGACTGCTGAGAGCTTTCCATTCCACAATCCTTCAGCAAGCAGGTGATGAAGCTTTCCACAGGGGCAAGACTACACGGATAAACTCTTTCACAGTTGCATCTGCTAATACAAAACAGATTCTGTTCCCCCCATTCATATCATCCTCAAGTCCTCCCACACCCTACCCTTCAAGCAAAGTTCTTACTGCTCATGTGTAGACAATATCACCAGGCAGGATACAGCACCTATTGCTTCTTTCTTTCTTTTTGTTTTTTGGTGCATTTTCAATTTATTTTTATTGCATTTTATTACATGTCTCTGATTATACCATTTTTTCACCTCAAACCTTCCCCTATACAACATACTTGTAAGTATGTTATCAGGGATGGATATTGGGTGTTGGATAACCCATTGGTGTGCTTTTCCCTAGGAAAGGCTATTTCTCCCACACTCAGAATTCCTTACTGTCTAGGCTTCTCAGGTTTCTCCTCTTCCACCCGTTTATTGCTGTCGACTTTATTCAGCTCATGTTTAGACATCATGTTGGTGAGACCTTATGGGTGTAACTTCTGACATTACTAGGAGACACACTCTCATAGTACCTATTAGCTGGGAAGGGACCCTCTTTCCTATTGGATGGCTACAAGAAACTGTCTTCAGAGAAGGCTGTTTTGTCTCAATCTCTCTCTCACCCCTCTCCCCTAACCAGCTCCAAAAAGCAGTTTCCATGTCTTTTGGATACCCTCATACAAACTGGTTGACTCTCTCTTATCTAATACTATATAAATATTCATTTTCTTAGGTCTACTAAGTCAGTTACATTTTACCTATTTTTATTGAACTCCCAAAGTTTTGATGCTGTTTTGTTTCTTTACCTATTTTGTTTCACCGTGTCTTTTTCATATTTATTTGTTTACTTACTTACTTACTTAATTACTCTACTGACTCCTTCCTCCTATCTTCCCGGTCCAACCCTCATACCTCCTCCCTTAGAGAACCCTGTTCCCCCTTCTTCTTAGAGAAGAGGAGAACACCCAGGGGTACCGACCCATCCTGGTGTCTCAAATCAAAGCAGGACTAAATGTGTCCCCTCCCACTGTGGCCTGACAAGGCAGCCCCGCTAGAGGAAAGGGATCCAGAGGAAGGCGATGGAGTTAGAGACAGCCCCTACTCCCATTGTTAAGGGATCCACATACTGACCATCACACATCTGCTACATATGTGTAGGAGGTATAGGTCCAGCTTGTCCCTGCTTTGTGGTTGTTAGTTCAGTCTTTGTGAGCCCCCCATGGGCCCACGTTAGTTTACTACCAAGGTCTTCTTGTGGTGTCCTTGACCCTTCCATGTCAGGTATGACATGGTTGCAGCTTGACACAGTTCTGGCTGCTGGAGCACCGTCACCCTGGAGAAAATATCTCTGGATTACCAGTCCACAAATGGTGTTGCTTTTCCCTATATGTCTGCCTGCTTTGTTTCTTACTATGACTCCATCTTTTTCCTCTAATTCAAACCTAGTCAATGCCAAGTCAATCCTAGTCAATGGAAGAACTGGGAGAGAAGGAAATGGGTCAGAAACAACCACTATGGAGGAAGCATTCCTCCTGGCTGTAAAGGCAGTGGGTCCTGGATTATCTGAATAAGAAATTGAATTTATAGAGGCCTTTTGTGCTTGTTTTTCCCTGAAAAACTTTAGTCAGCTCATGGATATCAAACAATATCAGGAACTGTTTGAATTCCCATTCAGCCCCCAGATTGGGGCAATCAGAGAGGAATTAGACCCTAGAGAAACTACTGGACTCGTGCTAACTTCTTTTTCTAAAAAGACTTGGTTATGTGGACATGACTCCTTGGGATAGGAAAAGAGATTACAATAGCTTTGAATAGTATATGAGGAAGTGGCTACAGACTCTTTGAAAGATAACTCCTATTACAAAAGATGTTTAAAAAGAGTTCAGAAAGAACTTGCTCAGCTACAAACAGCAGTTGAGAATTAAGAATAGTCTAGTTTGTTTAGCACTTATTGTAACCTCAAGATTTTGCCCAGATGACCTATGATGTAAAGGTTTGTCTGAGAAAAGCACTAAGGTAATGATTAAATATGCTTGCTTACAATGTAACCACTGCACCATGTATGTAGAGTACAGCTTGCAATATTCTCTTTATTCTCATTTCTGGGTTTTTGTGGAAAAGCCAATAATCTGAGAAAAGCCAAAAAAGGTTTTTGATGGTGTAGAAAAAATGTATAAGGAAATAATTTAATAATAAAAGACTGGGATTGACTCTCTGCTCCAAAGAAAAAGAAAGAAAGAGGAAGAAGGAGGAAGGGGAGGAAGAGGAAGAGGAGGAGGAAAAGGAGAAGGAGAAGGAGAAAGAAGAGGAGGAGAGGGAGAAAAATAAGCAGATACCAGATTGATGGCCTCCTGAGAACATGACTCCTCTTGAAATGTGTTGACTGTCAGCTTGCACCTGCCCCTGTGTATGAAGTGATTTTTCTCTCATTCAGATCCATTCCTCCCAATCTCAAGACCCACAATTGGCTGAGGCTGGTCCCTGGCCCCTCTAGCTCCCTCAACCTTTTTCCCACTCTTCCACAAGACTTCCCAATTTGGCCTGTTGTTTGATTGTGGATCTCTGTATCTGTTTCCATTAGCTACTGGATGAAGCCTCCTAGAAGACAGCCATGGTAGGTTCTTGTCTGCAAGTATCAGAGTATCATTAATAGTGACAGAGGCTGGCTGTTCTCCCATGGGGTGGGCTCCAAGTTGGGCCAGTCATTGGTTTGCTATTTCCTCAGTCTCTGCTCAATCTCTATCCCTATACTTCTTATAGGAAAGACAAGAACTTGGTTGAAGGTTTTAAGGTTGGGTTGGTGTCCCCCTCCACTGGAAGTCCCACCTGGCTACAGGAGGTGGTGATGTCATGCATCAGTGTGCATAAGGGAGATTGGTCTGAAGTTCTTTCTTTGTTGAGTCTTTCTGTGGCTTAAGGATCAGGGTGACTGTCACGTTATAAAATGTTTGGCAATGTTCCTTCTGTTTCTAGTTAATGGAATAGTTTGAGAACTACTGGTATTAGCTCTACTTTGGAAGTCTGGTAGAATTCTGAGCTAAAACCATCTGGCCCAGAGCTCTTTTTGGTTGGGAGGCTTATAAAGACTATTTCTATTTCCTTAGAGGCTATAGGTTGATTTAAATTGTTTACCTGGTCTTGATTTAATATTGGTAAGTGGTAGCTATCAAAAATATTCTATTTCATTTAGATTTTCCAATTTTGTGGAGAACAGGTTTTTTTTTTTTTTGAAGTAAGACATAATGATTCTTTGGATTTCCTCAGAGTTTGTTGTTATGTCTTTGCTAAGTGGTTATTGAATTAAGGAGATGAGAAAACGATTAAGGACATGTGTCTAAACCTGTGATATTGGCTCAGAAACCTTTCATGAACTTTTTCTTTACACCTTGTGGATGTTATCATCCCCTTACTGCTGAATTCCTGAAGGACATACATGCTTTGTTCTACTTGCCCTGGCAGCACAGCTCCTCTATATTATTGGATTCTGATACAGTCTACTATCCATGTTACTAAGAGCCTAATGTATAATTTCACAATCTACGGCTGACTTTTGAATTCAGCCATTTGGTTCACCCTAAATTTGCTTCTTATTATTAATAGCTCTCCATTGTAATGCAGATGCAAAGCCTTCAACCAACAGGCCACAAAGAAGCTACAGTTAAAGGGAATTAACTTTACTTATCTGGTTTAAAAATCTTGTTAAAAATTAAGAATTGAAAATGCAGTTGTTTTGTTTGAAAACAATAATTTCATCTATTGGCGATCTTATTTTGCTTTCATAGTTTATTTCTAGTTTTTTATTGTTAAAATACAATTATACAAGTAATCTTCACAATAAAAGTATAAAAATGCAAATTAGTTCTTTAGCCAGAGACAGCAGAGTTCTAGTCTCTGCTTTGAGTCAGCAAGCCAGATTAAATGTATTATGTGTCTTTAAAAATGCCTGTAAAATACAATCATGTATATGAGTATGTGAGCTTTAAAAACACAGAGATGAGCACATCCTGTCTGCTGCCCTGTGCTCTATCTTATTTGACTCTGTTTCTGGAGATTATTCTATAGCACCACAATCACATCTGCTTTATATTTTTATTGGTTTTTGTGAAATAGAATAAAATACAGAGTCATATATGAAATGGGTTGTAGCTAAATAAATCACCACAAAATAAAAGTCTCTCTGGCTAGTCAAGCTGTAGAATATTCTCGACATCTGGTAAAGCTCCTTCAGTTCCCTTCCAACTCAACGGTATCTTTGCATCCCTCAAATGATGCCTTGTCTTACTATCTGGGGACATTGTTTCTTTGTTTTTAATGTTGCTCTTTAAATATATAGCCTTATGCATTATGGTTAAAATTCATCTGCTTTTATAATTTTAGGTAATTGGAATTATACACTTTGAATGATTATTTTTCCTGGGTCATTATTTAAGGAACATATGATATCACACACACACACACACACACACACACACACATATCCTTTGTTTCCTGTCTTCCATTCTAATGTCCCCACCATTTTGTTTCTCTTGCTTCATTCTGGGAGATTCTTTCTGACTAACCAGGATCCAAGTTATTATTGTTTTGTGTTGGTAAATTCCATAGTTTTATTTCTTTGAAAACAAACAAACAAACTAGTGATTATTTTAAATTTTGTGTTAAAAACTTTCAGCATTTAGGGTTTTTTTTTCTGACCACTTGATTATCTTCTTGTCTCTGAGTATTGGCTGTTATACTTTTAGAGTGTGTCTCAATGTGTTTGCAAAATATAGGAACACCTTTCAACCTGGTACAACATCCTTCAAAGGGGATCCATGTTCTGTTTTGCTGGGACACTCACCCTCTGGGATCAAGTTGATATAATTTCATTCACTCAACATGTGGGGAAAAAACTAACTTACTCAATTTTTTTTTGAATTATGCATCTCCTGTAGTGAGTTGAAAGATATGAAATCAGAGTTCAGTATGATTTGTATAGGGATATATTTGATACAGACATATGCATGTCTCATCTAAATTGCTTTCTAAATATTATTAAGGCAACCCTGACAGCAGCAAATCTGAGGTGGTTATTATACTCATCCCAGTGTTTGTGTATTTTGGCCGTGGACAAACTTTGCATTCAAGCCATCCGTCTTATGATCTTGACCATTATGGTAGAAGAACATTTAATATTTGTCAGTTCTTCTGAACTTAGTTATAACCTAGTTTCTTTGGATTTATTTAAATAAAATGAAATGCTATTGGTAGAATTATTTGGATTTTTCTTTCAGGGGCAAATTTAGTAAATGGTCACCAGGGTAACTAAAGGACTGAATTTTTATAGTGACTTCTACCCACAGTCCTTTCCATATAAACACACACACATAAAAACTAGAGGCTTGGATCCTCATATTAGAGAGAACACGTAGTATTTATCTTGCTGAGCCTGGGTTACCTCACTTAATGTAAGATTTTCCAGTTTCACCCACTTTCCTGCAAATTTTATAGTCTCAGTCCTCTCAATTTTCTTTATGGACGAATAAAATTTCATTGTATATGTGTCTGACAATTTTATTACCCATGTATCTGTTATGGAAATGTCTAGGCTGATTCTGTCCCTTCCTATTAGATACAGAGCAGAAATGACCATCGGAAGCATGTGCATCTCTGTGTGTGTTGTACAGTCCCTTGTACATGAGCCTGACAGTGGTATAGGCAGGACATGTGATAGTTCTGCTCTAGTTCCCATGCTGACTTCCACTGTGCTTGCACTCATAAACATTCCTATCAACAGGTATTCAGGAAGTGGAGAGGAAAGATTTTAAGAAGAGTGATGGAGGGGATAACAGAATACGTGTGAGGTAGAAGTGCAAAAGAGAATCCTGGAGGGTCTAAGTGGGGAGAGGGAACCGGGGGAGATTAGGGAGGTTGGTCAACTAACACTAAGCATGTATAAAAAATGTGATGAGAAACCTATTGTTTATATGCTAATTAAAAACAAAGACGGGACTGAGTGGGTATATGCATTGCTATCACAGTCAACTTGGAGTTAGTGTAGCAAAATATTCAGCAAAATGGTAAATTTAAACATTACATGACAGGGAGTAGCTAGGAGTGGACTCCTTTCTTTTTTTCTTTTTCTTTGTCTAATCAGTATAAGTTTTCAACTGTATTATCTACACAACATGTTTGTAGACACTGGGACATTAGTGAATTACTTTTGTGTCAACGTGACCAGGATACCTGAAAGAAAGAACTAGAGGAGAAGTTTCCTTTGCTCATGATTTCAGAGGGTTGCAGTCCCTCAGAGCTCACAAGGCATGGCAGAGTGGGTTGGTCCCATGGTGGTGTGGCTTGTTGGCTTGTTTACATCTTAGTGGATTGAAAGCAATGAGGACAGACCTGAAATAGGGACAACTATCACCTTCACAGGCCTATTCCTGGTGAACAGCTTGCACGATCTAGGCCTTACTAAAAGTGCTTCATCCTTTAAAGTGCTGACTAGATGGGTCAGCCAGGAAAAGCACCAGCTACCAACCTTGACCTCTTCAGTGCTTGGGACCACACAACGGAAGTAGAGAACGGATTCCTGCAAGTTGTCCTCTGACCCTCCATTACACACACATACACACACACACACACACACACACATAAATTTTAAAATATGATAAAGCTATAAGCTGGTGCTATGCATTCAAATTATTAGCTCATAGGAGATATTTTAGACTCAAACCATAATGGGAACTTAAGAAAAAAATGACAATGGTGTTTGTTAATGTGAGGAAAGGGGATCACTGGAAAATATCCCAATTTGTTACAGTCCCAAATTGGGTGGAGGGAGATTTCAGGATTAAGTGTATGTTCCTAAAGACTCTTTTGCACTGAGTGTAACAAAGATGGAGAAATTGCATGTTAGAACGAACACACACACACACACACACACACACACACATTTGTTGGATTTATGTGTGATATTTGTTTACTGTGTTGCTTTCCACAATAACTGTTCAGGCAGCTTCAGCTTGGATGGATGGCTAAGAACTCAGGGAGTGCTTGATTAGCTAAGTTATGTAGCAAAACACCATACCCTGTAGAAGAAATTTACCCTGGAATAAATGCAGATCATTTAGTCAAAATGCTATTTTCTTCCAGCATGTTAAGCCTTCCCTTTGAGAAACAGAAGTGTGGCCTAACATGAGATTCAAAATCAGTCAACTTGACCTTGGCAAGAAAGACAGCATAAAAGCAAAAAATTAAGGAGTGAGACATGAGGCCGATTCTGCACAGAATATTTACCAGTCAGAACCCTTCATTGAAAATGACAGAAATCAGACACAAACCAGCTAATGACCGCTATCAAGATGGAGAAGATGAACAAACTACTGTCTTTGGCTTGACTATGTTGCATATCAATATGAATTCATACTTGCAGAGTTGGGGAGAGCATAAAAATGTTCTATCAGGTTTAAATACATTTTGAAGACTGAACTTAAAAGTGTAGGAGAGGTACTGGCTCGTGGTACTATAACAATGCACTTGACACTCATTTACCCTTCACTGGGTGTAGAAACAAAAGCATAGCCTTGCCCTTCTTGCAGGCAACCTGTTTCTGATCTCGGCTTTTCTGTAGATGCCTTAGCTTTTATAGTTAAACCTCTTCCATTCTTCCTCAGTCATGCCTGGGGCAGAAACTTGTTAATTTTTGTTATGATATCCACCCAAAATGCTCAACAAGAGCTAGGAGCTAGATGGGTTTCTGTTCTGTGATGCTTTTGGAAGTGACAGAATCTTTAGAAAATGGGGCATACTAGAAGGAAGGTCAATAAAGAGTGTATCCCTGAAATGACTATCAGAAATTTGGACATTTGTCTTTTTCTCAGATTCCATGCCACTCTGAAATGATCAAACTTGTTCTTCTACATCATTCCTGCCACAGTCCCCAAAGCAGCATGGACAAATGAACTTGATTGGAACTCATTACAATGATAAGGTGGAATAAAGCTTCCTCTTTTAAGTTGATTTTACTAGGTATTTAGTCATGGGTGGTGGATTGACTAACATGCTTATCTGCTGTTGTATAACAAATGTTTCCAGAAGGGCAGAGCCTGTGAAAAGCACAGATAGATCACTATGGCTCCACAGTCTCTTGTGGTGTGTCAGTTAAGGTCTTGCCAAGGATTTGTTCTCTGAAGTGGTTGGAGAAACTGTTTCTGAGCTGTTCATGTGAATTGATACAAAGCTTTAGCTTTTCTTCTTTGTCATTGTGGGTCTTTCCAAAGGGTTGTTCACACAGTGTAGTATCTGGCTTCTCTAAAACTGAGTAGCTGTTGAGGGAAATAGATAAAATAATCTCATCATAAAAGGGTTATATCATAATTTCTGTTGTATCTTCTTTTTTACATTTAGTGTGCATCATGCTATCAGTCATGCATGAGAATTTATGAGTGGTCACATGTATGTGTATGTATCTGTGTGTGTCTGTGCATTTATGTGTGTATGTGTGTTTCACTTACCTCTAATTCTTTTCTGCTTTATGAACCAGAGGAATATTCATTCTTATGAGACAGATTGCTAAAGTAGGCTTCAGGGTCCTTTGAAATGCACATCACTGCAATTTGAAGGCCAGAAATACAGGTGAATAAGTGACATAACACAATGGATTCTAAAGTAGTGCAGATCAGTGTCATGCCAAAGAAAAGAGACTGCAGACTCCAGATGGCTATGGCCATGTATCCAAAGATAGTTTACTATTCAGTGCTTAGGGAATATCCCTTTGAAGCAGAAATTTCTGGCTCTAACTAAATATAGGAACTTTGGGGATTAATTTGAGCCTGTCTTTAAAGTCTGTGTTTATTTATCTTTACTTTTGGATATGAAACAAAAAAAATTATTCTCCAAGTGTCATAAATGTTGTATTATGGCCAAAACAAAAAATAACTAGAAAGAAAAAAGGTATAAATATCCACATGTCCATAATTTTTCATCTACTAGTTTTAACAGCAAACAAATAGCTGCCCCTTGGCTTTCCTAATATCCTGCATTTATACATATAAAAAATGCAAGGTACTAATTTGGGGACTCAGAAAGTTGGCAAGAATAGACATGTAATCAGAGAAAAACATTAATTATAGCCCCATGAAGACTCATGAAAATAGGATGGTTGATTCTCAGGCAATGTAGCCAGGAAAATATTACTCACATCAAATATGTATAATATAGGGAATTTAATGTGGAGAAATGTGTTAGAAAAGATTAAAATCTGGTAGACAATGACAAGGAACCCAGATGTTGTTCCCTTTTCTGGGAAGACATACAGAAATGATTGTTTTCTGTCAATGGTATAATAACAGATAAAACAAAGATTTCATCCAAGCTCAGATTTGTGAACCAATGAGTTTGTTGGGATTACCAACAGGAATATAGGGTGATTTAAAATTAGCAGTATCACGGAAATGTCTTACCCTAGCATGGGTGATAACTCATGAAAGCTGAACCACTAAAATCCCACTCCCTGATCAATGTGATCTCCTATGTGCTCTAGTAGCTTCTAAGGCCATGAGTAGCTGTGGTACAGGCAGGTGGGAATGGTGGAGGAAACTCCCATTAGGAATTTAATGATGCTCACCCTACTTACTCTAGAATGGTAATAGCATCGTTATTATCATTACTATAGGTTTAGCTATTACTTCATTGTTTTGCTTATTTTGTTACCATGATGTAAGCCAAGGTATTCTGTGAAGCACTAAAGTTATTCACATGCAAAATTTTAAAATAATACCACACTTATTAAGCCAATTAAGAGTATAAAAGTCCTTTATTTTGGTCTAGTGCCTGAGAAAGACTCTTGGTGGGGAAGCTCAGGGTACAGCATTTTTAACATCAGAAGACAACAAACATCACAATTCTTAAACAAGGATCACAGTCTTAAACAAGGATCTTAGTAACCTTGTTACAGCTGTTTTGACAGCATAGCAGTTACTACAGCCACAACATGAGCATGAGTTAAGATTTATATTGTTATTTTATATATTATATAACATATGCTATTTTGAATGTTATTTAGTTTGTAAAAGAATAATTATTTTGGTTAATGCATCTGGCCCATGATCAGGGTCATGAAAAACCCAAAAGGTATTGCAAAGGCCAATGTAGCAGTTAAGTCTGAGAAGCGTGTAAGCAGACACAAAATGGAATCAGGACAACACGGTTCTGCCAAGTCACTTCATTGTAATACCTCAGCCTTGTGAGCCAATAGCCGTGCATGACCAGTGGAAATAGCTTCACTACAACACTTTTTCCTCTTCTGTCTCTTACATTAGTTCTGCTCTCTTTTATATTATATTACCAAAGCCTTGGATTGTGTGGTGTGGTGTGTGTGTGTGTGTATGAGAGAGAGAGAGAGAGAGAGAGAGAGAGAGAGAGAGAGAGAGAGAGCACAGAGAGAATCTATGCATATTTAAAATATATTGGGTCACTATGCCATAGAGACAGTATAACTGACAGCAACAGTGTAACAGTAAACAGTATAGACTACAACAAGATATTTATTATCAGCAGCTAAAGTTTCTGAAGTAAGTATCACCCATTGCCAAAGGAGATTTTCTTTCATTATTGTGGACAATAGCAGTGATCTTTGGGTATGAATACAAATGTTTGGAAGACAGTCTGACCAACACATTGTATTCATTTAACAAAACTATCAATATTCTTTTCAAGAGGTACTTATATTTTCACAATCACAGGATTTACCCTCTAATGTAGTATAAAACAAAAACATGGGCTCTCTCCTAAAAAACAGGCCTTAAATCTGATCAGAAAGTAGTTGGTTTTACCTATGATAGTAATGCCGCTATTACACCAATAAGACCATCTTACCTCACATATGGGATCACACATGGGATGCACAGCTGGGTTGGACCATCCGTGATAATTCTTCTAAGAGACCTAAGAGTACCTTATGGTACTGCAAATGCTTAACTCACAGGAAATAAGGTTTCAGCTCAGTCTTAGCTTGTCTTTTTCTGTGTTCAGCCAGAGCTTGGGGATTCTCCAGTAAGAAACTTATCATCTAACAGCAGTTCCAATATTGACTATACTGTAGTGAACCTCAAGAGTCTCCCTGGCTAACAGCTCAAAGGGAGGAAATTAAATTGGAATTCACTCTGGGCCCACCAGTCATCTTGTATGTACTCCACATATAGACAAAGACACCACTCAGTTAAAGAAGAAACTGGGGTTATTCCACCCCATGAAAAATCCTTCCTTTGCAATAGTTGTGGTCTGTGAACCAAGGATTTTATCCTATGGCGGTGAGGAATGAAGTGTATAGGAGGAAGAGAGAGGGCCAGGGGAAGAGACAGAGACAGAGAGACAGAGAAAGACAGAGAGAAACACACAGAGACAGAGAAAGCAACCAACATGTTAATTAAAAGGAAAGTGAGAGAGTCTCTCTACCCATGCCTGGTTGGGAACTGAGAAGAGTTCTGAGAGAAGATATTGTTCTATCATCAAGCACATGTGCTTTTAAATGGTTCTGAAACAAAGAAAACAAGAGTGGGACAAAGAATCACTTGTTTTCTTCTCATGCACAAGATGGCTGATTCCTTCTGAGTGTTTGAGCTCCGTCATAAATCAATATACTTATCAAGCAGATGGGCTTTTGTGAAGAACCTGCAACTGATGCTGCGAGAGCTTGTGAAGGTAGTCGGGGTCTTCCTGGGTCCAATTCCCTAACTGCCCACATTCTCCCTATGCCCTGCCTCACTGTCACAGAAATAGAGGGCGTGGTGGGAACACCTGGATTTTTTTTTCATTCACCTCTTTTGGCTCAAGCTTTAAAGCCTTCCAGTGGCTCACAACCGCAGGTTCTGGCCTCTGTCGCTATTTTCCTTAGTAACTTGAACATAATATGAATTTTGCCACATTTGCTTTCAAGTGACCAGAATAAGCTCCTTTGTGTACTTTATGTTTTCCTCAGCTCCACTGGAATGTTTTACTACCTCACAAATCCAGTTTAAATGATAATCTCCATCACTCAGTTCCTCCAAAGCTTATCCCACCTCATAAAAAATTAAAAAATCATGCCCCACCATGCCACTCAATAAAGTCCTCAGATTCCCTCTGAATTAACTTCTTCTTCTTCTTCTTCTTCTTCTTCTTCTTCTTCTTATTATTATTATTATTATTATTATTATTATTATTATTATTTTGAGACAGGCTCTCCCTCTGCAGCCCACATTGTCATGAACTTAAAATAATCCTGCCTCATCATGCTGAGTGCTATGATTACAGGTACATGCCATCATCAGTGACTTATCTTTTTTTCTTTTAACTCTGCATTATCTGCCCTGGTACATTGGAGATGAACCATTGCCTCTCTTGTGACTATTATGTTTATCCATTCCCTCTGTGTTGTCCCATGATCTGATTCTCCCCAATGGCCACAGGACCTCAGAAGGGGCTTAATCAATACAATTTTTATTGTACTCTTACCCTTATGCCCTGACCTAGCTGTGAGTAACAGCAAGCCAGTATCTGAATCCTGTTCTCCTAATCCCAGTCCCCTTCTTTTTTGCCTGATGAATCAGAGGCTAATAAGGAAGATCCTTTCCACATGTCTCTATTTTCTAATTCGGGACAGTTTACTCTGGGTAGAAAGATCAGCATCATTTGTATATTTTATAACTCATAGCAAAGGCCACACAAACGCCACAATAACTTGCTTACAGCCTTCTTTCATATGTGCCACTTTCAAGACTAGGTATATTACCTAGTCTATCTGAAAATTTGAGGGTATGCCCATAGTCATATGACAGATCACATGTGCCAAGGAGGTATGTTACTGTATATCACACAGGAAATGGTTAAACTAAGACTTAGTCTGTGGATACTTGACTCTCGAAGAAATCAACCCCAGTTGCATGTCTTATGACTCACAGCATGAGCCATGAAGCTGTTCCGCCTAGCCATTATCTTTAGTTTTTGTCAAGCCCTTATTAGGGTGCCAATTTCGTGTGTGACTTCTCAGGGATATATAAAGAGATCAGTAGGGTACTGTTTGCATATGTGTTGTGTGGTAAACCAATGTGTTTATTGGGTTTCATAGCCAATGGCCATATCATACTCAGAAGAAATTGCTTTGCTATAGTACTGGAAACATGTGGAAGTCACTTCCAAGCTAGAAATAATTCTATCAGATTTTAGAGGTGAGGTCGCTTCAGGGAAGCTGGGACCCTAATAAGACTTTAAGCTATGTCAAAAAAAAAAAAAAAAACAAAAACACTTTTCCATATGTAATTATTTAGTCTGGTGTTGATCCCCTTGAAATTGTTATTTCATGTGTTACCTCCTTACGAGAGCAAGATTATACAGTAACCAAGGCAGATCCAAATGCTGAAAGATGCCTCTGGCAAATTCTATTAGCAGAATTGCAGTGCTCAATCTCAGATTTTGGAGAAAGAATGCTACCTTTTGCAAGGGTTATTATTTTAGAAACTTAACTGATTCAGATTCTGAATCAAGCAGATAATTAAATTTAAGTTCTATGGAGAGGAATCCAGAACCAGAGCAAAGTTAAGGAAGGACCAAGATGAGTTTTCCTGGCAGCAGTCCACCAAGTCACAAAGAACAAACAAGTTTAATGAGCTTATTGGTTTCATGCCCACTGAGACTGCCATGCTGGTGGTCCTTTCTCACCCATTACTTACGGTTTTGTGAAAAGCTTCTTTGAAAAATTGTGGCATGGGGCTGATGAGATGGCTCAGAGTGTAATTATTTTGTTAACAAATTAAGTATCTTGAGTTCTACTCATGTAAGGAAGAAGGAGAGAATTATTTTTCTTTGACACCCCTTGTGGTGGTTTGAATGAGAATGATCCCCATAGGCTTTCAGATTTGAATGTTTGGTTCTCAGTTAGTGGGCTGTCTAGGAAGAATAAGGGAGTATAAAGAGGTTGTAGAATCATCCTCAGCACTTAAAAGAAGCCACTAAGGCCAGGCATGTGGCAGGAGAGTCCCTGTATGGAGACCTGGAGAGGCTGAAGCTGTGAAGGGGAGGCCTGAATTGTATTGCTCCCCAACCCCAAGATGTTTGAGATTCCAGAGACATGGGATGCTGACCAAGGAAAGCTGCAGACAAGATGTGGAGCCATCCCTAGAGAGAGAAGTATGTTGTAATCAGCAAAAATGGAAGGAGTGGAAGACGTAGGGCATGGAGATACACAGTTCAGACTTTGTCCTGCTGGGTTTCCTTTTTTCCTTTCATCATGTATTTCCTCACTATGCTCTCTACCTTCCCTTCTCTATATTCTACACCATTGTATTTTGGAAGTATGTAATTTATTTTTTGATTTTTATAGAGTTACGGTTAAAACTTGCCTTGAGTCTCAGAAGAGATGTTGGATTTTCAAACAGTGTTAAGGCTGTAAAAGACAATGGGGACCTTTGGAGCTGGACTGACTGCATTTTGCATTATGGTGTGACCCTAAGCCTGTAGGAGTCATGCAGTGGTTTAAACGAAAATGTCTCCCATATGCTCATCATATACTTGAGTGCTTGTTTCCCATATGGTGAACTATTTAGAAAGGATTAGGAAGTGTGCTCTTGCTGGAGGAGATATGTCATTATGATAGGCTTTGAGGCTTCCAAAGCCCAAGCCATTCTCAGCCCTCTCTCTCCATGTGCCTCTTATCTGTGAATGAGGACAGAAGCTCTCAGTTACCACTCCAGCACCATGCCTGCCTGCCTGCCTGCCTGCCTGCCTGGTGTTACGCTCCCTTGCAATGATGGCTATGTATATGCCCTCTGAACCTGTAAGCAAGCTCCCAATTAAATGGTTTCTCTCTGTTAAGTTGTCTTGGTCATGCTGACTTCACAGCAATGAAACAATACCTAAGACACCCTTCCTTTGTACACACACACACACACACACATACATGATAGTAATACAATGAAATGAATTATGGCATAGGAGAATGGCTTTTAAGGATAACAAATGTTGTTACTAAGTAGAGTGTTTTCACTACCACCCTGGCCCTTGGCAGGGCTACCTCTGCAGGACCATAGATGGTAGAGGAAAACTTCTAAGTAGATGTGATATTAAATATCTCATTGTATATATCACTGTAACTTTTCTTGAGGAAAAAGATATAAAGACAGGCTCAGTACCCATTCTGGGACTTATCACTCAAGGAAACAGAAAACTGACTGGCGGACTTAAGAAAGTGTGGGTCACGTAGAATGGATCCAGAGTGTAAGATAGCCCAGGAGCCCATTGAACAAGCTTGTTAAAGAGGCTGAGGTGACCTGACTGCTAATGCTCTCTCACACATCTGATGGCATCTTTTGCAGTGATGCTTTTCCGATGAACAATGAAGTGGGATGTGGAAAATGCAGCCTGTGGAGTAGGAAAAGAGACCTTATGTACACTCCACAGAGAGCCTTCTTGCCATCAAAGCAGACAATGCTATAGCCCTATATGAGTGATCCATCTGCCCACCTTGTAGACCTGCATGTAGCTCTGAAATAGCACCACAACCAGGTCTATGTTGAGTATATTTAATTGCTCCCATTAAAAAAGGGAACTTCAGCCCATTTTTCTTCTTTCTGCCAGCTACTCTTATGGCACAACTGTTGCCCACAGACTTCCTAAATGCGTCATACTCCATCTTATTATTCTACCCAAACTGGCTGTGAAGGGAGTTCTTTGGTTTAAAAAAAAAATGAGGTTGATAAGCAAATTCAAAAGTAATTAATTGCTTCATCTCTACTGATAAAAGTGCTAGCCTTATAACTAGGTCAAATGGCCTCTAATATTAAGTCCTGGAATATCACAGGGCAACTTTTATCTGATAAAACAGCAAATTGCAGAATCCAGGTGAGAATCTGAGTTTGGTCTGAAAATAATGTGCTTTTCCCCATAGCTAGAAGACATGGAGTGAAGGGACAATGATGTACCCACCAATTACAACTAACTCTCTTGCAAAATATTGACTGACTGTTTCTTTAGTGTCACGCTCCATAGTAAATGAGGAAGCAATGCTTTCTTTCATCATGAAATGAGTATGATTCTTCTAAAGGGGAATATAAAATGGGTCACTTGGGTTCTTTATGGTTGGAGAAAAGTGGCAGAAAGTGGGATTCTATCATATCTGTGGTGACTGAGCTTGCCCTAATAAGGGAGGTATAAATGGATCTGGGAGGGGTGTTACAGAGACAGTAGATCTTTTCCTTTTCCTAGTGTTTTTGGTGATAGGACTTCATAGGCGTCTTCTTACTCTATGGGCAAAGCCATTAAGAACTGACAGAACTCAAGGACTAAGACTGAGATTACTCTGCTGAGGAGATGGCCAAGGGAGTGGCAAAATTTAGTAGTCAGAGTCAGTAAGACAAAAGGAAATAGTACCAGCCCCTGGCTTAGGCATACATGACAGAAAAATAGACTGTTTCCCTTGCCTGCTGTATTATAACTTAGGTCAAATACTATCTTTTGTTTCCAAATGCTACAGAATATGGTGGTGGTACAGGGTGCCTCTTGGACTGTAGATTAAAGCAGAGCTGCAGCAGGAATGGATGTCATCTGGAGCAGCACACGTCAAAACAGGGTAATGGTTTGTAGGCTGGCACCAGTGTGCGGAAATGGAGTATTGCAATTTTACTGTCGCATTGGTGCTGAAAATTCTGTGCTTATTGTATGTGATAATAAATTGGGGCTTGCAGAGGATGCTCTTCTTAATTTAATTTTAACAATTCACTTTTATTACATTTCCCCAATGATTTCACCCCTGGTATACTAGAAACAAATGTTATTGCCCCGTTTCCACAGGCAGTGTGAGAGGCACCAACCCCCGTGGACAGCAGCAAGCAGCCTGCAGAACAGGATTTTGATTCTTGATGCAGTAGTTATGTGGAGCCTCAGTTTCCAGCTGTAAAGGAAGTGAGCAAGCTTTCCACTGTTATCAAAGCACTTATTAGTGTTAGATGAAGAATCTTCGGGAGAAGGAGAAGGAGAATGAGAGACAGAAACGAAGAGAGACAGAGACAGCGAGAGGAATGATTACGTATTGCGCAGTCAAAGGTGACACATGGAGATGAATTAACACTGTGGTATGTCTTTCCTCCCATGTCTTTGTTGTCCTCTCCCTTCTTCCTCTAATCAGTTGATGGGTTAGCTGTGGTTTCCTTTTGCAAGGACAGAAATGCATAAGGTTGGTCTCCTTAAGAAACCTGAGAAGTTGAAAAGGGACCCATCAAAGCAGCAGTTTATTGGAACCCAGTGGAGCAGAGCTCAACTAGTCTCCAGTGTCCTGTTATTGACATTCCTGAACTTGTTTGGGTCTTTACCGGTGTTAATTCTTAATTGATCCTCTTTCAGTTCCAGAGTTTTTTAAGCTAAGACAGGTCCATCGACTCTTTGAATACCCCACCTCTCATCTCTTTCTTGTGTGCCTCTTTCTCTTTGCATCTTTCTTTCATCTCTCTCTTTTGCATCTCTCTCACTCATACATGCTCTCTTCTCTTCTAACCTGATTACTTGTCACTAAAACCACCTCAAATGATATTGACTTAGTTACTGGCCTATTACTGTGGAGAAACACCATGACCAAGACTCCCTAAATTTTAATATTTCTTAAACATTTCCACTTCTTGGTAACTAAGCATTAAAATATATGAGCCTTCTCATTGAAACCATGGAAGATAAAAAGAATTTTGCTGTTCTAAAAGCATTTGATAAATATCAATGATTTACTTTTCAGAAAATTCAAAATTAGTCCATGCCTTTACTTGTGATGTAAATGACTGTTTCTTGGTGTCTTTCCCACAGCTGAATATTAATCATACACACACACTCATATATATATATATATATATATATATATATATATATTATGTGTACATACACATACATGTATATATGCATATACATATGTATGCACATATATACACACATATGCATATATATATACACATATGTATATATATGACTGAGTGTGTGTGTTAAAAATGTGGGCAGGGTTAAACATCCTTAATTAAAAATTTTGAAATCTGAAATAAAGTGTTCTAAAACTTAAGTCTTTAAACACTGGCATGATGCCATAAGCAGAAAAATGTGCCTCATGAAACTTTGTTTTATGTACATAGTCATTAAAGTGTTATATAAAAAAACACATTCAGAATATAATTATATATGTAACAATTCAATTTCATGTTTAGACTTGACATATCCATAACACATCCATAACATATTTCAATATGTGTGTGTGTGTGTGTGTGTGCGTTAATATTCAAGAATAAGGAAAAAAACTGACATAGAAAACACCATAAGCATGAGCATTTTGGACAAATGACACCCAGTCTGTAGGTATGCATCTATCTATATATGTCTCTTTGACATTTTTCTAGGTTGGAAATGAGGCATTATTTGCATTTTTTTCACATCTTTGCACAAATCATTGAAGGGTGAACTTTGGGTGGTATGAAGTGTCAGAATATTTTTATCTGCAAGTTATAGAAACTAAATTAAAATGAAATTAGACAGAAAGGGTTATATTAGCATATATGCAAAGATACCAGCATGGTTGGTATAATTGAATTAAAAAGTGTGAAACCAAGTCAGGAGAGCATGCCTATTGGGTCATATTTTTGTTCATTCTGGTACATGCAATCACCTGCTTTCCAACAATCAATCACCCTAAGCCTTGATGTTCACTCCTTCTCATTCTCTGTAGAAGTTTCATTTGGTAGGAATTACTGCTGTTGCATAAATGGATCTTATTTAAAGTTCAGTAGTGGTTTGACTTTTCCTGTATCACTTCCCTACTGCCCATAGGGATGGATTGTCATAATTGTCCATATCTGAATTATTAGCTTATCCTAGGTTGGAATGGTAGGACAGCAGATTGTGATTAACTGAGATAAATAATACTTTTCAGAATAAAATGAAAATTGGGGAAGGAAGACTGACTGGAAGGCAATGTTGCTAGGTAGGAAGAAATGTCCCTTACTTCCTTAGCAGGAGCTCTAGATTTTTGACCATGCCAATGATGTGATAGTAAGACAATCATGTAATTTATCATTTATCCTGGGGCATTTTGGGGAAGAAAAGAGGCTTCAGTAAATAATTAATGGGATATATACTTATCCTAGCAGAAAAATACTGAGTAAATACAAGAGAGGCTATTTGGAACTGCTGCACTAACTAACCTCTTTCCTGGGGACTAAGACAAGTTATGGCTGAAAAGCCACTGATCACTCACAATTACCACCCACCACTCCCTAAGACAAAAGAACTTCTTAGAACCAGGACCAACAGTCAGAAAAGGATCATGACTCACAAAAAATTAAGCCTATGCAAGAACCAACAACTGATGATTGGTTCTCGGGGGAATAATTCTGGAGTGATAAATCATGTTTTCAGTATGAGATTTCAAAGCAGAGTGGCTAAAAGAATACTCCAAATTCATGAGCCTGGTGTAATTCAAAGTCTTGACTGACATTTGAAAGTATGACCTTGAACAAGTTATTTAGCATCATTAAATATTTGTCTCTGCCTATAAAATGGTAATTATATTATAACATATAGTATGCTTTGGAATATATATTGATATTATATGTAATATATTTATAAATGACTTACATTTCAATATTCCTGTATGGTTAGAACTCTAAAAGATTAATATAGCCAAAATAGAATAAAGCAAAAGAAGAAAAAAAAAAACACCTGTAGATGTTCCTAGTAGGTTTAATCTCCTAGCAAACATTGTTCATGCTGATTCCTTCATTTATCTTCATTTACTTAACATGCCAATGGCTTCCTCCAAGATTACTACAAACACAAACAAAAATCCACCAAAAAAATAACAACATGAAAGAACAGATGAATGTCTCTCTTGTTGTTTAAGAATGTCTCTGGCATTCTCTGTTATGTAACTAGAAACTTATGTATGAGTAAATATTCTATATATTTTAAAAATCATGTATAAAGTAATTAAGACAATTATATAAATTTATAAGGATGATATGGTAATTTGAAACATGTATAACTTGTACAGTGATCAAATCAGGGTAATAGAGATTTGTATCTTAAATATTTAATACTTCTTTCTGTCGGAGGAATTTAAAACTCTCTCAGTACTTAACATGTAATTATTATTTTTTGTTTTGTTTTATTTAACTTTTATTAATTACACTTTATTCATTTTGTATCCCCCCATAAGCCCCTCCCTCCTTCCCTCCCGACTCCACCCTTCCTCCCCTTTCTGCATGCATGCCCCTCCCCAAGTCCACTGATAGGGGAGGTCCTCCTCTCCTTCTTTCTGATCTTAGTCTATCAGTTCTCATCAGAAGTGGCTGCATTGTTGTCTTCTGTGGCCTTGTAAGGCTGCTCCCCCCTCAGGGGGAGGTGATCAAAGAGCAGGCCAATCAGATTATGTCAGAGGCAGTCCCTCTTCCCATTACTATGTAACCCACTTGGACACTGAACTGCCATGGACTACATCTGTACAGGGGTTCTAGGTTATCTCCATGAATAGTCCTTGGTTGGAGTATGAGTCTCTGGGAAGTTCCCTGTGTTCAAATTTTCTTGTTCTGTTGCTCTCCTTGTGGAGTTCCTGTCCTCTCCAGCTCTTGCTATTTCCCACTTCTTACCTAAAATTCCATTCACTCTGCCCGACAGTTGGCCATCAGGCTCAGCATCTGCTTTGATAGTCTGCAGGGCAGAGGCTTTCAGAGGCCCTCTGTGGTAGGTTCCTAGGTTGTTTCCTGTTTTCTTCTTCTGGCTTTCAGAGGCC
>NW_026585689.1:3736484-3765918 GCF_907164565.1 Psammomys obesus | reverse complement strand
AGGTTCCTAGGTTGTTTCCTGTTTTCTTCTTCTGGCTTTCAGAGGCCCTCTGTAGCAGGTTCCTAGGTTGTTTCCTGTTTTCTTCTTCTTCTGATGTCCATCCTCTTTGCCTTTCAGGATGGGGATTGAGCATTCTAGTTAGGGTCCTCTCTTTTGCTTAGTTTGTTGGAATAGCACTTCCTCAAGATCCAGCCATACCACTCCTAGGCATATATACAAAAGAGGCTCAAGTACACAAAAAGGACATTTGCTCAACCATGTTTGTAGCAGCTTTATTTGTAATAGCCAGAAGCTAGAAACAGCCCAGATGCCCCTCAACTGAAGAATGGATGCAGAAATTGTGGTACATCTATACAATGGAGTATTACTCAGCAATGAAAAATAAGGAAATCATGAAATTTGCAGGTAAATGGTGGGACCTGGAAAGGATCATCCTAAGTGGGCTGTCCCAGAAGCAAAAAGACACACACGGTATATACTCACTCATATAAACATACAACATAGGATAAACCCGCTAAAATCTGTACATCTAAACATGTAATTATTATAAACGATATTGACCCTGCTGTGTTGTGGAACACTAGATCTTATTCCTTCTATTTCACTGTGTCTTGGTTGTCTGTTACTCAACCTCGCCCCACCTCTTCTCCCCCTTCGGCCTCCCATCCCTACTTCTATAAAACAATCATCTTTATGTTGTATACATGCGTGATAGTCTGCTATTTGTCCTTCCGTGCCTGGCTGATTTCATTTAACATTTCCTCCATTTCACCTATACTGCCACAAATGACAGGATCCCATTCTTTGTATGGATCTAAATAATGTGCTTTTATGTATATACCCACATTTTATGTGTTTACGTAAACATCATTCATAATTTATAAGACAAATGGAGACAATTTTTGAGACAATTTGTATTATAAATTGAGATATAAATTGTAATATAAATTGAGACAATTTAGCCTAGATTCACAGCTGTAATGATATCAAATATTTTTCATATTTCACAATTTATAATTCATATTCTTTAGTTCATTTGATATGTCTAGACACAGCCCTATGTCACATTTTTATCTGCCTGTCTAAACTCTGCATCTAGACGATTTTGAATAATGTATCATAAACGTGGAAGCACAGGTATTTTTTTTTTATGTACATCTGATTTCCTGTGGCTATATACCTAACAGTGGGACATCTGAGGCATGCAGTAGTTCTACTTCAATTTCTGAGAAACGTTCGGGTTGTTTTTTATAGAAGATAGCATAATTTATATTTCTTTTAAATTTAAACTCTTTTGTTGAGGGAAAGGGTATATGCCATGGCATGTTTGTGAAGGTCAGAGGACAACTTGCAGGATCAGTTTCTTCCTCCTACCATGTAGGTCCCAGAGATAGAGCTCAGGTTGTCAGGCTTCGTAGCAGATAGAGGAAGCAGGCAGGAGTTCCTATCCCCAAACAAAAATCTATCTCTAATGAACAACCTCTTCCAAGAGAAAAATTAGTTTCTTGCTAGTATGCAAACTGCACTTGAAGGCAAGCCCCATGCTCAGCAGTAGATAATCAACATAGAAGGAACTCAACTAGAAAGATTTTTGTCTCATTTTCTTTATTTGGGTATTTTAATTTTTAATTATTTTTTTTTCTTTTACTTTACTGGTCTTCTATTTGTATGTTACAATTTCTGATTTTCTGTTTTGATGGGTTTTGTGTGTCTCTGCATTTTTTTGTGCTCTTTGTTAATTTTTTTCCATTTGTTTTATTCTTGTTTTTCTTTTCTCTTTGTCTGTCTGTTTTCTTAAGAAAGAGAGAAGGAAGGCATGGAGTTGAAAGGGTGAGGAAATAGGGAGGATATGGGAGGAGATGAGGAAGATGAAACCATGATCTGAATATATTGTATGAAGATAATTTTATTTTCAATAGACAATCAATCAATAAAAAAAACAACCCTGGAATATGATCATCAAAATGCTGTTAATTTCCTTATTTATTCTTGATATTAATGCCTTGTTGAATGATTAGCTATTTTTTCCCCATTCTACAAGTTCTTCCGGTATTATTGTTTTCTTCAGAATGAAGAAGCTTCTTATTTTTTATATAATTCTAATTGTCTACTTAGATATTGTTGTCTATCCTTTTAGGGTCTGATCTAGAAATTCATTGTCTACATTGATGTCTTGACGTTGCAATGTTTTCCTTGTTTGTAATTTTTGTTATTACATTTAAGTTTTGATCAGTTGAAAGTTTATTTAAATTTTGTGTGTTGGTGTTTTGCCTGTCTATATGTCTATGTATACGTTTTTATGCCTGCCCACTGCCACCAGAGGCCAGAAGAAGTCATCAAATACTCTGTAACTGAGTTTATAGACAGCTGTAAAGCTAGAGCCACCATCTGAGTGCTGCGAGGTGAACCGTGATCCTCTGAAAAACAAACAAACAAACAGTGCTTAACCTCTGCCTCTCTAGCATCAAGTGACAATGTTTTTAAAGTTAGTCTAACCAATGGTGTTATTGGGATGTTATAAAACCCAAAATAGATAGGGTCTAATGGGGTGTCTTTAGAACATTGACAATGTTTTTTTTTTTTCAATTGTTGAATGAATTTATCTCTTTCTTTTTTTTTTCTTCTTGGGCAAGAGGTACAGGGTTTTGCTCCACCATATTATGCTATCACAGGCCCAAAGTGATGGAACAAAGTGAGAATAAATTGAAATTTCTAAACTGTGATCCAAAGTGATTATGTTGACAGTCTCAAGTACTTTGAATATTGATAGGAAAATGACCAATATGTTTTTGTATGATAATCTTCTGTCCTACAGTTTTACTAGATTTACTTGCCACTTCTGTTAGATTTTTAGTGGATTTGTTAGACTTTCCTATGTACATATCATAACATCGCTAAACAGGAGCCATAGTTTCCTATCTGGGTGCCTTCTATTTCCTTCTCTTGCCCGATTGTTCTGGCTAAGGCTTCTAGTACTACACTGATAAAATGGTGAGAGTGGGCATACATAACTTGTTGCAGATCACAGATGATATCACAGATATCACCAATTGGCTAAGGGTTTCCCATATAGCTTTTTTTTTTTAATCAAGGTTCATTTCTTTCACACATAATTCATTGAGTGTGCTTATCAGGACAGGATGTTGGAGTTTATAGAATACTACATCTTGTGTGTATTAAAATGATTGTATGCTTTTTGACTTTTGTTTTATTGAAGTCACGTGTGGTATCTATTGATTTACATATAGTGAACCATCCTTATATCCCTGTAATAAATCCTCCTTGATTGTGACACACGGTCTTTTTGTGTATTAGTCTTTAGTTGGAAATTTTAAAATCTGTATTTATTGGGGATGCTGTTTTTGAGAGTTTTATACATTTGGTGTTATCCTTATTCTTATTTAGTTTTATTATCAAGGTAACGGTGGCTTTACTGCACGAGTTTAAGAGAATTCTTTTTTTTTTCAACATTTTTGGGAATAGTTTAAAAATTAGTGTTACCTAATGATAGTAAAGGCAATATACAGCAAGCCTATAGCCAACATCAAACTCAATGGAGAGAAACTTAAATCAATCCCACTGAAATCAGGTACAAGACAAGGCTGCCCATTGTCTCCATATCTCTTCAACATAGTACTTGAAGTCCTAGCCAGAGCAATAAGACAACTAAAGGAGATCAAGGGGATACAAATCGGAAAGGAAGAGGTCAAAGTGTCACTATTTGCAGATGATATGATAGTATACATGAGCGACCCCAAAAATTCAACCAGAGAACTCCTTCAACTGATAAACACCTTCAGCAAAGTGGCAGGATACAAAATCAACTCAAAAAAATCAGAAGCCCGCCTGTATACCAAAGACAAAAAGGCTGAGAAAGAAATTAGGGAAACAACACCCTTCACAATAGCCACTAATAACATAAAATACCTTGGTGTGACTCTAACCAAGCAAGTGAAAGACCTGTTTGAGAAAAACTTCAAGTCTCTGAAGAAAGAAATTGAAGAAGATCTCAGAAGATGGAAAGATCTCCCGTGCTCATGGATTGGTAGGATTAACATTGTGAAAATGGCCATCCTGCCAAAAGCAATCTACAGATTCAATGCAATTCCCATCAAAATACCAACTCAATTCTTTACAGACCTTGAAAAAAAGATTCTCATCTTCATATGGAGAAACAAAAAACCCAGAATCTCCAAAACGATCCTGTACAACAACAGATCATCTGGAGGTATCTCTATCCCCGATCTCAAGCTGTACTACAGGGCAACAGTAATAAAAACTGCATGGTATTGGCATAGAAACAGAAAGGAGGATCAATGGAACCAAATAGAAGACCCAGAAATAAACCCACACACCTATGAATACTCAATTTTTGACAAAAAAGTCAAATCCATTCAATGGAAAAAAGACAGCATGTTCAACAAATGGTGCTGGACCAACTGGATGTCTACATGCGGATAAATGAAAATAGATCCATATTTATCACCCTGCACAAAACTAAAGTTGAAGGGGATCAAGGACCTCAACATAAAACCAGATACTCTAAATCAGTTGGAAAAAAAAGTGGGAAACAGGGTAGAACTCATTGGCACAGGTGACAACTTCCTGAACAGAACACCAACAGCACAGGCTCTAAGAGCAACAATCAATAAATGGGACCTCATGAAACTGAAAAGCTTCTGTAAAGCAAAGGACACTGTCATCAAAACAAAACAACTGCCTACAGATTGGGAAAGAATCTTCACCAACCCTTTATCTGATAGAGGGCTAATATCCAGTATATATAAAGAACTAAAGAAGCAGAAAAGCAACAAACCAAGTAATCCAATTAAAAAATGGGAAACGGAGCTAAACAGAGAATTCTCGATAGAGGAACATCGAATGGCAGAGAAACACTTAAAGAAATGCTCAACCTCATTATCCATTAGGGAAATGCAAATCAAAACGACCCTGAGATTTCATCTCACACCCATCAGAATGGCCAAGATGAAAAACTCAAGTGACAACACATGCTGGAGAGGTTGTGGAGAAAGGGGAACCCTCCTCCATTGCTGGTGGGAATGTAAACTGGTACAATGACTTTGGAAATCAATCTGGCACTTTCTCAGACAATTAGGAGTAGTGCTACCTCAAGCTACCAGCTATACCACTCTTAGGTATATACCCAAAATTTGCTCAAGTACACAACAAGGACATTTGTTCAACCATGTTTGTAGCAGCTTTATTTGTAATAGCCAGAACCTGGAAACAACCCAGATGTCCATCATTGGAGGAATGGATACAGAAATTGTGGTATTTTTACACAATGGAATACTACTCAGCATTCAAAAAGGAGGAAATCATGAAATTTGCATTCAAATGGTGGGATCTAGAAAAGATCATTCTGAGTGAAATATCCCAGAAGGAGAAAGACAAACATGGTATATACTTGCTTATATAGACCTACAAGATATGATAAACATAATGAAATCTATACACATAAAAAAGATAATCAAGAGAGCGGACATGGGGTAAGATGATCAATCCTCATTTAGAAAGACAAATGGGATGTGCATTGAACGTATGACAGGAGTCTACCACAAAAGGCATCTGAAACACTCTACCTAGCAGTGTTTCAAAGCATACACTAAGACTCATAACCAAACCATGGCAGAGTGCAGGGAATCATATGAAAGAAGGGGAGTTAATATGATATAGAAAGGATAGGAGCTCCACAAGGACCAAATATATCCGGGCACAGGGTCTTTTCTGAGACTGACACTCAACCAAGGATCATCTATGGATATAACCTAGAACTTCTGCTCGGATGTGGCCAGTGGTAGCTTAGTAACCAAGTAGTTTTCCAAAGTAAGGAGAACAAGGACTATTTCTAACAGGATCTCAAGGGCAGGCTCTTTGACATCCCCACCCGCCCCAGGGGAGGAGCAGTCCTGTTAGGCCACAGAGGAGGACTTTGCAGCCAGCCCTGAAGATACCTGATAAAACAGGGTCAAATGAAAGGGGAGGAGGTCCTCACCTATCAGTGGACTTGGAAAGGGGCAGGGAGGTGTGGGGTTGGGGAGGGAATGAGGGAGCGGGATACAGCTGGTACACAGAGTTAACAAAATGTAACTAATAAGAAAAATAAAAATTAAAAAAAAGAAAATAAAAATTAGTGTTTATTTTTCTTTAATAGTTTCACAAAATTTACCAGTGAAAATATCTAGTCTCAGGTTTTTCTTTTTGCGGATACATTTTATTACTGATTTGATTTTATAACTTGTTATTGGCCTACTCAAGTTTTTAAATATCTCCATAGTACAATTTTGGTGGATATGTGTGCTCAGAAAGTTATTTCATTTAAAATTTCAAATTTGTTGATATGGAAACTTCATAATAGCCCTTAATGTTCCTCTGTATTTTGGCAGTATCATTCATAATGCCATCTTCACAGTAGAATAATTCTCGGGGCCTAGGTAGGCTAAATATCTCAGGATAGCACATTCAGCTCCTTGATGAACCAAGATGTCCAAAGAAGATGAGTCAATCAACTCTTGGAGTGGTTCCTGGCCAAAGTCACCAGGCTGCTTTGAAGTACCGTAGAACGTCAGGCAGAATCTCTAGTTGCAATAGCATGGTACCGAGGGGCTCTACCGGGTAACACTGTAGTGACTGGAGTTGGATACATGGGCCAGTCTGTTGCTCTGGGTCAGTGGAATAGTGTGGATTCATTGATATCTCTGCAAACGAGGTCATTTCCTGTTAGCTTCTCCAGAAACAGGGTGTCATTCCAGATAAAGCTCAGAAGATAAAGGCGGTTAGAAATAAGGGTGACACGCAGAAGGAACAACGGGACCAAGGAGCATTCTACTGCATGTTTGTACACATAGGAAAGAGCCTCCAAGTGAGAATCCTTGTTGGAAAACAGGAAGGTATATGGAGAGATGGTATCAGATGGAGAAGATACAGGAAACATTTTCGGGAGATTTTATATTGTTTGAAGCAGGTGGCAGATGACCTTTGAATACTGAGAGTGGAAGCCACCACAAGGGAAAGGACCATTTTTCAGTAGTAAATCATGCTAGGCCTGGATCTCACTGTCAACACGTGGCTAAGTGCAGGCAAAGATGTCTGAATCATAAAACCTCTCGTCCCATCAACTATTCACCATTTATTGATCTCTCTTCTCTCACACTGCCTTGTCTGAATCTGCAACATCTTTACTGAGTCCAGAAAAGTCCATAGCATCTCTAGTTACAGAACTGAATGGAACCAGACAGAGTTTGGGTGGATAGGTGCACTGGTAAACTTAATTTGAATTAATGAACATATCTGCATGCCAAAATGAGGGAAATTTAGATTTTTCTAAAAGTGAAAACGTATATACCAAATTAAAGCTTTATATTGCCCCTTCTAAAGTTTCAGCTGATTCAACAGTTAACTAATTTAACACTGTTTATGACATTGAAGTACAAATAGTTGGATTGTAAAGTGTCAGATTCATTATTTCTCAGTTTTTACTTTGTAGTTACCATACTGCTTTATAGGCTATTGTATAATCCCCTTGAAAACAAGAATTTACTCATTGGTGGGGTTTTTGTTGTTGTTGTTGTTTTGTTTTTGTTCTTTTGTCTTTGAATGAAATAACAAGATTTCCTGGAGAGTCAAATAGGCAGCCAACTTCTTTTCTTGTGGAGCAGACATCTCTCATGTTTGTAAAATGATGCTTCAGCTGAAAACCAGTATTTTCCTTTTTAATGTTGATACTAAAAGGAAATGGGAATTTTAAGGTAAATGTGCTTTTTCTGCTAGAAACCTTCTATATACAATATAAGGTGCATTCAACTAGCTATAAAATTCCAATGGCTCATATCTAATGTTTGCAGCTTCAAATTAACTGTTATTTGTGCTATTATCAAGCACTTGAATGCCTCTTTACTCTGGTAAAAGTTAATGTGACTTGTTTCGGCATTTTTCAGAAACAGAAGGAAAGATTGCTTTTCCCCCTGTACTTTGTTATGTAGAGAAATACAAGGCCTGGTTCCTGTGGCAGAAAAACTTCAGCTATTTTTTTCCACTGATTATTTTAATTTGGTGTCACTTCTAAATATCTGGAGACATCTGAAGACTCGTTTTAAGGTAATTTAAATGTATTTCTTAATTAACAATCTAGGGGCAAGGGATTCAGAACAGGTAGGAGGACAGGCTCAGAAGTTAAGAAAACCTGGATCCTCTCATCATTCTATCTCATCCATCTCCTGTTGACTTTCAACTATTTCACTCATTCTCTTGTACCTATTATATGGCTACTACAGCTCCAGGCACCAAATCAATGCACAGAAAATAGAGACAGGGAGCAAAGCAACAGGTAACTGTAGACATCATCCTAACAGAACTCTTTTCTATCTCGTTGTTCCAACAGTGGCTGTTGTTGATCTTCAAATTGATTTCAGAAGTTTATTGGGGCGGGGGGACAGAGCAACACAAGAGAATGATCATACTTTCCACCGTATTTAATTAATTTCCTAGACTCAAAGTTGTAAGTAGGAACGGGTGGGCATGTAGACATTGTGGTCATGGCCCTACAGTCAAGAGTCATATAAATACAGTTAGCCAGCTGGTTTCCAGTTTTCAAGAAACTTGAGAATTTCCAGATGGCTTGCACCTCTCACCAGTGATGCAGGTTCATTTCAGTGTGGGCACCACCAGTGATGCAGGTTCATTTCAGTGTGGGCACCAGCTTGGAGTCTCCTTTGCAAACCTTGGAGGACTCACAGTCCTACCTTGAACCAGTTATGACCATCTCAGTTACCTTTCCTGAACATGGCAGTTCTCCACACAGCTGGGATTGGTCACATCCTACATAGGACCTGGCAGAGGAACTCTGTTAGCATAGAAGAAGAGTGATGGTACTGGTGTTATTTCACATCGCTGTTACACAGTTTATCCCCTTCACTCCAGTAGGTTGCTTTGGGGTAGTTTCCTGTTGCATTCTTAGTCACAGGCTGGCTCCTTTTGTCCACCATTAAAGCTGTACTAGTGTACCCTTTCTAAAATATAATCCTGACTTTATCATTATCTCTTATGTACTTAGTATGAATTCTAAGAAGGTTCATGATATATCCCTTTTACATCTTTCCAGTGTTTTCTCTTCCATGTGGCTGCTTGCTCATATCACTTAAGATTTATGTTTCCATACGGCTGCATTTTTGTAGCTTTGTTCTGTTTTCTGTTAGAATATCTAACCTCACTCTTTTTTCTCTGTTCTTCCTTCTGGGTCGTTTTTTTTTTTCCTTGTTCTTCGAAATTGATGCTTTGAAAGCCTTTTCTAAGTACCCTACCCCAGCAGGCTCCAGTGTTTAATAGCAACTCCTGAGAGCTCTTACTGCTGCTCATGTTTCTGCATTGTGATTTATTTGTTTCATAATCCACCTGTCTTTTGGTAGTAGACTGAGCTTTTTGAGATTAAGAACTATCTGGCTCATCCGGGTAGAGTTTATGACCCGTAGGTGATGTTCAGCTTATAAATTTTTACTGATCCAAAAGACGTCAAATTTGCTGTGTGACAAAAACTGAGTCCTGTTTCTTAGGAGGTCAAGATAAATTTGAAGTATCTTGTATCTTAGACTCTCTACATTTTCTGACTCTAACTAAAAAAGTGGTGGTATGTACAATTCAGGGCTGCAGATACAAAGCTTTATAAACAAAAGTTATTTGGCAGAATTGACCCTGAGTGCTGCAGAAATCTCGCTGGCACAAAGCAAACATTATAACCACTGTACTTTAGAAGTGATTCACAGAGCCCTGCCAGTGGTTTTTCTTTTCTTATGTGCCAGGTAGTCAGGTTAGCAGCAGCATTAAATCCTAAGGACAGGAAGTCACTAAGCCAGGTGTACATAGGCAGGAGGGCACGCTGGAAGTAGTCTATCATAAGGCGTCACTGAATAGAAGTTCCAAGTCACATACACAGCTAGGAGTGAGTCTTTTCTAGATTGGTTTGAGCCTGTTCTGCACCCCAAGTCTTTGATTTTGATGTTCAGTTACAGTTCACCCAGACCAACACCTCAATATGGAGTTATAAGGAGGAGCTTCCTGTTGAAGAGAAAACACCGAGGTTAAAATGGAGTGACTAAATTCACGCAGGGAACTGAGGTGCACTGGCTCTGGCATTCCAGAGATGTATTTATATGTAATGCCTTTGACCAGCAGAGGATGAAACTCTACTGTTAGAATTAGGTGATAAATCTAAATAATTGCAGGAAGCAATCTATGTCAGTGTGGCCCAATTCCTCACCCTCTACATACGGCTGAGCCTACTCTGTGATACTTCATGTAGGATTTAGGACTGTTCATTGCTTCAGTTGAAATCCTTACATTTGACCATCTATGGATATAACCTAGAACTTCTGCTTGGATTTGGCCCGTGGTAGCTCAGTAACCAAGTAGTTTCCCAAAGTAAGGGGAACAAGGACTATTTCTAACAGGATCTCAAGGGCAAGCTCTTTGACCTCCCCCCACCCCCCAGGGGAGGAGCAGTCCTGTTAGGCCACAGAGGAGGACTTTGCAGCCAGCCCTGAAGATACCTGATAAAACAGGGTCAAATGAAAGGGGAGGAGGTCCTCCCCTATCAGTGGACTTGGGGAGGGGCATGCATGAGGAAGGGGGGGGAGGGTGGGATGGGGAGGGGAGGAGGGAGGGGCTTATGGAGGAATACAAAATGAATAAAGTGTAATTAATAGTAAAAAAAAAAAAAGAAATCCTTACATTTGTATTATCAAGCCTGGTAGTTGATTTTCTAAAAGTTATACAAATTAAATTCCGAATTTTGTAAACTTATAGGAATCCACCTGTGGCTTCTGGGAAGGGAGAAGGCAGATCTTGATATTTTTCTGAGTTTTCATTCTTGTGCTACCTAAGTCTATAATGTAATATCCCATATTTTCCATGCTGACTCCTTGAATATGGCCCAGAATCTTTGCCTTCAAGAGACTTTAGCCACTTCTGGAATTCCACAATTTGCTTTCTGTCTTTTGCCATTATCAGTCTTACATTTTGTCTGAAAGCAGTTTTTTTTTATTTCTTTTCCTTTTATAACCTGCTTTTATTTAGCCTTTCCGAAACATGCATCTTATTCAGCTTCCTTGCTGCAGAAATGCTGTTTGTTCTTGTCTTTCTATGGAATTAAAATTCTGCTACATGCGGTTCTGTTAAATTATTCAATGAGCCCGAGAGAGCAGAAGTGCACAGAAATGAGACCTTGACTTTGCCCACACATTTAGTGTGCCATCGGCATTATTGATACGTTTCAAAGAGGGAGAAGTTACTCTTTTTAAGAAGTCCTAGGCTTCACATTTGCACATGCTCACCACTTCTCCTAATGGAGTCTTCTTCAATTGTTTCCTGCTTTTATGTGCTTGACAAGGCCTGCTGTCTACTTTGTTACCTGTGGTGATTTCCTTTGTCGGTTTTTTTCTTCCTGTGATTTTACAGCATCCAAAAAAAAAAAAAAAAAAAAAAACAGAAAATAAAAACAAAAGCCCACTGTCTGACCATATTCCTTCTTATACAGAACACTACTGTGAAAGGTTATATAATTGGTCTTGATTTTTCTCCCCCCGAAAGCAGTATTTAATGCATGAGTAGAACTGAAACTGGTCCTTGAAGGCACAGAACTATGTCTGGATCCTCTCAGGCCATGGTCTTCCATCCACTAGCTTTAGCTCGAGTTTTTCTTCCGGTGTACTAATCTTACCTGAGAGGGGACCTGTGAGCAAGGAGCTAGTGATCCCAGCTGTGCCCATTAAGGAAGTGAGGGCAGGGGAAGGTCAGGCAGAGAAAGCGGCTAAGCAAGGGCATGCCTTCAGGTAAAGGCTCAGCTTTCAGGCAGGCAAAGCTCTGAAATGCAGAAGGTGTTTTGCATTAAACCCTCCCCTGCTTACTGCTTCCACCATCCAGTCAGTTTCTTCTGAAGAACTTTGAGGTTACTGAGCAGGCAGTAGCCGCTGGATAATTCACATATGAAAGCTAAAGTGATTAAAGCAATTCTAAGGGACCTGGGCAGACCATTAACTTCCTGCTAATTAGAAAAAGATCAGAAACTAAATGAGTACCTGTCCTAGTTAGGGTTTCTATTACTGTGATAAAATATCATGGCCGGAAGCAAATTGGGGAGGAGAGGGTTTAGTTGGCTTCTATAAATCTAGTCATGGTCTATTGACTGTAAATGAAGGAACCAACTCAGGAACCTGGAGGCAGGAACTGAGGCAGAAACCAAAGAAGATACTGCTTACTGGCTTGCTCCCCCTGGCTTGCTCAGCCTGCTTTAAAAAATATATTTTTATTACAGTTTATTCACTTTGTATCCCAACTGTAGTCCCCTCCTTCGTTCCCTCCCTTCCTCACTCTTTTCCTCCCATGCCCCTCCCCCAGTCCACTGATAGGGGAGGTCCTCCTCCCCTTCCATCTGACCCTAGCCTATCAGGTCTTATCAGGACTGGCTGCATTGTCTTCCTCTGTGGCTTGGTAAGGCTGCCCCCCCTCCCCGTTAGGGGGAGGTGTATATACTAACTTATAAGTGGATATTAGACATAGAATATAAGGATACTAATATATATCATACTAAATGAGTGTAAACATACTAAAATCTGTACACCTAAAGAAGCTAAGCAAGAAGGAGGACCCTGGGTAAGATGATCAATCCTCATTCAGAAAGGCAAATGGGATAAACATCAGAAGCTGGAGAAGACAGGAAATAGGACAGGAGCCTACCACAGAGGGCCTCTGAAAGACTCCACCCAGCAGGGTATCAAAGCAGATGCTGAGGCTCAGCCTGCTTTCTTATACAACACACCCAGGTAGTTCTACCCACAGTGAACTTACATCAATCATTAGTTAATAAAATGCACCACAAATCATTAGTGATGTAGATTTTCTCAACTGATGTTCCTCTTCCCAAATTACTCTAGTTCATGTCAAAATGACAAGAAACAACAAAAAACCTAAACCAACAAACAAACAACAACAAAAAACAGGACAGATTTTTTTAAACTAGGTGTTTTTATTGTATTCAATTTACCAACCACACTTGGTATTAACTCTTTTGGGCCCTTAACTAGTTGGAGGTTGATCAAGAAAAAAAGTGCAGGTCTCAGTTCAACTGCCATGTTTCTGTATGTCACCTGAAGACCTTGACTCACCTAGAAATACCATTTTCAGCAGATGTTTCACTGGACCCACAATATTGGGAGCCGCAGCAGCTATAGGCTAGACCTGACTCCCAGAGATGGTGATCACCACTTCCATAATAATGCAAAGTGCCTTAAAGTTAAGATTTCATATAGTAGGGCTAGAGAGATGGCTCATCAGTGAAGCATGCATACTGCTGTTCTTCCACAAAACCCGAGTTTGATACCCAGCACACATGTCAGGCATCTCAGAACCACCTATACAGCTCCAAGGAAGTCAGTCTAACACCCCTGGACTCTGTATACCCCTGTACTTCTGTACGTGCACACACACACGCACACACACACACACACACACACACACACACACTCTTAAAAAAAAAACAAATGTACATTTTAAAAAATATTCCACACAGTATATTATAGTATCTTGCTTCCTCAATGGTTGTTCCAAGAGATCAGGTACTACCTGAAAGAAAGTAGAAGTTCCTTTAGTCATAGGAAGATTTTGACTAGTGGGTTATTTCAGTGATGGATTCTAGGCACTGTAGTTCTTAAAGCTTGCAGCTGAGCAAGTTGGCTGTTTGCTTTTCTGGTTGGCAACGAGGCAACCATTATTTTGTATCTGCTTTCCATTCTTGTTGTTCTACAATCACACTTCTCCTCTCCCAGAACTTATCAGCACAGACTCTTAGCCTGCTTTTCAAAACAAAACAGAAATCTTAACCAATAGATCCTAAGGCACTAATGGCACCCCCTAGAGATTCAGACTCTCAGTTTAATCTATGAATCCCCTATGTGGTGGAGTTTTGCTGTAAAACATCAGGGGAGATATTTGCATAAAGAGAAGGCAACTCTAGCCCTATTCTTTTGTTCTTATTCTGTCTAAACAAAGTCAATGCTATTAAAATCTAAGTAGATGCTAAGGAGAAATCCCCAGGACGCTACAAGTTTTCCTTCTGTTTCCATTTCTTTTACAAACTGGCTCAGTGCCATGGACCCTGTGGAGAGACAATGAAATTTTTAAAAATGTAGAGGAGAAGGAAGCATCCTGGAATTTACTTTTCCTCAAAGGAACTCGGAAGGTAGAAGTGGGCCGCTGATGTGTGATATACAGCTCCTTTTCAGAACAGAGACCTTGACTTGGGCGGTGGCTTCAGCTGGCCAGAAACCAGTGTTAGCCTCATGTTGATAATGTACAGGATCAAGACGCTGGTCTGTGGCATCATTGTCGTTTGGTGCTGACAGCTCCTATGGCATTGGTCTGTATCTGTTAGGATGAGCACAGGGCTAACCGTTCCCTCGCCCTTGTGTCACAATTGTAGGAATAGCCTTTGGCTTTCTCCATTTTCTGCTTGCCTTTAGCATCTGGATTCCTTTTGCTCATGCTCTTTACAGAGGCTGGTTTCTGCTTTCTCTCCCTCACATCTGGAATCTAGCCAGAGTATACTGGAACAAGCCGCTTCTAACATTTGAACCCTTTTGTAAGTGTGCTGATTGCAACTTGGACAACCAGTTTCATCCAAGGTAGAGGCTTTTGGCTACTTTGAGGGGAAAAAAACAAATGGCTAAAAATAAAACCGAGGCATAAAAATAAGGCTAAACACTCATTATCTGCCTCCCTTAGCTAAATGCTGAAACTATTTCTATAGTGTTAAATCAAGCTTTTGTGTACTTTATTCATGGTACTTTATGTTAGATGATAAGTAGGTTACTGTAATTAGTCATTTTATTCAAAATACACGAATTAAATTGTCTCAAGGACCAAATTTTCAGCTCAGGCTTATGCTGACCCTTGGACTGGAGTACTTGTGTCCATGGATCTTTGAGAATATACATTATGGGCTACTGTGGGGGAGGCTGATGAAGGAGCCAGAGCATGGAGAGCTTAATATGCAGGGTGAAAAATTAAGTCTTACTCTTGGTCGTGGAGAGCCACTGCATGGTTTAATTAGGATACTATCACAGAACAACTTACATATTTTAAAAACAACGATTCTTGACTGTTGTGTTGACGATGAACTATAAGGAGGCAAGAATAATCATCCAGATGTCCATTTTTAGATTTCCACACAAGAGACAGTAGCGCCTTGGAGCAGCATGATGACAGCAGAATGGGAGAGAAGTAGACAGCAGAAATGTCAATAGACTTGATACGGGGCTTGAGGAACTGGAAGAAACAAGCTTGGTTTTTGACTTAGACTAACTGGGAGAATTTTGTGTTAGTTACTGAGATGAATGCTTGAGGGAACACACGATAACCCACACTGTTTAGTTTTGTCGAGAGTGGAGTGCAAAACAATGAAAAGTGGGAAAGATACACATTGAAGTCTCATGCTGACTTAGTGATGTCTGCAGAAAAGCACAGGCTAATTGACCGTGGCTCGATGGAGATGTTCCAGAAGCAATGGTTCAGAGAGCATTCTGTTCCACAGAGTAAAGGAACTCACAGACAGAGGACGTAGGCAGAGAAAGTACAAAGCTTGGGAACATTCCCTATTTCCATATAGTCAGGACAAGCAGACAGGAGCCACCAAAGGACCAAGGGATCCAATAGAAAGAAAAGTAAGGGAATACTGTACCTTGAAGCCAGAGCAACGTCTTTTGGGCAGAAATAGCAATCAGCTGTGCAGACAGTACTCTGGGCCTGAATAAGATGGCAAATGAAATTATGTAGAAGTTATTGGTGATAGTGACAAAGGCCAGTTTTGACATGGCCTGCAAACAGAGCCTCTAGTAGATTAAGGGGAAAGAGAAAAATGGACACAATTACTTAGGGAATTCTTTTAAAAATTAATGAGGCTAGAAATAAGTAGATGCATTTTCATGTAAGCATACATACATACAAGTAAAAAACTTATATAGATAAAATAAAAATAAATAAATCTTAAAAAATTGACTTTTCTAGTTACTAATGTTCCCATTTATAGATTGCGATATAGTATTTATTAGTACCTTACACATATACCTTTAAGAAGAAATAAGAAATATGGCTTATTTTAATAATTAATACAATTTTTTAGAAGTTTTCACTTTACTAAATGTTTGAGTTCTGCCTTTGAATGGATGGAAGTTAATAAGTATCAACTTAGTCTTGTAAATGTTAACCTTGTTTATATTTTAACTTTTTTGTATTTATTGCTCTTCTAATTATTATGTAGATATATTTTAATAAAACAAACAAGTTTAACAAAAAATGAACACATTTTAATACAAAATCAGAAAATGAGTCAAGTTAAAAAAAACTCTGCAAAAGTTACAAATTCAATTATTTCCTTCTTGCATTTAAAAAGTGAAATTGAAACTATAAATTATCATACTCCTGGATTTTGTTTTGATGGAGGAGTCTAATTTAAATTTTTTAGAATATTTCTAATCATTCTAAAATTTTATATCTTATGGCACATTTAAAGCACACTCTCAATTGTAGAACTGCCAAATGATTCTTGAAATCTTGTAATGATTTTAAGACCAATTATAGGCTATTCTTAAAGACACTTTATCAAAGAAAAAAAATTAACTGTAATCTCATCATTCAAGGAAATCAGTTCTATTTTACGGGAAATGATGTCGTGTGTGGGTAAGTGGATAAGTATTAGTTGCTTGCCTGTGGCCGTGACGACATATAAAGATCAGAAGTAACTTGTGGAAGAAAGACCACTTGGGCTTACAGTTCCAGAGGGACAAGTGCTCATCATGTTGGGAAGTCATGGCAGCAAGTGACAGGGATGGTGGCAAGAGCAGGAAGCTGAGAGATCATATCTTTAACTACAGGAACAAAGGTGTAGGTGGGTTTGAGGGGGTGTGGTCATGGGACCAGACTATAAACTCTCAGAGTTCATACCCTTCCCAGGGACATACTTCCCCTTTCTCTAGCAAGGCCACACCAAGTAAACCTTCCCAAATAGGACCACCAACTCAGGACCAAGTGTTCAAACCCCTGAGACCCTGGGAGACATTTCTCATTCAAACCAGAGACTGTATAAGTTCTCCCCCATCACACTCCCGCCCTTGCTCCATTTTAATAGCAGCATTGTGGTTTGCACTAAGGTTGGTGCCATGTTGTGGCTGTTTTTATGTCTGATTATAAACAATGCCATAGTTGTCATTGGCTTTTAATATTGAACTGAATTTGGTTTTTAGTATATTTTACTATAAAGGCAATGTATTCACACTGTAGAAGGCTTTATAAATAACAGCGATTGTCTAGAGAGGCACTGTTGGACCACTGCCAAATCCCTATTCATTCAACAGCCATTTATCAGTGACTAACATACAGCACAGCCGGCTCCCAGTGTAAGTCCACTCTTTCGCATTAATATTATAGTGTAGATTTGGCGATGGATCCTGCTAGTGTCTGTGTGCAAAGAAGTGTGTTATTAAAAACAATCAAACAAACAAACAAGAACAGCATTTAAAGCATGGCATTTAAAGTTGTGTTATAATTGGGTTTTCTCCGATGCTGCAGGAATTGCTTCTATGCCACCGAACTTATACAATATTGTGTGTAATGGCTACGACAAATTATTTGTGTGACTGCATTATAGCATAACCTCCTGGAGTCAGACACTGTGGTTCTTTTCAACTGTCTTTTGCGTTACAGTTTGTAACATGCAATTTTTGCTTCTCTTCTCCAGCACGGTTAACATGACCTACACAAGACATGAAGGCACAGGCGCTGTTCTATCTCTTCTTCGTCACCCTGTTTCCTTGTGGATCTCACGGTAATTGCTTTTATAATGAAGGTGTTAGTTATTTGTATGATCTGAGTTTAACAGTAACACAAAAAATAAGTTGGCTATAGATTGTGCCTCCCTTTTCCAAACTGCTCCAAAATATAAAACATTTTGAGTGCAGACATGACACCACAGTTGGGATATTCCACATATGGCCTCGTGTGACACGTCCCTGTGAAAACACATATCAAAATATAAAAGTAAAAATTACTATTAGGTCATGTGTGTAACATGTGTGCTTTTGTGTGCTCTATTTAAAGCTCTTTCTAATACATCATCTGCTATTAAAGTCACTAGAAAGGGGAATTTGACCAATATGATGTCAGAGTGGAAGTTTTGTATCTAAGCTTGACATATTTCCAAGGTTCTATCATAAACATTCTTTTTTGCCATCATTAACATTTTCGCTTTAGAGAATGCCATATAGGTAAACTGTTTTTATCAGCATCAGATCTTAGAAGGCTTACCACACACAGATAATAAAAGAGTCAGCCATAATTACCGTCATAGCAGAACTACACAAAAGTCCCTGTACATACTGAATCAGCTTGTGCTATGGGTATAAAATTCAGACCCTTCGGTTCAGTTGTGTAATAGAACTATCACAGTAGCAAAAATCAAAATTTTAGACCTCTTACAAATTCAGAGAATGGTTCTGTTATACAAATAGATTTTTGGTAAATGTATAATATATATGATATATATCACATATGTAATATATTATAATATATAACAGCAAACAGCCTTTTTATTGAAAATAATTTTTATACAATAAATTTTGATCATGTTCCCCCTCCCTCATCTTCTCGCAGATCCTCCTCACATCCCTGCCCATCCAACTTCATGCTTTCTTTCTATCTCTCCCTCTTTAGAAAACAAACAGAAAAAACAAACAAGAGCTAATAATTAAAAGAATAACAACAAATTAAAAAAATAAAGAAAACGTATAAATGAGTAAAACACACACACACACACACACACACACACACCTATTGAAAACACAAAATCAGAACCACAATTCCCAAGTGAAAAACCAGTAAGGTTAAAAAAAAATGTTCAAGCAAAGCAATATGAGACAAAAACAGAAAAATCTCCAAAAATACCATTGACCTCTCTTTGCGTTGGCTATCTACTGCTGGCTATGGGACCTGCCCTTAAATGTGGTTAATTCACCCATTGAAGAAAACCAATTTTTCCTTTGGAAGTACTTGTCATCTGCAGATAGAGTCTTGGCTTGGGATGGGAACCTAGGTTCACTTCCCCCATGCAGCACTTGGACACTGTCTAGCCTGGACTTTTGTAGGTCTTGTGCATGCTGCTACTGTCTCTGTGAGTCCATATGTGTGCCAGTCCTGGTAAAAAAAAAAAAAGGTTATTTGTTAAGGACAAAGGCATACAGAGGGGTTGATTCAATAGCAAGATTCTCCAGATGTCAGGCTCTGCATCTGAATATATGAAACAAACAAACAAACAAAAAACAGCCTTTATAGGTCACTTTGTACATCCAAAACATATAAAATCTTTAACTTTTGAAAGTATGTAAGATTTACATACACAGCTATATAGCAGAAAGTCACAAGTACATACCTCATTGAATGTACAAAAAAAAATCACCTAAAAATAGATGCTTATAAAGCATTCATTTAAAAGACTATAACCCTAACAGATTCTTGAATGAGCCTTTTCTTTTTCATTGTTTTATTTGTTTTTTAAATATTTTTATTAATCCCTTGAGAATTTCACACAATGTACTTTGTTCATAGTCACTCTTCCACCTCCTCCCATACCCACCTTTCTCACCTCATTGCTCACCTGACTTGAAGATGGGGATTGAGTGATGGACTGATCTATGTATAATTATAGATCACTATGTGACTACAAGTCATTTTAGTGCTGTGCTTGTTTAGCTGAATAATATTCAATTATGTAAATACATCAAATTGTCATTACCCAGTCACCAGGGCATAGACATCGAGGCTGTTTCCATTTTCTGGCTATTGTGACTAGAGAAGCAATGAATGCTGAAGAACAAGTAGGAAGATACCGTGACCTTTGAGTATCTGTGCAAAAGTGGTAGAGCTGGAGCACAGTGTAGATCTGTTTCTTGCTTTTCAAGGAACTGCCTCACTGATTTCCGAAATGGCTATATCAGTCTACATTCTTAGAAGTGAGGGATAAATGTTCCCCTTTCTCCGCATCCGTGCCATCATTTTCTGTCTAGAGCAGATTCTCAAAGCAATCTTAATTTGCATTTTTCTGATGGTGAAAGATGCTGAACAGTTCTTACACTTTCTCATTTTAGAAGAAGTTTGTATTTCATCTTTTAAGAACTCCATGTTTAGTTCCATGCCCCATTTTAAAATTTCAGAGTTTATTTTCTTGCTGTTTAGTTTTGTTTTGAGCTATTTGTATATTCTAGACACCAACCCTCTACACAGATTTTTTTTTTTCATTCTACAGGCTCTTTTTACTCAACTGATTGTGCCCTTTGCTGTACAGAAGCTTTTTGGTTTCCTGTGGTCCCATTTGTCGATTATTGCAGTGAAACAATAGGGTGGAGCAGTTATCAGATCAACAGTCACTTCTTTTCTTCTCTATTAATCCACATTTTTTCTTAACATAATGCCACATCTCTCTCATCTGCTAGCAAGACTCTAAATCTCTCTGAGAAAGAGTGAAAGATAAAGCATGGCAGGAGAGATACAGCCACAGAGGAAGAGGCAAAGGAAAAAGGGATAACAGAGCCATGCCAGTGCCCAATTGTTCAGTCTCAAGCAGCACTGGCAAAAATCCAAAAGAATTTATTCTAATGTCCATAATAGAATGTTCTTTCTCATTTTAATGTCTAAGAATTCAGAGAAGAAAATAGGACCTACTTACATTTTTTTATCATTAGTCAAAAAAGGAGACATTGATTTCAATACTATAATGTGGTTAAGCATGTTTTTATTACAAAACCCTTACTTGTGTTGAATTATTACAAATTTTGAAATCTTCTTATGTTCACAATAAAACAACAACATAATCCGATATATCAAGAGGATTAGAATTTTACATTTATATTCAGACTCATATTTTCCAAATCTCCTTTGTCTGACTGATAAGGTATTGTGAGTGTGTTGTTATTATGATGTGAGTGTGAATTGCGCCTTACAGCCTCATATGTTGACTATTTGGCTCCCAAATACTGGTGTTATTTTGAGAGGTTCTGGAAACTTAGAAGGTGGGTACTGTAACACATATTATATTGGAAAATTGTCATGTATGTATGTGAAGAGATGCAGAAAAGAAACCACTGAAAGGGCTGCTCCATAGTATGGTTTAGAGAAAGGTTTTTTCTTGTGAGTAAAAGAGAGAAAATACCCAGAGACATACAGAGGAGTCCAGATCAGGGAGAAAGGGAAGTAGACTAAACATGTCCAGGACTGTCTGTGCAAGATGGGAGAACAGCGAAAATAAAGAATAGCGAAGAGAGTGAGATAACAAGAGACAGCAAGAGAACAAGAAGATAGCAAGAGAGAGAATAGAAATAGTGCCTGGGTTATAATGAGAATGAGTAGCTCGTAGAGTTGGCAGGGTGTGAGTGTGTGAGGGGAACAGGTAGGGTCCAGGAGGCTAGCATGGATTTTGAAATGTATGCCAAGTAGTTGTGATTAGGGACTGAGGGACCAGCATGGGTTTTGATATGAAACCATGGGTACATATCAATAGAGAGCCATATGTCTGTTCTGCCAGAGGTAAGGAAGGAAAATGACTCCTTTTGGTAGATGGGGGCAGCTTTCACAAGTTCCTGAGGAATTCTGGCTTTATTTAACTACTAGAGATCCTTTTATAGTCCAGTGTAAGCTGACTTCTGGATATATGAACTTCCTGAGTCCTAACAGTTATGCTGCTTAATTTTTTTTAAAGCAGGTTCTGAGAGTGTGGAGACTCTCCTTATATAAGACCCAAGCATGTTTTTAGCATGCATCCTCTAAAAATCCTGTCCTGAGTCAGACTGGCCACTTGGATCTCCATAACAGAGATTACAGAGGGGAACAAGCAGATAAATACATTAAAACAAAACAAAATAAAACATTGTGTTCTTAAGAATGGGTAGAAGGCAAACCATTCCTTTCTGACATTACTGTTTATCCCATGACATAAAAGTTGCCTCCAGCAGGAACAGGAATCCAGAAGTTTATGAATGGACAAACTCTTAGTTGGGAACTCCAGCAATGATGTGATGGTGTTACCTTTGTGCTAAAGTATCTTTTATTCTCTGGATATAATTTCATCCATCTGCTATCCGAGGCCTAGTCCTGGAAGCTTCTAGCCTCCATACAATCTAACTTCGGCCTAGGATATTTTCAGCCTCTGAGACTTACTGCTGAATAAGCTCACCTTTGCTTGTTCTTTCTGAACTCTTGCTGGCTGGTTTAACTCAGCTGTTCTGGCTGCAACTCCTCTCTAAGATGACTGATTCAAACTGGTTTCTCTCAGCTTCTGACTAAATTGCTCTGCTTGGCCTTATACTAACTTTGGCAATTGTTCTAATCTTCCAGCTCATTCTCCTTCTCTGGCTCATTCTGTCATCACCTGTGTCTAGCTTGTTTTCACTCACCCTCTTTCTGTGAAAACTCTCAGTAAAACTACCTCTGAATTCCTTGAACTGAACTGCCATGAACTCAAATCCACTGCACTGCCTCTCAACTCACTGACTCAACTTAACTGACTGAACAGAACTCACTAGCACTCAGAGATCTGCAATGCCTCTGTCTCCTGAGTTCTGGCATTAATGGCCTGTATTACTACACCTGGACCTAAGTTTTTCTGTTCTTGGGACTTGCTTTATACCAGGATGGCCTTGAACTCAGAGATCTGCTTGCCTCTGTCTCCTGGGATCAAAGGTGTGTCTGTATTCCAGCCAGATTGCATAGACCTAGACTATATTTGAATGTGATCTTTTGCCAGAGCAGCCATGTTCCGAATTAAAATTCCTCTACACCTTTGCTTACTCTCTCACTCAAGCTACTCTAGTTATTTCTTCTTGATGCTATTAACACCTCTCTGTGGCTTCTAGCTGCCTGCTGCTTGTTATTGAAAGTATGGTTTTTGTGTACAGGCTTAGCTGGTGGAAGTAGGTTGTCATTGTGGATAACCTTGGGAGCTGTACCTTGCTTTTGTTTCCTCTCCTTTTCTCTTTCTCCTCTGCCAGATGCTCCCACCGTTAGGACGTTGTGTCTCACTCCAGACCCAGAAGCCATAGAGTCATCTGGGATGGACTGAACCCTCTGAAACAATGATCTCAAATAAACATGTTCTTTCTTAGGTTGTTTTTATCAGGTGTTCTCTCTCATGAAAATTAACTAATGCATATTCTAAAGCCAAAGTCAACATATTGCTTCACTTCTCTCTTTGATCTTCTGCCCATGTCCTCTTGGGCTGAGACTACCTTCTAGAATACTAAGAGATTGTTGAACCCAGAATTGTCTTTTAAATGCTACATATACTATTGACTCAACAAAGTTAATTTCATCTCAGTTTAGGACATTCTGGCTCTACTTATTATGACTATTACAGTAGCTTCACAAACTATGAATATTACAGTAACCATCAAAGGTTAACTCTTTCATACTCTTTCCTGTACTGCAGCAGTGATTTGGAGAGAGACAGACCATTGATCACGTGGGTTACAAACTAATATGCTTAAGTCTTGGGGACAGTGAGCCAATCTCACTGTTACTTTGATTCAATTAGGTATTTAGCTAAAGGGGAAGATACTCCAACAGTGCCAGGGCTTGTTTCCAATGTTGAAGATGTGGTGATCAGGCTATTCTGAGTGGAGGTTCACTCAGGCAGTCCGGACGGAAGCACAGACAAGCACCTGTCATTAACTCTTTTCCTTTTGTCTCTGTTCCCACTGTTAGACCTCTTCTTCCCAGTCTTCTCCAGTCACCTCATTAGTGATAATGAGCAACTCATTCTTGGAAGATATGATGAAGATGTAATCCTCCCTTGTCCATTTAAGAATGGGCCTCAAATTGTAATTCACTGGAAAAATCAAGATAAAAATGTTCATACATACTACAACGACATGGATCATTTGGAAACACAGGATCTAAGATATGCAAACAGGACATCCCTCTTTCATAGTGAAATTCACAATGGGAATGCCTCTCTAAATGTCAAAAGATTGAGCCTTCTGGATGAAGGAAATTATAGTTGCTATGTGTCAACAACGATTAGTCAAGCCACAACAAATGAGGTGAAGCTGAAAGTGGGGGGTAAGTGTATATGTAAATTTTAGTAAGGTGTAATGATATAATTTGATATAATTCTGAAATAGCCTTTTCTGAATTTAATAGGCTAAGCTCTTCCTCTCAAGTCAGTTCCTACAAATATACATTATTATTTTAATACAGAATATTATAGACAGTGCCCAATGCATAATATTTCATAGTATGGACACATTATAATTAATATAACCATTCTCCCTGTTGGTGGGTGTTCAGACTTCCAGTGTTTTCCAGAACAGACTCTGTTGTGATGAATGTCTTTATAGTTACATAAATTGATGACAAATTATCTGAAATAAAAGTACAAGAAGTAAGATTTTAATATTCCAATGACATTAGCAACATAAGAACATTCATTTCCCTTGTGGTTTTGTCACCACTGCATATCATCAGTCTTGAAAATTCCAACATGGTGACTAGAAATACTGAATTAAATTTAAATTGCTTTTTTGTAATACACATGAAGTTACTGTTGATATTATGTGATTTTATCTTCTCTGTAGTAACTACAATGTAACTCTTGCCATATTATATGATTAATGTATCATGGTTGTGAATGGTTAAGTTTTTGTTCAATTAAACTGGTATCTGATTAAAACTTAAAAATAATAGAAATAATTTCATTGCCTATTTATAATTAATTACACTAACAAGAACTCTTGTTGATACATTGTTGTTGGTATGTTAATGATGAGTATGCTGGTCTAACATAGTATGTTAGACAATACTCTTTATTTCCCTGTCAATTTTACTGCTATTATGAATTTACTATTAGCGCAGTTGTATTTTATAATTTTGAACACATAACTATTTTCATTTATACAGGTATACACTGTATCTTGATCATGTCTAATCCCCATTACCTGTTTCCAACTTCTCTTGGATCTGTTACTTTTCCAAATACATGTTCATTTTTTAAACAAATTTAAAACAACCCATTGAATCTGATTAGTGGTGCTTGTATATGTACGGGTATGAAGCCATCTACTAGAGCGTGGTCAACCTACTAGGGATCATGTTCCTAAAGAAAACTATCCCTTCCCTAGCAGTATCAGTCTCAGTAACTCCTCAGCTAGGCATGGGGGCTTCTGTGCCCTGTCTTCCCTGTTCTGGAATGCTGATTGGCTTGATCTTCTGCAGCCCTTGTGCAGGCAACCGTAGCCGCTCTAAGTTCGTGAGTGCAATTGTTCTGTAATGTCCAGAAGACAATGTTTTGCTGCAGTTCTCCCCAGCCTCAGGCTTTTAAAGTCTTTCTCTCCCTTCTTCCACAATGGTCATTGAGCTTGAGAGGAGAGTTGTGGCATGCATAGCCCAGTTATGGCCGAGCATAGTTTTTAAGACATAATGCTATTGCAGAGCGTAGTGTGGTGACATATACTTGTACCTCTAGTACTAGGGAGACTGAAAAAGTAGGATCCATGGCTTGAGGCCAGACCATTCTCCACGGAAAGAACCTGTTTCAAATGAAACAAAGTAATTATAAGCAATTTTATACGTAAGTGACTATATATAATGAAGAACTACTTTCATACGCATTAGGAAATCAAAAACATCAAATGACTTATTCTGTTTGCATTATTTACTGTACTGTAGTGGGCCAGAACAGAAATTACATTATCTTTGATGTATAGTGTCAAGGGATTATGAGTGTGTGTGTGTGTAATTTCCTCTGACTGATTTAACTGTTTTATATTTTGACTCAGAATTGTATGTTAAAGAATAAAATTCAAATATGCTGAGTCAGTAGCTAAGGAGTATGGACTCTGTAGATTTTGACCTTATTTTCTTTCTCAGTGAGGCCATTAAATTTGTTAGATAAGTTTCTAGAGAATAGAGATTGTTATTTGTTGTGTATCCATGCATATTCCTACCATTATTCCTGGGTAACAACACCCAGTCTTAAGCTTCTGCAGTTTTTGTTTGGATTTAGTTTTTCTTTAAGCAACGGAGAGATCTTGCTCATAAATTTAGCTTTTATTACATAGGTACTGTTAAGGAAGCTAATGACCACAGTTCTTCATAACCCTCTGTTTCTCTTGCGCAGCTTTCCAAACACCTGTAATGAGGTATGAGAAGAGGAACGTAGGGAGCTTTCTGGAATGCAGTATCCTGAGACTTTATCCTCAATCCAATATCACATGGAAAATGGACAATGCAGCTGTCTCTGAAAGCAGCTCTGAAAAAACTGGGGATCCGGGTCCATTTTATATTAAAAGTACACTGAACGTTACAGGATCACATTCATCCTTTGAGTGTGCTATTAAAAATTCACTTCTCAGTCAAACATGGAGAGGAAGGTGGACATTGGCAGGTGGGCTCCATTGGATGTTCTGTGTACAGGTGCTATGTCAGAGACTGGAAGGCATTTGGGATAGATCCCCAAAGAAACAAACAAGAAAGAAAACCCATCTGCAGCAAGGATAATTTCGCTGCATTGGTTTTGAGCACCCGTTCCCATTTATAAAATAGAAGTTCCTACCTTGCTAGGTGTTTATACACTGAATGAAAACACTGGAAATCTGTTCATGAATGTTTGTCTATCTCTCTAGGGTTCTTCCTCCAAATAGGATTTCCCACCTGCACAGGGATGGGTGTCTCTTAGAAGATCACAACTTCTGATTCTCTCCAGTTAATAGATCTACTAAGTTTAACTATTATTATTATTTTTTAATTTTTTATTTAACTTTTATTAATTACACTTTATTCATTTTGTATCCCCCCATAAACCCCTCCCTCTTCCCCTCCCAATCCCACCCTCCTTCCCCTTTCTGCATGCATGCCCCTTCCTAAGTCCACTGATAGGGGAGGTCCTCCTCTCCTTCTTTCTGATCTTAGTCTATCAGTTCTCATCAGGAGTGGCTGTATTGTCATCTTCTGTGGCCTGGTAAGGCTGCTCCCCCCTCAGGGGGAAGTGATCAAAGAGCAGGCCAATCAGTTTATGTCAGAGGCAGTCCCTCTTCCCATTACTATGGAACCCACTTGGACACTGAACTGCCATGGGCTACATCTGTGCAGGGGTTCTAGGTTATCTCCGTGAATAGTCCTAGGTTGGAGTATGAGTCTCTGGGAAGTTCCCTGTGTTCAAATTTTCTGGTTCTGTTGCTCTCCTTGTGGAGTTCCCGTCCCCTCCAGCTCTTACTATTTCCCACTTCTTACATAAAATTCCATTCACTCTGCCCAACAGTTGGCCATCAGGCTCAGCATCTGCTTTGATAGTCTAAGTTTAACTATTATTATTATTGGGTTTTTAATATTGATGGTTAAAAATATTTTTATCATACTTATTTGGAGGAACGGAATGCTACATTGTGCATGTGGAAGTCAGACAATAATCTGTGGGAGCTGGTTCTGTCCTTCTACTATGTGGATCCTGGGAAATGATCTCAGGTTGCCGGGCTTAGCAGCAGATACAATGCACCAGAGTGATTCTTCGGGTTAGAAGAGTTGGGATTCAGGTGCTTTCCCCACAGAAAGACCCCATCCCAGAACAACCTGAAGGCCTAACATAACCTAGCATTGGGACAGCCTTTTTTTTGTTGTTGTTTTTTTGTATGACACTCTACAACACAAATATCAGAATGCTTTCCCCATGAACATAAGTATTAGCACTTGCGTTCCTTCCTAATCATAAGAGTAATTGAAAAAATTCATTCAGCATTTAGGTCTTCAATAGTTTACTTTTTGTTTCTGTTGTTAGGTATTCATAGGATGAATCAAAGAGAATCCATCTCACTCTGGTGTGCAGTCAGCAGCAATTTTTCTTCATCAGATCGAGACTACCATGTTACTTGGTCCAAAGTAGAGAATGGGAAATACTCTGTATTGGCAACTGGGCCCTCCACGGAACACAACTATTACCAACATTCATGGAATAAAGAGCGGACAGATAACAGTGCCTTATTCATGACTTTGAAAGATCTTCGTGCTTCAGACAGTGGGGAATACTTGTGTAATATTTCTTCAGCTAAGTATACTTTACTCACCGTCCACAGGCTGCATGTAGGTAAGTTGAAAATAGGGCTGGCTAGCAGGTTTTGGGTGTTTCAGCAAAGGTTTGTTAAGATTTTTCAAAATGTCATTTTCTCATAGTGGTAGGCAACATACCATCTTTTACTTGTATTTGTGTTTTTAAATGAATGGAAGCATACACCTTTCAGTGGCTCCAAGTTAAATATCTCCAAATCTTGCTTATGGCTGTCTGTGATATATACTCTCTGGTCTTGGTTTGGGAGCTGAGGCCATAGGCAGGGGGGAAGTTAGAACTGGGTACTGCTGGATGCTGGGCAACACCACACTGTCTGTCAATTTGGTGGCAACAATTACCACATCATATTTGAAGCACAGTCTTAGTGTGTCCAGGTCTGCTCACTCGTCACTACTATCAGTTGGCAATATCCTTGTTTATAAAGAATGTTCCTAGTCCACTGAGCAGTCAGTGCTGTGGGGTTGGCCTTCCAGGTGAGGTGGGTGACCTCCCAGCCTTACTCCATCACCTTGGTATAGAGGCATCCCTAACAGCTCTCTTTCATCCCTTAATAAGGATACTTGAGATTGTGAAAATCATTACGTGTCTCAGGAAATTTTAGAAGGCTTCCAAGCTAAGTGATAAAACTCCTTTTTATTGATATAGAGTGGAAAAATGAGGATGTATTTAAAGTTCCCATTTTTCTCCCCAATAAGAGTGTTAGTTTTATGTAAAAATGCAGTGAAGCCCGAATTCTATTTTTGAAACCGTTGCCTCATATTGGATTCATTTTGGAGTGTAGAAAAACAATCAGGAAGTATCTTTCTGAAGATGACATATGCCCCATCTCCATAAGCAGAGATTTAGATTTCAATTCACCCAAAGTGAAGCTTCAGGGGCAATTCCAGCTCTGGAAAAGATTTTTCTCACAACCTCTCAGTCTCAGATAAACCCTGCCCAGTGCAGCCTGGGAAGACTCTGCCCACTTCCCCAAGAAGAGGCTTGTAACAAGAGCTTTCCACCAGAGAAGAGACAATGATAAACAGGCATGGTCCTAGGTTTGAATTTTTCACCAAGACTTGGTTTCTTAGTTACTTTTCTATTGTCATAACAAAGCACCATGATCAAAACAACTCATGAAAGAAAGCATTTAATTTAGGTTCACAGTTGCAGAGGGTTAGAGCCCATGGCCATTATGGCAGGAAGCATAGCAATAGGCAAGTCAGCATCATGCTGGAGCAGTAGCTGAAAGCTTATATCTGAGAAAGAGAGAGAGAGAGAGAGAGAGAGAGA
>NW_026585689.1:3623459-3736474 GCF_907164565.1 Psammomys obesus | reverse complement strand
AGAGAGAGACAGAGAGAGACTGAAAGACAGAGAGACAGTGACAAACAGCAACAGAGTGAGATAGCCTAAGCTAACTGGTAATGATGTGGGGTTTTGAAACCTCAAAGCCCACCCCTAGAGATACACCTCCTCCAACAAAGCCACCACTCCTAATCCTTCCTAAACAGGTCTACCAACTGAGGGCCAAGCCTTCAAATACAGCAGCCTATAAAGGCCATTTTCATCCAAACCACCACATTCTACTCCCTAGTGCCCATAGGCTCGTGGCCATGTGACAAAGAGCATTCAGTCTAACTTCAAAAGTCCTCATTATCTTTCAGTCTTAAGATTGTTTAAAAGTCCAGTCTCCTGGGGGGGGGGGGGGGGTGATCAGAGAGCTTGCCACTGAGTTCATGCCAGAGAAAGTTCCTGTTCCCCTTACTAGGAATCCCACTTGGAGACTGAGTCTATGGGCTACATCTGAGCCAGGGTTTTGAGTCCACTCCATGCATTGTCCTTGGTTGGGATATTATTCTCTTCAGGGCCTCCAATCTTTACGGCTCTGTTAGTCTCCTTTTGGAGCTCCTGTCCCCTCCAAGTCTTTCTGTCTCCCTATTATTTCGTAAGATTCCCTGCACTCAGCCCAAAGTTTGGCTATGAGTCTCAGCCTCTGCTTTGATACCTCAATCAGTAGTCTTTCAGAGGCCACAGAGAAAGACAATCCAACCAGTCCTGATGAAATCTGATAGGCTAGGGTCAAATAGGACTTCTCCTATCAGTGGACTAGGGGAGAGGCATAGGGAAAGCAGATGGGATTGGGAGGAGACAAGGGAGGGGGCCACAGGTGACACACAAACTGAATAAATGCTAATAATAAAAGGGGAGGGGGAAGTCCAGTCTCTTCTGAGACTCAAGGCAGTCTCTTAATTGTAACCTGCTGTAAAGTCAGGACTGAAACCCAACAGGGCAACTCTAAATTCTTGATGTTCATATATGATGTCAAAGGTTTTAGACGGCTCTGCTCTTCCAGCTTTGCTGACTGCAGCACACTTCACTCTTTTGAGATGGTCCCACTCCCTGTATGTAGCAATACTTGGTAGATTTACCATGCTGTAGCATTTCCAGCACCTTGGGGTCTGTAACATAATCCAGGCTTCACCTTCAGAGCTTCATCCAATGTCCTTTCCAGGACACCATGCAATGGGTCTCCTGCTACATGTCTAGTTTCAGCAGTTTTCCTTAACTGTGGAGGAAAAATCCTATAACCTCGCATTCCTGTTCCCTTCTTGACTCTAAAGCCAGATCCATGTGGCTAATGCTGCCAAGTTCTGCTGGCTGCCTGGGATGAAACCTGGCCCCCTCCATGAATGACAGTTGAATAAGCTTTCATTTGTTGTTGCTCTTTAGGAAGAGGCTTTTTCTTTTCTTTTCAGAAACTGGAGGATTCTGAGTGGAGTCTTATCTTCCAAATAAACGCTATGACAGCCCACTAAGTCCTTCTTACAGTGTTGTCCCACTTTTCTACTCCAAATTCCAAATTCATCTCCATTTCTTCAAAAAAAAAAAAAAAAAAAAAAAAGAAGAAACATGGTCAGGCCTGTCATAGCAAGAGCCCATCCCCTGGTACCAACTTTGGTCTGATTTACATTTTTATTGATGCACTAAGATACCATGACCAAGGAAACATTTAGAAAACACTTGATTGGAGGGCTTACGGTTTCATACATAGCCATCATGGCAGACAGCATGGCAGCAGCCAAGTAGGCATGACTCTGAGCGGTTGCTGAGAGCTTACATTCTCATCCATAAGTAGGACACACAAAGAGAGAGAGAGGAAGACAGGGACAGAGACAGAGAGACACAGAGAGGGGTAATTAGGAATGACATGAGCTTTTCAAACCTCAGAGCTCACTCCCAGTAACATACTCCAACAAGGCCATGCCTCCTGATCCTTCCCTTACAGTTCCACTACTAGGGAACCAAGAATTCCAATATATGAGCCTGTGGGGGTCATTCTCATTCATACCAACACAATTGGTATTTCTCATGTATAGATCTGCTCAATGAAAGATTCACTGAACTGATTGGTCCTAACCAATCTTTACTAAATTGCCCTGTTGGGTTAATAGGTGGCCTCGTGGCTCTCTCTTCACTTGGGCAGGGATTGAGGGTCACAGACAAGAGTTGAAGTAGTTATACGGTACAGGTTATTTTCAGAAGGGAAAACATGCATTTCATCACCATGAACATCCTGTCACTGTTCTCTTAGGATTGTCTTCACCAGGCCAGCAAGAAAAGTACTCTTGCCTGAAAGTCTAAGGGTACTAGTGTCTAACACAGGTTTCTGTTCTTAATCATTCCACTGTAAAAATGTGTTAGATTTTTTATGTAATATAAAATAATAGAAAATTCAAATGCAGAGTAGCATTCTTGCTCTTTGAGTTTTAGGACTCTTTTCTTTCCTAACTTTCACCTCCACCTAGAGCCAAATTGGTTGGCATGATAGAGGCTGAGATGAGACAAATTTACACTAAGAGTTTATTTATACGGATAATTTTTAAAAAGTTTTTAAAGGCCTTTTTATTGTGTGATATGTTCTCCATTTTGGTTCTGTCCCATTTGCAACAATAACCAACCTTAAAAATACTAAACTACTAAACAGTAAACCTACTAAACAGTTGGTTATTGTACTAACCTACCGTCATTGTCTTACTTGATAAGTTTCCTTCAGTTCACATACTTTGTTACTTTGTTTTATGTATCAGACTCTAAGAAGAGAACTCCATGGCCAATATTTGCTGGAGTTTGGATCCTTTTACTGTTTGTTTGCTTTATTTGCTATAAACTGAGAAGACACTGTGTTGGCTGCAAAGGTAATATGGGGAATTTGGCTTTGCTTATGGGTGTTCCATGCCCTTAGTATTAACACTGCAGGGATGTGCACATCTGTACTGCTGCTGCAGATATAAACACCTTATTTTTCTGAGAGTCATTTGACAATTTATCAAAATCCATTAACATTCTTGCCTTTTCACCTGACCATTCTGCTTCGTAAAATTTGTTCTAAGCAGGTGATCCGAGAGATACATTAAGGTATGTAAGCATATTCACTGTAGCTCACTATTAATATTCCCAAGTTTTTATTGTTTTGATCATTAGTAGGTAAGATGGCTTAATTAACTAAAAGTCATAGGTGTTCTTTACAAAACGATAATTCCAAAACATTATTTAAAATAACAAATAGGATGATCCGATCATCTTGTACTAAAAAATAACTAGAAGGAAATAAAACAAAGGTTTAAAAAGTTGACCTTGGAGTGGTTAAACCAGGGATTTCCCCAGCCTCCTGCCTCATACAGGTAATTCCTTCCTGTCCCGGTGCCCTGTTGTTCAGACTTTGTTCTATGTCTGGTGTTTTCAAAAATTGCTATAATCTTGAATCATTTTTTTAAAAAAAAATCCTTGACACCTCAAAAACATTTTTCTTAATTTCTATGAAACAAACTTGTAACACCAAACAATTATTTAAAACGATGCCCTAAGATGCTGTGACCACCAGTCCTTCGGCTTCTGTATTGAGATGTAAGTACATTAATGGTAAGTATTTGACCCAGAAGAAATCTGTACAAACCAAGGAATATCCACATTCCAGGAAATGTGAATCCAGGAAGGTGTTCAAGTGTGGCACAGGCTCCGGAAGCAGGTCTGTGTGATCACACACCATCTCCTGCCCACTAGTGTCGCTAGCAATGCTAATACAGTGCTCTGAGAAGCTCTTCCTCGATCCATCCTGCCCCGAGAAAACCCTAGGTTTCCTGGGGATTCAGATAAATCGCATGTCCTATGCATGTGTTTCTTGCAAGGAAAGGATTTTGATTACTGGAAAACCATCACTGGGAACAAGGTTTTCAGGGAGACAATGACGCATCATTTCACCAATTTTGACCTTGTGATCATTTGGTCTAATAGGTAGGCTGACCTCCTTGCTTGTTACACCTGTCTCTTAATTGACTAGAAATAGTCAGAGAGCCAGAGATGGTGCCTCTAAAGTAGTCTAACTTGTTTCCAGGTTCATTCTCTGGCCTGAGATAATGATCCTGTGGTTGGATTAAATTCAAATTATGAGAGACGGGTTGCCACATGCTGTTTTAACATTGACAGCTTCTGCACTGGACGTCTGCCCACATCCAGTCCCAAAGAGAAACACACGGAACACTCAAAGTTGCACAAAGTTAGCAAAGATCCCCAGCTACCCACCCATAGCTGAAGCAGAACCAGACTTAAACTTGAAGTGGCAAGGAGCAGGAATGGAGGAGCCACAATAAATTGCTCCTTTATGGAAGGGTGACCTTCAGTGACAGGCAGCTTAAGAAGACAGTGCAGGGAAGGAGCTGGGGGATGGATACCTACTTAACTCTTTCCTCCCTCTGATCTCCAACCAAACTAGGGACCAGAAGAAACAGATACTCTGTTGATGAAGACCCATCTATCCAGGATCACCGGCCAGATGAAGGAGTAGATTGTGGTTCTGATGATGTAATGGAGCACAGTTCAGGTCAAGGTGCATTCCTCTTGATTATAAAAAGAAATGTTCTACCCTTCTGCAGTTATATGTAATGAGAACATATTTGGAGCTGTTATACTAAATCCCATAAAATCTAATCCATCTCCAAGTTCCTGGTTGTTGTTTAATATGCTATGATTCAAATGCTTTGCTTTTTAATTCTGTTTTCTATTACTTAAGATGCCCATACTCTAGGCTGTGTTTAAATGGTCCAGAGTTTTCAGCAAGGCTTAGAAAGGCTTCTATGACAAATGACATCTATTCCTGCGCCATAACCACCCCTGTCAGCATTGGCCAGAACATTTCCATTGTTAGTGGTTGGTGGAAACCTGGCCAGCTGCAGTGAGCCAAGAATTGCTGATTGGTTGACTTATATTTATTTTCCCCCTTGGAGCACTTGAATCAATCATAGAAATGTATTGCTAATTTGGATGTCATGTTTCTACAGTGAATGCATTTTGAGTATTGTTTGTGGGAAGAAGATGTGAAAGGTGACTCTCATTACACAGAGATGGGAAAGAGAAAGAGTTCAAATTCTTACAAAGAGAAATGTATTTTGTGCTCTCTTTTAGAAGTGTTTCCTGTCTCTGTTGATCAGAGTGTTCCCGATGGTGATAACTCCACTGACAGTGACTAAAACATCGTTTTCTTTCTCAAATCATGCTCAATGCAAAGATGAGCAAAATAAAAAAAGGAAGGAATGAAAGAATGAAAGAACAAAGGAAGGAAGAAAGAGACAGATGTGGAACTGAAGCCTGTAATTACCAACACTTGCGAAGTAGACACAGGAAGCTGAGAAGCTTGAGGCTGGGCTGAGTTGTTTAGCAAGATGCTGTCTCAGAGAACAATAGAAAACCATCTCTACCACCACCAACAAAGGAAATTATTATTAATATTATTTTTTACTAACTTAGCCATCATTATATAAGACTTGGGGGTGGGGAGAGGAAAGAGGAATTCCAGGATAATATAGTAGAAAAAATACAATTAGGTTTTTCTCAGCGAATGAGCCCTTCTTATTTAAACAGACAGTTGCTTTTCTTGTCTCTGCTGTTATTTGCAAAGATACCCAGTGGCTCTGTATACCTCGATGCTCACCAGAGTCTGCTCATGGTGTTTTTCCTTCTGATAAATGTGGGGTTGTGCTAATATGGAAAGGAAAAGGCTCATATAGAAATGGAGGCAAGTGGGTCATGGTTTTCACCCAGATCCAGACTATTGGCCATCCATGCTTTCCAGATATTTCTAGGTCCCTGGGAGACTAATCCTTCACACACAAACTTCCAACTCATTTTGGAGTGAATGATAGGAGCTGCTTCAAACTGTGAGCAGGGAAAGGGGGGCAGTCAAGGGCTATTAGGTCACCAGCTGATTGAAAATTACCTGGACAGGATTATCTGGTCATGTGCCAAGGTTAGACATCAGGCTTCACCAAGGTACCCTATAGAACAACACACTGCCCCACTCCTGTGTCAGCAACCTGATAAGGACAAAGGAGCCTTGAATATTTTCCTCATCTCTCTCCTCTGATAATTATCCCCCTCAGCCATCTTTTCCTTCAGTTGTTTCCTCTTTTCACATCCTCTGAGGGAGACAGGTGGAAGGATGGGCAGGAGGCTGTCGGGATGCTTATGGGTAGACAGATATGGAAGCTTCCAATAACAGCCCCAGATGGCATGATGCCAGGAAACCAGGCACTTGGGAATCTGATCTGCGGTCTCCAGGCTGTGAATGTGATAAAGCAGCCCCTAGTCTGGCGATATCTAGCACAGACTGGTACTATTGAGTCCCAATACTTCCCTGGGCTCCCATAAGCTACTGGAGCCTCCCATATCTTTACCCATGCTCAACCTTTCCTGGACCCCTTGCTCCATGTAGCCCCACTGTTTTTCTATGTCACCCTAACCTACCAACTTTTCATCTGTGTTTCTGCTAGTTTACTATACACAGTCCAAGCACTGCAAGCATGGATTTAGTCTCCCAGGTAGGAAGATACTTCCTGAGACATGAGGTCTGGGGCAAAGGCTGCCCATTTCAAACATGGATGGCATATGTAAAAAAGATCAGAGGCATTTGTGGGAACAAGCTTCTTTTCTGATGGAGCTCACCACCTGAGTCTTTTTAGAGCCTCACAGGAGAGAGACATTGCTCCACTCAAGTAGAAAAATAAATGACCTGAGAGATTCCCTACTTCAAGAGCTTGTATCCCAGTCTTGTGAAAGTTACTGCAGAATGTGGGTCCCTGGAAAGACAACAGCAGGTTCTGAACCTGAGACATTCCAACCTCTCCACAAGCATTGATGATATTTTTTTCTTCTAATTTTGAAATTATAATATTATTATATATTTTCTTTTTTTCCTTTTTCTCTCCAAATCCTCCCATACCCCTGTCCTCACTCTCTTTCAAATTGATGACCTGTTTTTCATTGATTGTTTTATACATACATAACAGTATAGCACTCTTAACTGGCCTGTAGCTCTTTGTGTAGGGTTGAGGCCTCCTGGTCTTTCCCATGCCAAATCTGTCATGTTTATTGGTGGCATCCTAGTTCAGCTCATGTGTAGGCAGTCATGTTGGCAATCATGGCTGTTTCTTTAGATATTACTAGGAGCTACAATCTCACCGCCCATACTCCCTGGTCCTCTGGCTCTTAGTTTTGATCAGTCAGGCAGCCTTTATAGACACAGCTCCTTTACAGGAATCTTCCCTCCCAATGGAAAGAGTGATACTTGGTCCTGACTGGTATTTTACCTCCAGAGAAAGGTGATCTGGGTGGAAGCTACGGAATAAGCATAAGCCATTTGCTCAGATCCTATTGACCATTTTCCCACATCACTGCTCTGCCCAGGTCAGGGACCCATTGCTTGGGATTACAGGACCCCGCAGGTGTCCTAGATCATTTGCACAGACCCCTCACAGGGATGAAAACTAGCCTAAGAGATCTGTTAACTGTGGTCAGATCAGAGAGGTTACCTAAGGAAGGGAGTGCTTCTCCACAGGCTAATTGAGCTCTTTGCAATATTAAGGCTACCCCAGCTGCCCTCCCCTCTGCCTTTTATCTCCTAGACAGGAAGCCCTATTAACCTAAGTCCACCTAACAAGCCTAGTCACTTGATCCCTTTTGATTTCCTTGAGGCTTTTCTTACACCTCAAGGATGTAGAGATGTAGACTTTCTACTCTATTTCACTCATCAAACATGCTGATTTGATGCAATTCCATCATGTATGTCCATAATTGCTTTCACATACTTTTTTTAGGTATGATTTTAGCCTGGGCGAAAGGTCAATCTGTCTCCCAAATTCCTGAAACTGAGTAGAAGAATCTGTGGTAGTTAAGTCTTCCTTCTCATATTTTAACTTACTTTATGATACAGTTACTCTTCTTGGCATGCCTAATTTAAGACTTACGTATGTATATGCAAAGGTAACTGTTTTAAGGGTGATATTTGTTACATGTATGTATTTGTTTTGTGGGGTAGACATGCCTGTGCCATGTGTGAAGGTCAGAGAACTGCTTTCTGGAGTTGATTCTTCCTTTCTACCATGTGGCTCTCAGGAATGGAATTCAAGTCTTCAGGCTTGGCAAGTGAGCGCCCTTACCTGCTGAGCTGTATTGCAGGCTCTATGATGCTTTGTAAATTTGCCATTATGGCATCAAGAAATAGGCACTACTGCCTGTAGGCCTGTGCTCTTCTCCCCCACACACCTGGTTGCTTCTACTGTTTTTGTTTTTGTTGGTTTTGTTTTTTGTTTGCTTGTTTGTTTTGTTTTTTTCCCCCTCAAAGACCTTACTGTGACTAATTTTGGATTAAAAAAAAAAGTAATTTTAAGGTAAAGCCATTCCTGCCTTCTCAGTGTAATTTGAAGCTTACAATATCACACGGATCTAATCCTACTATGTTTAAATATAATTGAGATTCGGTTCTCTTTTACAATGTATTGAAGGCAATGGCTTGCCCCTGTAGTCATCCTGCTAATGTGCAGGGGTAATCAGCTACCCTGAGGAAGGAGACAAACACAAAATTAATCAGAGGCACCGGACTTTTATCTAGGAGTATTAGTATGTGTTATCAGTATCTCAGATGTAGTCTCTGTGTTTTCAGGGGATCTAGAAGGATAAAGACTTTTTTTTTTTTAATTAAGAAAAAAACATGTTTTCTAAAGACAGATAAGGGAGAGAGAAGCCGTCAAGAAAAAAAAAAAAAGATGTAGAGAATTACAGGTAAAGCATATTTTTTGGTAAAGAGCATTAAGTTAAAAGATAATGATTTTAGATGAGAATAGGCTTTATATAGTAGTTTTGACCTAAGTAACGGATTGTACCAAAAGAGAAATAAAATTAGAACACTCACCTACAGGGTGGAAGGTCCAAGTAAGTTGCAAAAGGGTTCATGAAATTGTAAAAGCCAAAGATTCTTAATGCACATGGTTAAATTTACTATAATCTATGCTAATTAAAAATTGCAAGTGTCAGACTTTTGCTAGCTACTCATTTCATGAGTCAGACTGCCCTAGACATTAGGAGGGAGCTGTGAAAGGATGCAGAGGCATCCCAGACACTCCAATTTTCAACAGCAGAGATATAACAGAGACAGTTCAAAATGCCCCAGGGCAGTAACCATAAGCAAAAGAGCAAGTCAGATGGATAGCCCAAACCGTGGGAAATAATATATTTCAGCCAGCTAATAAAGTACCTGCTAGTTCAGAGAAACCCCAGGCAGAAGTTTCTAAAGGGTAATGTTTGCCATAGTTATGGAAAACCCTGACAGCGGGAAAGAACTCAGTAGAGTTCTGAGAAAGCATAGCTTTCCCTACTCTGTAAAGGAGGCTCCTGTCTCCTCTGCAGGGAGGACAGACCCTCAGATGTAATGATGGATACACTTAAGGACTAAAGCTGAGCTGGGTTTCCTTTTGAAAGCTGTACTCTATAACCACTGAGGTGCCTTGGGTAACTTTTGATGTTACAGTTAAAATGTTAACGTGGCCTCACTCTATGCTTTACTCAACAAGCGAGGGCCCTTTTTAAAAAGAACTGATAAAAATGCTGTTGGAAATGCCCCAAGGCTGAAGAAGTCATTGTTGCCAGCTTCACTCTGCCCCACATGTGCCCTAAGAACAAGGCATCACATTGGGAGTCCTCACCTAAAAGTTAGGGGACATTTTCAACAGCCATAACTGACATTTCCATCTACTCCCTAACACGGAGATAATTAGAATGCATAAGCTGTAGCAGCTACTTAGCATAGCCTGTAAGGGAAATGATAGAAATGGCTTTGACAACTGTCCCCAAATAAAACATAAGCACATCTTATATAGGAACAGGAGAAAATGGACTGCACAGCAAGGGTATGACATGGCTGAAAATACCTGGTGGACTCAGGGGGAAATAAATTTCTATTGCTCAAACAACAACAACAGAATTATTAAGGGACTCATGACTCATTTTACCTGCGAATTCAGACATTAACTGTCTTACCCATTTGGGGCTTTTGTATATATATACATTAAAAAAAAAGACTATAAAAATCTTCAACTGAAAAAAATGGTAAAAGCTTGTTTGTATAATTTACTCATGAGGTAGAATGAAGTCACTTTTTCCAGAAGGACAGAACCTTCTGGAAAAGAAATATTAACAATTACCTTTAACCTAGGCAGGTGGGCCTGAGCTGTGTAAGAATGGTGGCTGAGGGCCAGGGGAAGAAAACCAGCAAACAGGGCTCCTTTATGGTCTCTGCTTCAGTTCTGGCTTCCGGGTTCCTGCCTTGGCTTCCTAGACTCCCTGTCCCCCTAGTTCAAAACCCTAATTTGGTATCCTGGGCTTGAATTAACCCCGAGTTCGAGAGAATTGGCTTTGATCTGCCTGAGCCAACCCTGGGCCCTTGTTGTCCTGCTACTTCAAAACTGGCTCAGCAAGGGAACATGGAAAAGTCCAATTAATAAGGTAGGAGGAATAGTACTCCTATGAGAATCTAGGAAGGCAGTTTTTGTTTGTTGGTTGTGTTTTTTTTTTCTTTTTGTATTATTTTGTTGTTTTTTATTTTTTAAAAGACAGAGAATATTGTATGAGGGGAAAAGTCTGACAACCCCGTGACCCCCCCTCCCCCCCATGCAGCAAGGAGAGACACAAAAATAGAGACCAAAGCCCACCTAGAGAAGTTGTCAGGTGAGATTGGTCTTTTGCTGTTGTAGTTTTGTTTTGTTGTTGTTGTTGACAGTGCTAAGCCCCTGAATTAATCTCAGAGCCTCCAGAGTGTGTGGGATTGGGTATAGCGGCAGAACCTCTGAAAATGACAGAAAATAGGATCTGTGGTTGAGAGTCAGCCTGGCTGCCAAGGCTAACTTGGTAGGTTAGCTAAGCAATGGCCAGGAAATGAACCTGAACACGGAGAGAGAATCACGGCAGTCTACAAGGAGCAAACCGGACCTCGTGTCCATTATTTATGACGTCCAGAGCAAGGCTGGGAGTGCTCCGCAGGAGACGCTGGTCTGGTCTGGCTGCTTTAGAGCGCAGGCCTGCCTGGCCAGGACTCTGCGAAGCTGAAGGAAACTGGCAGGTTGCTGCGGAGCCATCAATCTTGACAGCGGTCACAGATCTTTGCCAGCTCAAGTTTTCGGCCTCTGGTTACACCAAGTGAGCGATCAAAGCGCCATTTACTGACCTTATGAGTAAGAAATGAACATCTGCTCGTTCACATTTGCCAGCCTAATCAGTTGTGACTTTTTTTTTTTTTTCTGGTGAGCAGCTCCTACGTCCAACCCCGCAGGGAGGAAGTCTAGGATACAGCCCTCCTGCTTAGCTATATTGTAGCAATAAACAGCCTCTGTGTAGCCTGCCACTGTCTCAGGTGAAACCGTTTACCTTAGGAGTTAAGGTCCACAGGAGCCTCCATGCATGTCATTTAGGAAGGTCTTAATTGCACTTTTGAGATGCCTAACTGGTACAAAGTCTGCATCATAGTGCTTAGCCACTAGAGCGAAAAATAAAACAATGAATGAAGGTGCCAGGAAAGCAAAGTCAGCTTCTTTCAGCAGCTACTTACCAACCTGCCCTCTGCCCCACGGAGCACAATTAGCCTACACAGGTCTTCTATGAATCTTATGTAGTAAGAGGCAACAGGGATTAAAAGAAAAAGCGCTCTGTAGCATCTACGTTCAAGAAGTTTGTGTGTGCCTGTTTAATCTTCAGTGTTCAAAATAGTTTACTTCCATTTGAGGACCAAAAATCTTCAGTCACTCTGAAAGTAATGGCCATTTAATTTTTACATTTCTTTGATCACCTTGTTTAAAGCGCCTTCCACCTTACACAAACATGTCTCCTTTTTTCAAGTGTTTCTTTCCAATGCAATTTAAGTTTTGATTCGTAGATCAACACCCTCCTCTTATTTCTCTGATCAATCTTTATAAAAAGAAACTGCTTATTCTTCTGGAACCTGGAAAACAGAACATATGTCAGTGTGCTCTGTGAAATTCCTGTGAGTGTGAGTGGTGGACCACACCCAGACCCATGTGAGCCCTTCCCAGAGGTCTTGGAAGTTCTCCATAAGCTTCAAGGGAGACAGGGAATTGAAGCATCTGCAGAGCAGACCCTGGTGACTCACCCCAAGGACATGCTCTGTCACTCTCCATTTCTGTCTCCCCTCCCCCAAGGGAAAAGATTATCACCAGTTTCCTCCTCCCACACAATTGCACCAGGAAACCCTCTCCCTGCATTTATGACAGCTGAAGGATTTTAGGCTTTTTTTTCCCTGAATGGAGAGCATAGTCATCACGCTGCCCATCGAGGTTTTTCTGTTCATCTGCTGCCAGAAGTAATTTCCACTTCACTTGTTTTATTCATTCTTAGGCACAATCGTGACAAGGTGAAATGCATGGGTTTATTTTGGAGGTCTTGTGACCTCCTGAGGCTGAGGACAATTGGGGCACTTGAGAGGCCCCTCCCTAAGCAAATCTTTTATATGGCCTTGCTAAACAGGCTCTGCACAGAAGACCTTGAACCAGTGGAACAACACTTCTCCAAACTGAGGCCAGCATTCAAGCCACTCCCCAAGGGCCCCCCAATTGGGGCTTAACTTTGGGACAGGTGTTCAGGCAGCAATGAGAACTCTCAGGGTTGCCAGCGACTCAAGCTTCTCAGACTTAGAGCTCACTGTCTTCCATGTAGTCAACTTTTAGTCTCCTTCAAGTCATCCATTTGACCTCTCTTCAGGTAATATTTATTATTGGCAATCCTGTCAACTTTCCTTGCAGGGCTACTACTAATTCATTTGTCATAAATGAGAAAGCTAGGCACACACCAACTTTTGAAAATAAAAGGAGGGTGTCATCTGCTCCCAGGGACTGTCCTGATTCACAGCCATTTTATGAATAGTAGCTAATACCTCATTTTTCTAATCTCTTCTAACTGACTTTTCCTAAGGCCAAATCTCATTTAAAATTTATGGTCCGGAGGAAAAATCTCAGCAAGGAAGCCGAGGGCCTACTACCTCTGCCCCCACCCCTACCCAGCATTCAGTTCAGAGTTCTGTGTCATTCCCTCACTTTGACCAGAAAATGAGGACATTAGCTTCTACTACTGCATAGGAACAGCCAGTTAATGAACCACAGAGCTGTAGCAAGATCTGTTCTCTGTGCTTGGGGGAGTATTTGGGATAAAAAGCAGAGACCTATAACTGAGGACTCTTCCTCCTTGCTTTGTGTCACTGCCTCCATGCTCAGCACCTTCTCTTTTTAGTCTACTTCGACATGGGGCAAAGTTACTTTCCGCAGCACCATGGAAAGTGTTTATCTGGAATTCCCAGCAGATTCAATTGTGCTTTTCAAATCATCTTTGGGACATGGACACCTGAACAGGAGTCTACACAGATGCACTGAGGGCTCAAAGTTGGGTCCATTTAACCTGGACTCAATCGTTTGCAAATAATAAGGATAATAACAATAATGATGTTCTTTCTTCTCAAATTAGCACTTCAATATTACCTGAGTAAAGATGACTTTATAAATATGGAAAGATTTAACTGGATTTCTTTCTTGTTATTCTTTTTGAAAGGAAGAAAAGACAAAACCTTTTACACTGGTCCATGGGATGTTTGGGCTCTAAATCAACACATTTCAAAGTTAGAACCCCTGAATATCTATCTCATTTTTCCAATTTTTTTTGCTTTAGCTTTGAGTTTACCGACTTGAGATTCTGCTGTCTCTGCCCTTTCCTTGGCCCATGTTGCTGCATTTAATACTTGGAAACATATTGATTGACTTGGGTATCTTATAAATATATATAAAAAACAACCCCCTCACAATCTTTATATAGATTTTTGTTGCTGTTTGCTCTGACATGAAATAGTTGAATGTATAAAAAGAATAATCAAGACTTTATGCTCCAACATTCATGATAGACACACAAGTCCATGTTGACAGCAATTAATCCCTGGAATCTCAGAATGTGTTTGGTAGTTTCCACCAGCTAGCCACAGCTGCTCGCTTTATCTTTAGTTCAATGTCTCATTCTCCTTCTGGGCAGGGAGGGCTGAACTTAAAAAGTGACATGGATCAATAAGTATTCATTAAACTCAGTGATGTTTTAGCCCAAATCATTTAATCAATTCAAAACCTCTTATTCAATAATATTAGCAGACATAAACACACATATACATGTCCATGGTGATTATTAGTTATAGTCTATGAATCTATAAAGCTGTGGGCTAGCAACCCAAGAAGGGCATTTATATTTCAACGCTGGTGGTCTTGTCAATAGATGGATCCCAGCTAATCTGGAAAAAATGAACTGTATGTTTACTTAAGATTTGATTACAAGGGTGCCCCAGTGTGACAAGTATATCTAAAATGTTCCAGCCTTCCTTTTGCTCATGCCTTGCAGAGGACATGTTTGGTTAGCAATCCCAAGGTCAAGGGACACAGCAGGGGAAAGCTGTGTCTCCCTCCCCCCTACCCCATAGTCCCAATTTGAGCAAAACCAGAGGATGGCCAGATACATGCCAACCCGGTGTCTTCCGCCAAGCTGCTCCCTTAGCTCCGCGTATCAGCCAACAGCAACAGCTGGGAACTCTGCGACATTGCAACTGCCCCTGGAAGTTTCTGCCACCTCCAGTTGCTGTTGTGACTCTGTGCTTTCAGATGAACTTCATCCATCAGAGTCTGAATTCTGCTCAGATGCTCCTCGCCTGGCCCCACCTGAAATGCAGAGATAAACATGTGAAGGTCATATCCTACGAGGAAAGGATTGGAGACATATGACACATCATCTCCAAGCTGCGAGTTGTAAAACTTAATTCTGCTTGCTCCATATTTTGGGAAAATATTGATTGTAGTTTTGAGTAACAACAGAGCCATTTCTCTCGGTCCATGACAGCAACCCACCAGATAGAAATCAAAAGCCTTCAGGTTTAATTTGGTCTTCTGTCCTTTCATCCCAACCAAGCTAGCTTAGCCCAAATTTTCTCAGCAGGATTAAAACCCACTAGTTAGTCAGTGCAAAAGCCACCTGTGCAAAACAAGAAACCAAACACCATTCCATCATCAAACCACTTGAATTTTCTAACCGACTTTCAGCTTCAGGTAACGAGCTATAGAAAATGCAAAACTCCTGGAATGCTGTTTTGACTTTCAGCAGAGTCTGAGGACAGTTCTGTAAGTTCTGTGGACCTTGGTGCACCTGCTCTCACTGTCTTAATTATAGTCCAGACTAGGAAGGAGATCTTTGGGGCCAGGTTTTTACATGTGTGTGCTCTGTGCAGCGCATGTTATTTTGAGAAAGGAGAGAAAAGTCAAGCAGGTAGAGAAGGCCATTCATGACCCCCCTTTCTCCTTTTATGTGCAATTGTTATTTAAGCCATTCAATTTAAAGCTAATTTAACTTCCCAAACAAAGAAAACACCTCAAGCTACCAAAGCTGGGGAAACTGATTTCACATCTACCCCCTGATGTTTACATTTTGTTACTGGCGCCATCTGCTGGTAAACTTGTTTACTGGATCAAAATAGTGGAGGCAATCCTAAAAGGTGAGAGGGTTTATAATGAGTCACAGTTTTACAGATTGCAATCCATGATTCATTGGCCAGTTCCTTTTGGGCCTGACCTGAAGCAGGACATTCTGGGAGTGACTCATCCCATGGCATGTCAAGAAATGAGAGCATGAGTGCCTGAGCAGTGGACTGGCAGAGTTTGGGAGAAAGGAAACCAGGAAAAACCCGGGTCCCAGTATCCCTTTGATCACATGTCCACAGTAACTGGGCTTCTTTCTATAGGCCCCAGCTTGCACTTTTCTATCACCCAGCAATAATGTTATATGCTAAGAACCAGGTCTTTACTCCATAGGCCTTTAGGGGACATTCATGATTTAAACATTACACTCTGGTCTCCAAAGTTTCCTGTTTTTCTCTGTATGAAACAAATTAGTCTATACCTCTCGGTTCCCAGTCTTAACTGCACTAGTTTTATTCAACAGTACCAGTCTCAGAGTCTACTCTTAGACTTGAGATAAATTTCCGGCTATGAGCTGTAAAAATCTAAGCAAAGAACATACTGGCAAGATCACGGCATAGGATAGTCAGGCCCAGTGCAAAGGAGAAAAAAAAATGGGTCATGAAAGGATGAATCAGATCAAAACAAGATATCAGCTCTGTGGAACAAATAAAGCCCAAGTCTCCGTGTCTCTCATCCAGGGCACACGATAGCATATTGAGTTCCCAAGGGCTTGGGCAAACTTTGCTGGCTGCATCCCACATGACCGGTCTCAGGTTGGCTCTGATGCTGCTTCTGGCTGTCTTATGTCTAGTCAGCTCTCCATTGTTGTGAAGAAATACTTGAAACACACAACCTAGAAGGAGGAAATGTTTATCTGTGCTCCTAACGTGGGAGACTTCAGCCTATAATCACTTGACTGCATTGCTCTGGGGGACCCATTTTGAAGCAGAACATCACAATGGTGAGCTTGTGATAAACCAAAGCCATTCACCTTATGAAAAGAGAGAGCTCGAAAAGAACAGAAGATGAGGAGGGGGAGGAGCCACAGCTCAATATCTTGTTAGGCACACATCACCAATGACTCCACATCTCTCTGTCAGGCTCTGTATCACAAAGATTCAACCACCTTCTAATACCGTCACAGTTGGTTTTAGGGGAAATCTCAGACGCAGACTACTGAGGTTCCATACTCTTTGCATCTCTATCTTCCCAAGGTGTCCATCAAGACTTCAGTTCTCCTTGCCATACACATCAGCCTATGGGCAGCTTCTATCAGGTACTCTGACTCCACTATTCACCGTTGTCTTTGACATCTAAGTGAAAGCCTTCAGGACCTCACTCCTTTGACATTCAGCATGTTGAAGAAGCAGCATTCTGTGGATGGCCCCAAGGTCTGTCATTAATGTGAGCTCTACCAGGGCCCACCTGACCATGGCTATAGACACTTCTGAGCAATCTGATGTTCGTTCTCAAGGTTAAAATGATTCAGGGTGACAATTCCATCATCCCTGCTGTGCGAGCTGAGGTCCAAAGACATAACTTTCAGAGGAGAGTCTAGAAGCAAGTTTATATAGCCACACTTTTGACCCATGATGAGCAACAGCTTGACAGTTCCTCGGATGCTCTTGGGGAATCCTTCTTGCCATCCTGGTGCAAAGTGTTTGGCTTTCTTTTAACATCATTGATTTCCTTGGTAACTATACCCCTGTCAGCATGGTTGAACCTACTCATTTGGGGGCCAAGCTGAGTTCTTGGACATTTCCTCTGTGCTTTGCTCCCATTTCTCATGATAAACCTGGCTAAAGTGGCCAATAGCACTCCTGCCACTGCCTGAATGCCTTGCTGTCTTGAAATTTCCTCTGCCCTATTAACTTGTCACCTTCAAAGCTCAGCCTCCTACAAGGGCAGGGTAGAAACAGAATGCATCTGGAATATTTGTGACACATAGACATGTGAACTATTTGCCAAAGAGTGACAAGGATGGTCTCTAGTTCAGTTTCCAAATAAGCCGTTACTAAATCTAAAATCTTAGAAGCAAAGCTTTTATTTTTGGAATTCTTATCAGCACCCTCCACCCCACCCTCATGTGACTTCTGCTAATAGCTTCCTATGTTTTCTTTACTCTGCTTTTCCAAACTTGTTGGATAACTCACCCCAAACCAGTTCCAAATGTTTCCAAATCACATCACTGGACAGAGTCAGCAATGACCCAGTTTCTTTGTGCTTGTTTTCTGTGTCAGCAAGGTTTCTGTTAGCGCATAAGAAAACATCCAAGAAAATTAGCTCCAAAGAAGAAAGGTCTGTGCTATTGACTGATTGATGGGTGGATTGGTTGGTTGATTTACTTCTCAGTTTGAGGAGTTTTCGATCTCAATCAATCGGGCAGGTTGCTTTTAGGCCTGTGTCAAAGCAAGTGCACCACAGTGACATTGACCTGGGGAAAAAACTGCTCACCTTACTGCATCTAGGAAAGAGAGGTTAGAGGTACAATGTCCAGCAGCCCCTTCAAGAGAGAAAGTGGCAGAGGAACCCTCTTGTTGCTGGCATCTGGGAAACAGAAACAGAAGTCCTTGGGTCCCCACGTTTCTTTCAATCACACACTCACCATGACTAGATTTCCTTGCATTAGGCTCTTCATCCTAAAATTATCAGCATCTCCCAGTAGCACTGACTCAGTCATCAAGCCTTTCTGCCTGATGGACATTTAAGATACAACTAAGGAACCCCACTTTGTATTTTCCTTTTTGATCCCCAACTCACCTTCTACCATGCCCCTCCACAAACCTTCCCACTGCAACCAGGCTTATAGCCTCATGTTTATTCACATATCTCTCCTTTTTATGTTGAGCCAAGTTATTTCCACCAACCAGAAGCCCATTCCTCCTTCAAGTTTATTCTGATGTTACAGAGTTAAGTATTAATTTTAAAGTCACTCAATCATGAGTAGACACAAGGGTTAACCTAGTTAGCTGAGGCAGGACCATGTTTTAAATAATTTTTCTTTTGCTTTTATTGCCTATCCCTCTACCTCTCTGGCTTAAGAAATTTGAAAATTCATAACTCTCTGTGTTTATAATAAGTTCTAATATCAATACAGGATTAATTTCTAATCATAGTTTATCATGGCTGCTGATATTAATAATACTCCTCTTACTTGAGAAGGCAAAGCCACTGATGATAGGGTCACATCTTAATCTGAGGTATGACATAACTGCTTTGCCCACATCTGTGCACTGTGTGTCCCTTAAAGGAAAGAACTTGCCATTTAGCTATGACAAGTGCAGTTACCTGACAGCTCCCACCTGCACCGCCTTTGGGAGCTGTCACAGCATTGGCATTGGCGATGAGGCAACACGGTTCTCAGACTGCCTCTTCGTAGTAACTGGGCATATGCGATTACTGGTATAATTCATACCCAATGTGCTCAACAAGGGACTCTTTTTCTCGGCACCCTTCGTGCTGGAGACTCGCTCAGAGCATCCCTCCAGTCTGTTAATCTTTCCACCAATCCTCCTTTTCACACTTATTGTTCTGGATCAGTCCTATGCTGGAGCCTGAAGGCTCATTCTGCTCTCATTCTGCTTGCACCTTCCTTTACTTTTCATGGTTATTACCTAAAAAAAAACTCCTCTCCCTTTCTCTTATCCCTACCCCCACCATGTGTGTGTGTGTGTGTGTGTGTGTATGTGTGTGTGTGTGTGTGTGTGTATGCCCCATTCTGCTTTCACTTTCCTTTATGTTTCATGGCTATTACCTTACAAATCTCCCCTCCTCTTTGTCTCTCCCCCATGTGTACATGTGTGTGTATACACATGCATTTGAACATGCCTGTGTGTGTTGCATGTGTGTACATAATCCTACACATGGAAGTTGAAATACCCAAGTAGGCATATCTTTCCAACACCCTGCCTTATAGTTCAAGGAGCATTCTGATGATAGAAAGGGATAGTCTGGATTGACCTACCATTCTCCCTTAACAGTTTTAAAGCAGATGCTAATCTCAAGAAATCTAACCCAAGCCTGATGGCACAGGTCAGTAATCACAGTATTCAGTCAGTTATGTCAGGAGGCAAGATGCTGTGGTTTGAATCTGGATTGGTCCCCACCAACTCACAGATTAAATGCTCAGCAGCAGTTTGTACACTGTTTTGAGGGCTGTAGATCCTTTAGGGGATTCTGGCTTGTGGGTGGTCACTAGGGATGGGACCTTGAGGGTTCTACCTACTCTCTTTTCTAGCTATGTTTTCTCTGATTCTTCTCTGTTAATCCTGAGGACAAAATGCTTGTTCAAGCTTCTGCCACCATGGCCTGAGCTGCTCCAGCTTGTTGTCAAACATGTTCATCTCTGTCTTACAAAAGTAACTAAAACAAAGGAGAACCACATTGAGGCTGGGCTGGGCTATGACAGTGAGTTTGAGGCCAGTCTGGGCTACATGTCAAAATCTTGTCTGAAGAATAAGATTAGACTAAACATGTACCAAAAAAGAGAGGTGGGTGTCCAAGTAGCAGAGCTATCAAATGATAGGGGGTAGCCTAATGTTTTATACAAAGTAGTTGATCAATAGGTGTTTTCTGATTTGATGATAGAAAGTAATTTCAAGTTGAATGGCTCTCCTCTAAGCAGACACTTGGACGTAATTAAGAAATGCACCTCCATTACTGCACATTCTAAACACCAAGGTTACTGTAATGAGGAAACAGAGAGAAGACACAATAGGAAAAGGATGCATTCTTTGGGACAATACCATCTCCTCCCAAATTACAGCTTTGTTGTTTTTGTTGTTTCTTCATAATGAATGTGTTTAAAGAAAAAAACAATAAGAATAATCAATGAGAAAATAAAAGGAAGATTCAGGCACTATTAACAAGCATCAATTCACTCCCATCAGCACGGCGGCTTCCTCACCCTCCGGAAGATAAGAGTAGCAAGTGTTCGTTTTCCCTGGGTGTTTACTTACTTAGCCACACATATCATGGGTTCCTTTCTCAGTGGCTTTGATAGGCCCCATATGCTCTAAGTAAGTGTCAGACAGACTCGTCTTAGGGAAAAAAGAACCACTTATCCAGTAATAAAAGCCATGCAAGCAGTTCATTTCATCTTAATTAGCCCACGGTGATGCTTTTGAAGTGCTCTGCTTTCTTACCAACACCATGCCTCCTGCTGCACGGGAAGGGGGCTGTGGCATCTCTAACAATTCAGTCTCAAGAACCGGAATCAAGACCCAAACATCCTGCCCCTGTGTTGTCAAGGGGCCTGTAATAGTGTGTACCTACATGATGTTCCACTTTCTCTTGAATGAGTTATTCTTGTAATGTGAGAGAACTGGGTGGTGACACCTGCTCTCCTTGCTGAGCACTGCAATGTGCACACCTACTGTGTGTAAGGAGGCCACTAGGTATTAGCATGTGGACAAGAGAGTCCCTCTTTTATTGGGGAATCCATCAGAAAGAAAAGGGGGGAAGAAGGCCTGTCATCAAAATGTACCTGAATGACCATATCATTACTTTAGGGGTACATTGAATTCTTATTTCTGCTCTCCCTTTTTCCAGTTGCTTGCATAAGAGTAAGGTTGGTATACAAGTCACATCCAGACAGCAAAGAGATGCCTCTTTCATATTTTCTATTTCTGCCTGGCACCAGGAACAGAATCTTCAGTGGCCTGGAGTGTGTGTGTAACTAGAGAACAAGAGTCAGAATGTCCCCAGCCTGACTGGCCAGTACCCTGTGCAGTTGGCTGGTGGGATAACCACTCTGAGCCTCCCTCCTAGTCACTTCATTTACACGTTGTTCTCACTCAGCCTCTCACAGGAAGGCATCTTTCTGAAAGTGCTGCAAACACTACGTGTGAGAAAAAGAAGGGTGGTATAAATAGCTCTCCAGTTCTTATTGCAACTTGCTGGCTCACATTTTGTTCTCTGCTGTCTCTGGACTGAGCCAAACAGAAGGCATGGGAGCCCAAGGACATAGAGCCTGTGCCTGCTGGCCAGGGACAGCAAAGGGCTAGAGGGAACTCCAGGATTCCCCAGGTCACGACTTCAGGCTGGAAGGAGCTCACTGCTGCAGGCAGTGTCCAGCCACACCTCAGAGAATGGCTTCCTGGAACAGTTGATAAGTCTGATTCTCCACCCTTCAAGCTTCTCTCTGGACTTCTGCATGGTGTTAGAGCTGAGAGTCCAGACTGCTTTATAGGTTTCACACCTGTAACAAACCATGACCTCAAGCCACACACTGGCTACATAGCCGCCACACATTTGCGAACTGGAAAATCCACTGAAAGAATGAAACAGTCAAGGGAAGGTATGTCATTCTTTTTCTGATAGGGATTAAACAGGGCAATCTCTCCGGGAGAGCACCCTCACCAAAAGAGAGCAAGTTGCACTATGTGAGCACATAAAATGACTGTTTAGACTCGAGGGAATGTGAGAGGTTAATTCGAACAGACGGGGTAAGCTGCCCTTCTTAAACTGCAACATTGCAAAATCACACCCACATGCACGTCTGGTCTGCGTGGGTGCCTCTAAGTCCAGACAGCAAGCTGCATGCAACAGTCCTGCCATTCCATCCCACATGCCCTGATCTCAAGCCTTCCTCCTCACACCCACCACCATCAGTTCAGACTGTTTGAATCAGCCCCGGAATCTCTGCTACACACATACATCCCTACAGTTTGCTTTGTAAGAAATGTACAGCTGGGAACTTCCTGTAGCCTCATGGAGCCATGCAGGGAAGAGGAATATATGATTAACTCAATAATTAACTTTCTGGGCACCACACACTCCAGCGCCGAGGATAGAACACTGAACAAAACAGACACGAAACTCTCCCCTGAATGGGCATGCTTCCTCACGAGGGGAAGCAAACCAAACAAAGCGAAATATGGCATGTTGGATGATGTCAACAGCTGGGTAGCCAAACAGGCAGCAAAGGGGGTGGAGCCTTGGTGGGAGAGGCTGTAGACTGCTGCTTCTGCTGGGGGAGGCAGGAGCATTCTACCAGATATCCACGTATCACTCTCTTCATTCTCCTTGACCCAAATGTCACCTCGCTATGAGGCTTCTCTGATCATCAGTTTAGAACTAAAGCCTGGCACCCTCAGGCATGAGTGGACCTCTTCAGACTGACCTCATTCTTGCTCTTGTCTCTTGCAAATACTCAAGCGAAACTACTTCGGTTTCAAGGGAACTCTTTGGTTCTCCCAAGGGAGGTGTAACTGGGCGAGTAGGTCAGCAGGTGTGCAGTTTCCTCGTGGATAAGCCATAAAACCATATTTTCTAGCCATTTGGAATCTACCTTCTACGAAATTAACATACCGTTCTGTTTGTTGACACACTAATTGAGATCTTCATGCTTTGCTTCAAAGGACTTGTTACAGGTGTTTGTTTTATAAAAGCAATGAACCACCTCAAAGAGAATGGTGCTCTACAAAACTGAACCCCACAGGTCATATAGTCTTACCTGTCATACACCTCCAAAGTCTGCTTGGAAACATAATCCTTTAAATCATACCCTAATAATTACAAGAGTATCCTTTAGAAGGTAACTAGGATTAGATGAGGTCAGGAGGGTGAGGCCACTATGATAGCTGTGATAGCTTACTAAGACAAACGGAGACCTCAGCTAATCCCTGAACTATGTCTCACCAGGCCATATTCTCCTCTAAGTTGTGGTGCATTCATCATATACTGTGTATAGTCACTGAATCTGATTCAAGCGACGAGTGTGACTGGGCTACATTGTATGAAATTCCCAAATAATGAAAGTATTACGTCAGAAAAAAATATTTTCATGGTAAGTCTTCCCTACGCATAAGCTCCCTGAAGACAAATTCAACCTCATTTCTGTTAGCTCCTAGAGTACAACATGGAATCTTTGTAGATCATGCTCTCTTTTCTTCAGTTGTTAGGAAATAGGCATCTTCTACAAAGACCATGATAGGAACAATGGCACAGAAGCAAGAATGGAAGGGTGTGCTTAGGTAGAGCTGGATATCCTCCCTGGAAAGGGCTGTTATAGTGAGTGAAAAAAGTTGCACTTTGTCTTAGCACATTTTCCCCAAGCCCTGCCTGCTGCCCCAATGTCAAGCAAGAAGGAATACATGTATTGAGGTCAGACTCTGAAAAATTCCAAAGGTGCTAGAGACAAGTGATGGGAATAGAAGAGGACTGTCTGTCTGGCCTGACATTCCCAGACGCCAAGGCCTTCAAGTCTAAGGGGTTGTCAAGTCTAACAAGCTGCCCACCTGAATTCCAGTTTCTGCATTTGCTTTCGTTCCTCACAATGGCAGTCAAGTCTACCTTATCCAGCCAGTTTTATAAGTATTTAATTACCTGCTCCAAATTCTTTCTCATTCTTTCCAAATGGACTTGCTGTCTTGTTTCTTATTTGCTTCTTCAGATACATTTGCTGATTTAAAAAAAGAGACCGAGCTAGCCCAGGAGCCAGCTGACATTCACATTCTGCTGATGACCTTCAGCTCGTAGTCTAGCTGAGTGCCATGTTATTTTCTCTGTCTCTATCATTTCTTCTTACCACGTTTTCTTTAATCTCTGTTGCCCTTGAGTCTGTGAACAATGAAGCAATAGAGATAGCACCAGCCATGGGAGAGATGGGGGTTGAGGAGCAGGAAAAGAGATCAAAGGTGAAACACCTTATAAACATTTTAATACAACGCCTATGTTGCAAGAAAGATGACTGAGACAATGGCTTTAATTGAAGTAAAGTACCAAAACATCAATTATCATTAAATTTAAAAAGTGGATGTCCGATAATGTACTAAGAACAGTGGGTACAAATCACTGCCCCACAAATTGTTTTCCCAGTCTCACTTCTGTAATTCTGATTTCACTTCTGTTTAGGCTCTGGGAATTTAGCAGTAATAGATGTTCTCATGCTGAGAACATTTGCATGAGCAAGGGGAACTATGAAGTCTACTGTTAGCTTTGGATATGAGAACAAGAGCACAGAGCACAGTGAGTGTTCATGGCATCACTGAGGACTCTCCCATGCTGGGGATATAGCTTAGCAGTAGAGGCTGTGTCTGGAGTGCAACATGCCTCGGGTTCAGTCCAGGACCCAAATAAGAAAGTGTATTGTGAATCTTTTAGTTATTTAACACCAGCGTGCCATCCTTCTAACCCAAGCTTCTCTGTCTATTTGATCAAGCGATCTTCATAAGCCAAGCATGTGACTAGCATGTAAAGTGTCGGGTTAAAGAGTGGATTACAGAGGCAACTCTGGGTTCTGCTCTGCTGCAGGAGACTCAGAAACACTGCTGGTGTGTGTGTGTGTGTGTGTGTGTATGTGTGATACACCTTTCACCATCATCAAGAACATCATCCAACACATAGCAAGGTCAAGCACAAAGTCTTGGCGTGTGCCTCTTCAGTCACCTACCAAACAGGAGGGAAGACGAAACCTCTCCCCACTCTTCTGTCCCTTTGTGAATTTTCGTGTTATGCAGATTATCTTTCCCTTGGTCAATAAACATCTTTAGCTTTTCCCACACCTCGTTTCCATCAGAGAGAAGTAAGTGCCTAATGAAAATTGATTGTGGCACATATACTCCTCCATGCCAGGAGAAGCTTAGATTTGACAGTGACCTGGCAGCTGGGATTTGGAGCAAAGACTTCATTTTATTCTCTGTGTGCCAAATAACTTGAGCAAACACAGATTAAAGCTCTCCACTTCCTTTGAATTTTAAAATGACTAATATAAAATCTAATTGAAGGTCCCCTCTCCACATTAACACTCTTGTTTTTTGTTTTTTTTTTTTTGTTTTTTGTTTTGTTTTTTAAACAAGAAGATCAACAGCTTCCCCTCCCATAGCATGGTCTGAGCTGCTGCATTTGTGTGTAGTTGTGATGGACTACAGGGAAGCACTTCATGGTAAGCAGAGTCTAAAACCAAGTCATGGACTTAGTCTGCAAGCTCTATGACCTGCAATTCTTAATCCTCTATACCAAAACTTGCTCTCGTCCTGTTGCCTTTACCAATAAACTTTTTCTCAATGACACCTTCTACTTGCTATGTTCTTTGATGGAATTGTGGCATCTGCCTACAAAGGGTGATTGAAGGATGATATTTTCCCACAAGGGTACACTGAGGCTGAGTTCAGTATCACTTAAGAAAAGGGCTCGAAGTGAAGGTTAAGTGTCAACCCCCAAGTTAACAAGTTCTAGAATTACTTGGTCTTTGAGATGCCATCAAGACATTTTCTTAATTACATTAATTGATGTGACAAGATCTGCCCACTATGGGTGGTACCACCTCCCTAGCCAGGGGATCCAGGGCTGTATGAAAACAGAGAGAGCCAGCTGAAAACTGCAATGCACTTATTAATTCACTGTCTTCTACTCTCGCTTCTGGTTGCAATGTGTCCCCTGCTTCAGGCTGCTGCCACCTTGATTTCTCTGCCATAATGGACTGTACCCCTAAACTGTGAGTCCACATTAACCCTTTTCTCCCCTGAACTGCTTTTGTCAGAGCATCTTATCAAAGCAATGGGAAAAGCAACTAAGACAGCCACCATTAAGAAGCTGTATATTAGAAACTTCACAGAAGGTCAACCAGCCCCCAAAGCCATTTCTACCAGCTGCTTTTGCTAGTCAAGCAGTTATTTGGAGTGTGTAACATGAGACTGAAGCATGGATTTGAAATTGTCATGATAAAACCACTGAAGGTCCTAGGTAAGCAAACATTTGCCACAAAATACGTTACTGTTTCCAGCTATTAGGTATATTGATTCATAAGCAGAAATAGCTAAGCTTAACAAAAACAAGAGACAGACTTTAGCCTTCATAATATTTTGCGTTTAGCAACTCAATCATTCCTTCTTCTTGTCAGGGTAGATTGGAAGAGTTAGTTGGCTTATTTTTTTCTGGCTGGAAACAGGTTGTCTAACCTCCTCCTGACTATATGGGCAATCAATGGAATCCTTCCCAGCTGCCAATGGGCCACGCCTAAGGCTTCCCTCGTTCCAGTGAACCATGGAAGGTAGGAATGAACAGTCAATGGGCCCCCCTAAGCAGCAGTCCTCTTGGCCTTTTCTTCTGCCTTTTGACATGCCTGTAGCATCTCTCCAGCTTCCTTCTGCATCTGAGCAACATCAGCCTCCAGTTTCTTGTTTTGGCTGAAGAGGCTTATGTTCTAAGGAAGGACAGTATTCAGTTAGACAGTCTGAGACCAGCGATGCACAGGCAAGCAGCTCTGGGTAGGAGCAATTGATCATAGTCGGCCATATGCAGTTAAGCAAGATCTCCAGCTCCGGGTTGCTTGGCTGCCCACACATGTGTCAATGGAAGAAACTTTGCCTGCTTGTAAGTTCAAGACAAAAGAGGTGCCACCCTGAATCAAAGAGGAAAAATAAGTCCCACATGAACTTCAGTGCAAACATAGATTTAGTGTTTAACCTATCAAAGAATGTTTTCCTGCCTTTTCAGTGTGATAGAATCAAGTGTCCTAGAGCAGAACTCAGAGTCACCTGCAGCCACCTGGAGGATTCCGGCATGATGCTGCAGGAAGAAAACTGATTCTTCATCTTTGCCCACCTGCCTTCCATGTTACTCTGCAGTGAGGAGGAGGAGGAGGAGGAGGGAAAGGAGATGACATAAAGCTCAGCTCCAGTCCCTAGGATCCCTTTAAAGGAAGTCCTTTGTGTTCTGAAGCCATGCTGCCCTAGTTCCATCCTGATTGTCCCACTGGAGGCCTAAGCCCCCTTTGCTGCATCTGCCCTGTGTATGAAGTACAGCTTTTGTGAGCTGTGAAACCTCAGCACAAAGAGCGTGAGTAAAAAGCATGGGCTTCCCACTTTTCATTTCTCCTTTCATTTCATCCTTTCACATCATCCTTTCCCTTTCCTCTACTTAGAGCCTTTCCCTTGACAGATTAAGCCTGGAGCAGAGAAAGAAGGTATCCTAGCCTCAGAGGCATTGCTTGCCCTACTTCAGCACCATTAAGAATGTTTTCTTCTACCCTATGGAGAGGCAGACCCTATCTCACAGCGTGTCCTGAGGGAAGTAGGTGCATTTTCCTGGAGTGTTTTATGGACATTCACTGCACATAACTCCATAGAAGCTCATTCTTTGTAAAGGAGGGCACAAGAGTAACTGCTGGTTTGTTTGTATAGCACTCATTAAAACTCTCCTAGGGAGGTGATGTTTAACATTTTCATAAGCTTAATGAGCTCTCTCTCTTTTAGCAGGGTAGAGTGTATTGTGCACAGGGTCATCTGTATTGTCACAGCTTAAGTTTGAAAAGGACACAGCTGTCATTGGCCAGAGCTGTTTGTCTGGGTTGTGGCTCTAAGCAAGAGGGCTGTGAGTAAAACATGGTCACCTTGACTAGTGCTGCTTAAAGTCTGCTTTGAGATCAGGAGTGTCCTGGTTCTTCTACAGAGCATCTGATGCAGGGGGTCTGTGTTGAGAGTCTCAAATTTGCACTGCTGAGCCAGTGACTTTTTAAAATAGATTTATTTATTTGTTTGTTTATATTTATTCACTTTGTATCCTGGTTGTAGCCCTTTCCATCTCCTCCCTGTCCCACCTATCCTCCTTCTTCTCCTCCTAGTCCCCTGACTGGAGAGGTCCTCTCCCCTTCCATCTGACCCTAGCCTATCAGGTCTCATCAGGGCTGGCTGCATCATTTTTCTCTGTGGCCTGGCAAGGCTGCACCCCCCAGGGGGAGGTGATCAGAGATCTGACCAGTGAGTTCATGTCAGAGACAGCGCCTGGCCCCCTTACTAGGGAACCCACTTGGAAATTGAACAGGGAGCCAAGACCATGCATGGAGTCAGTGACTCTTAAACACCTCAGAAAATCTGGGCCATCTACCAGGCCTCCAAAGCTCATTGTCATTGCAGTATCCTATCCTCTTCCTGGTGCTTGGATTCCCTCTAGTTCATCTCCTCATCTCTTTCCCTTCTCTCGCCCAGCGGGTTTTGCATCAGCAGTTACAACATGCATAGGAAGTGAGTTGTCACTAATTACCACTAAGCAGTACAAACAGTGGATGATTAACCCATTAATAAAATTCAAGATTCCACTTTATAAGAAGCCAATTCATTATACTCATTTTATTTTATCTTTTAGTGTTTTCTTTGTTTGGTGTTTGAGTGTTACTGAAGATGAAACCCAGGCCTTTTCACACACTACCCCTGAACCACACTCCTAGCCCATAGCAATGCATTCTATTTAGATTAACTTTTGAAGGGGAAAAAATGTTAGTTATGCATCCTGATGGGATTATGTACTATGTGTGGAGTCTATGTACTCCATAGCCAATGGTACCCAAAGGAGCTGATCATGCACATGGACACAAAAGTCAGACCTACAGGGGCTGGAGAGATGGCTCAGTGGTTAAGAGTGCTGCCTGCTCTTCCAAATGGATCTGGGTTCAATTCTCAGCACCCACATGGCAGTTCACAACTGTCTGTAATGCCAATCTCAAAGGATCTGACACCTTCACACTAAATGTACATAAAGTAAAAAATTAAAAAAAAAAAAAGTCAGACCTACGGTTTGCACAAACTAATTGCAGCATCTTGCATTTGGTGTTTTTCTGGAATGTGTGTTATTTTAACCAATGTTTCTAACTGGGGGGCCATTGTTATTCCAAAAAGGGAAAGTGATTTGTGATGTGGGGTTGTTTGTTCATCTTCTGGACCCTGTCTACTAAATGTTCTTGGCATGTCCTAGTCATCCTGGCAGTCAAAATGACCCTATGGCTATTCCTCTGTACCTCAGAGCATGCTAGTCTGTGTCCTGTTGTTTTACTTTAGCCTCCACAAAGGTCATCAGAGTAAACTCTCTGAAAGACAGATCTAAGGACATCACTCTCAGACACTCAAAACTCTGTGAATTCTATTATCTTCAATGAAATTCAAGCTTCATCATAACTTTAAGTCACTTCTTATTTCTGCTGGGACTCCCTTCCATTCTGTATTCTGTATGAGAATTTCCCTTCAAATCCCAAATCCAGAGCCCATATTTTATCCCTGAGTCTTCTCTCTGCCTATCTGACTTCTTCCATGTCTTTCACGACTCAAGTGAAGAACATTGCACATTTACATAATTCTCGATTGTGAGGGGGTGTGTACTTCCTCTAGCACACTCAGAATTGTGTGCTACAGTTGTTTGCCTATGTCTTCACTGTTCGGGGAAAGTGGAAACATTTTGTCTTCATGCAAATCTTGCTTAGCTGGCTTATGGAAGGTGCCCTAAAATTCCATATTGTGTGGCCCATTTAATACATAGATTGATTCGTCCTAACTACTACAGCTTCTACCAAATCCAGAAGAATGGCGACAGACACAAGAATTTCATTCTACGTCACTTACATAGCCTTACCCTAGAAGCTATAATGTTTTTAGTTATTCCATTTATTAGTAGCCATTCAGAATTTTGGATATCTCCAAACTTTGATGAAGGAGAATATTTTAAGTCAGGGAGTACTGGGGGAAATAAGTGTCTTAGAGACTGTAGGTGAACCAGGCATGATTCATTGCTCTCTTCCGTGGATATAGATGCTTGACAATTTATTTTTCTGACAGAATTTGTAGTGTTGTGTATCACTGTGTCTTTCCTGAAAAAAAGAAACACTGAAGACCTAAGTTTCAGTTTCTTAGAATGTGACCTTATTTGGATATATGGTCTTGAATGAGGTAATCTAGCTAAACAAATAATTGATTAGGATATGTCCTCTTCAATATATCTAGTGTCTATAAAAAGGGCAAATCTGAGCAGAGGCAGAGGCAGACACTCACAAAGGGAAGATGATGTGAATACACACTGAGAATGTGATGTGAAGACAAGGGATTGGAATGATGCATTGACAAGCCAAGGAATACTAAAGACTGCCAGAAGCTATGGCGGAGCTGATGAGGCAACTAAGGAGTCTTCTATAGGTTTCAAAGGGAACCTGGCACTGAAGATGCCTTGATTTTGGATGTCTGGTGTGAAGGACAGTGAGAGAATAAACTTTTTGCTTAAAGCCATCAGTTGGTGGTACTCTGTGACAGCAGGTATGAGGGTCATCACACGTGTGATCAAAGCCCTCTGATGCACAGATCTCCCCATGATTCTTATGCTAAACCCAAGACTTGTCATGGCCATCTTGTATATCCTGGGGAAAATCCCAAAAGCAGAGACTGCTGTCTTCAACCGACTGACTGAGCTAAACACAAGGGCTTATAGACCTGACCCAAATAGGTAAAGCGTCACTTCTTCTGTTGCTTTCATGAGCTTTTTTTTTTTTTTTTTTTTTTTTTTTTTTTTTTTTTTTTTTTTTTTTGTTCTGACAAGCTATGGCCATACGGTGTCTACTCTTGCAAAAACTTCAGTTCCCTTTCTTCACACTAAAGAAGAACATATTTGCCACAGCCACCCGATGCTTCAGATCATTGTTCAGGTGTGAGCTATCATTAAGCTGTGGTTGAAAGTCTTAGAACAGAAAACCTGAGCCTTGAGCATGAATGGATACCACAGAGTTCAACCAGAGGTGTGTACTTGTGCATACACATTGTAAGCAGAGCTCAACCAACTTGAATGTAGTCCTGTTTCCTGCGCTCTTGAAGGATGGAATTTGCTTTCCTCACCTTTACTGCTCAATTCAGTCCGTTGCACAGTTGGTTACTGTCCTCAGAAGCACTTCCATCCCATAATAACTTCACTTGAAAATACCTCAATTTGACTCTGAAGCTGCCTCAAGAATATGCTTGGATTGACACTGGCCCATTGGCAGGCCTAAGTGGAGATCTCTTCTACCCTTCTCAGTATGGTGGCCTCAGTTCTGCTTCTAGCTTCGGGATGCAGACTAGACTGAAGGGAGTCGATAGTTCGCGGCTGTTTCCTCCTATTTTTAAAAATAGCATTTAGGGGAACATATCTCTTTCGCACACACCCTGCTTAAGAAGAGATGCCTGCTGTGTTTTCTGCACTTTAAGAAGCAGAAAAATTAAAATTCAGGCAAACACTAGACAATTAACAAAATGAGCCGTGCTAGCTCTGTATATTATAACAACTACCCGAGATCAATCAATTAATAGAAAAGTGGCTTAATTTGGCTCTTGGTTTCAGAGTCAGAGGTCCCTTGACCCTGTAGCTGAGGAGCTGTGGTGGCATGGTACATCACTGTGGGAGCACATGGTGACCTGCTCACTATGGTGGCCAGGAAGCTGGGAGAAAATGAGGGGGAGAGGAAAGAAAGAGAGAACACAAAGGCCCAGCTTCCCAATGCCCCTTTCATCACAGATTTTCTAAGTTTCTTCTGCTAGGCTTTACGACCTAATGGTCACACCACCTGGCACCAGCAGCAAAGGCTGATGACTAAGACTTTGTTTGGTCTTTAAAACAGACCTTTAGGAGATAGTCCGCATATACTTCAATACCTGTCTCTCAAGGGCTCACATCCATCTCATTATCTAAAAATTGCTTTTAATCATTTACAAGAATCTTAATAATCCGAACAACTCAAGCTTTTCTTTTTTTAAGAGTCCGAGCTCAAAGTATACTCTGAGACTCAAAGAAAACCATTGTCTGTAGGCCCCTGTGAAGTTCAAAACAACTTATATGATTTTGTCATGCAATGGCAATCTGTAACCATTCCACCCAAAATGGGAGTAATGGAAGGATTAGGGAGGATCAGACCAAAGTAAAACGAAGGCTCAGCAGGGCAAACAATAAATTCTAAGTTTCCATGTTTAGTAGCCTAGACGTATCATAGCACATTGTGAACTCTGCCCTGTGGCCATGATGACTGAAATCTATGTGACTCCTGACAGGCAGCCCACATTTTATATCTTAATTGCCTGTGATATCTCCAAGGCAGGTCTAGTTTCAGACTCACAGCTTCAAACCTCCTGTCCTTCGGATCTGCTTTAAGAGCCTCTAATACTATTGTATAATATCTAGCCTCTCAAGGCTTAAAAAAAAAAATCTTTGTGGAAGCTTTCATGACTTGGTGTGCCTTACATTTTGTATGGTTGCAAGAGCATGTTTGCTTGGCTGATGCATACCTAGCAGATGTGGCTTCAGTCTTCCCAGAGATCTGAATGTAGGGAAACAAAGGACAAGGGTGACTCAAGAAATGACTCTGAACAAACAGCTTGGCCAAAGTTATCTTCTCAGAAGAATTTCACCGAAATCAGATAACAGTTTTAAACCTATGACTCTGCAATGGGAAGGATCTTGTTGACTCCCAAATGTCTTCAAGGCATGGTTCTCATCGTCCTGGTACAAACTTGTTTCTTTATAACAGTATTAGTCTTGTTAGTGTCCACATCATCCTCCATTGGAAATTTACACAAATTTATTTTCTGACCGAAATGCAAGTTTTAGGCATCTTTCTGTTCTGTTTCGAACTTTCATTGCAGGTCTGATTAAAGTCATTAAGTATTCAGTATTTCACTGGGGACTGCAGTACACACTGTCTTGAAGTCTCCAACAGAACAATTATTCCATTACCTTTAAACTTAGATTCCTACAGAGTCTCAGGGCATGGACAAAATGAACTCAAGCTCTTTGTCACAGTGCGAAGATCACTCCTAGCTGAATTCACAGTAGAGTTCTTATTTCTATCTGTGACCTTAGCAGCAGAAAATTAACTCTTTACATTCCTAGCTGTATTCTCATCTTCTGAGCCCTTGTCGTGATGAACTGCTAAATATCCCTTATAAGCTCTATACTTTCTCTAGCCTGTTTTCCTGAAACTTTCCAAATCCCTCTTGCAAATCAACTCCAAAGGCTTCTCAACCACATGACACCAATTAATTTTCTGGTAGCGTAGGGAACTGGGACTCAAGTATCATACATGCTAGGCAAGCGTTCTCCTTCTGAGATACAGCTCCGCTACCCTTTGGTGTTTTTATTCTGAGAAGAATTTTCAGCTTTACATGGACCAGGCATGCTTAGTACTTGATCCTTCCACACCAGACTTCTGAGTAGCTAGGATTATAAACCTGTACCACCCAGCCCAGCCAAGCAACTTTCTGTTATAGCTCTATGCCACTATAACAAACACCTGAGATAAATCAATGCATAAGGGTACTTTAAAATGATGTCATTAGTTTGAAGGGGTTTCATTTAAAAACAAAGATGGGGAGGGTTTGATCTATGTCTCTCATAGCATACCGATCAGCATTTCCAGACCCACCCTCAATCGAAAGAGCACCTGAGTCCTTTTGAGTTTCCTATGGGACAGCTCTAACCTTATCTGAAATCTCTGGCAAGTCTGTATAGGGCAGAATCTATATTTATGAGGAAGGATGAATAGTTTTATACTACTCTCAATGGTGGAAAATGTCAGGACAAGTCAGGAAAGAAGCATTGAGGTTGGGACAAATGCTAGTCCTCAACTTAGCAATTCTGCTATAGTAATAATAGTAAAGAGATAGTAAAACTTCTACAACAACACACATTTTTCTCTCCAGTGGTTTCAGAAAACGCATTTCTACCTGTTATTAAATTATTTTAATATTATTTTCTTATAATAAAACACTGCTGAAAATGTATTTGAAGACTGACAGAAAAAAACTGACAGTAGTTGTGTGTTCCAAAGAAAGAAAGAAAAACCTAAGGGATCCATGACAACTTTCCTTTCTCAATACTCTTGCAGATAATCTAAAACCATGTAACTAAATTTTGGCTGATGGACCCTGCCTTCTTGAAATGTCCCATTCACAGTCTTGATCATACAAGTATGATCATACTTGCATGAGCCTGAAATGTCTTATTCCTACATGTGTCATCACAAAATAGAAGAGAGCTAGCTTGTAGAATGAATTTGAATTGTGGCTCATTGTTAATTCTGATTTGTTCTGGATTCCAGCTCGAGCGAACATAAAGACACACTGTTTCAGCTTCAAGACTGCTTCATAAATTGCTCATCAGAATGGTTTGTGGTCACAGCTCACTTAATCTTACCTCATGAAATGGGCTCCTATGGCTGGGCAAATATGATAGAAGAAATTAGGATGGCTCTTCTTCCTCATAGAGATTTCCAGAATTATCTGTAAAGGTACACCTTAGGTCAGAATAAGTTGTTTGTTACATTGTCCCGATGCCCTCCTGACCTCTAAGACTGATCTATGTGGTTTGCAGATGAGTATGGTGAGATTTTCAGTTGGGTCAGAGGTGGGCTTGACTTCTCATACAGGTGTTTCTCCTCATGGGGATTAATTCTCAGTAGCTGTTACTGAAATTGATGAGAAATAAGTCTTCTTGCCTCCCATAGCTCAAGGCTAGTGTCATTCCCCCACCAACCCCACTTCCCCAGGCCCCACACGTTGGTGGTGTTCCTTAACACCTGTCCTCAGGGATTGGGCTTTTGTTACGCTCCAAGCCTGGAATCCTGCAGGTCCATAAGCATATCAAGTTAACTGAGATATTTAAGGAGTAAATTATATTTTCACCAAATTGTTGAAGCTCCAACCCTCAGACGTGAGACAAGTGACTATCTTTGGAAATAGGACCTTTAATAGGACATAAAGATCAAATGGGGCTGTGGCCTTTATCCCACAGGGCTGGTATCCTCACAAGATGAAGATGGCAAGGATGTGTGAAGAAGGAGGCAAGATCACATGAGGACATAGCGAGAAGGCAGCCATCTGCCTGTAAGCGGAGGACATAGGTCTCAGGAGAAACAGAACTTGCCAGAAGTGTGTGAACATGAATTTCTGTTGTGTAAGGACCAGTCTGTGTATTCTGAAATAGCGGCACCCGCAAACTCATGCAGTGACGCTCAGATTCAGCAGCACTAACTTGAAGACATTTTTCCATCTCCCAATTTTGCCAGCCAGATCCCCGTATGCAGAAAGACCAAGACATCCTTAACCTGCTGTCAAAATTCTCCATGCAATAATACATTCTGCTACAAGAAGCTGAATGTTTCAAATGATAGCTTTCATTGTCTGTAAAACTTCATGAGTACCTACAACAAGAAAAAATTGTCACTTAAGGAAACTGGCAATGATACAAGTCTAAGGACGTCTGCTAAACAATCCACATACTGCACGGAGAGTTAAAAAATAGTTATAAAATCTAAACTTTCTCATGCATATTTTAGGGCAGCATATTAAGAAGTTCCTTCTTATTTCTCAAACATGAGAAAATAAAGCAAACAAAAGAGCAGTAAAAACAGCATTATATCTTGGACTTTTGAAAGGCTAATGATTTTAAATTGATAGCTTAGTAGATCATCTTTTCTTTTAATATTGCAAATCTTATCAAGAAATATCAGATCAGCCTTCACTGAATGCACAAGTGAACCTTAAATGATTAATAAGGCACTTTTCCTCCTAAGAATCATATTAAAGTTTGAGACATTAATTCTTGAAAACATACAAAAAGATGTTATTTAAAATTGGGAAGAGACTTAGGCAGTCAGACAATAAATATTATTAAGTCACAACGTGTCTATAAATTGAGATTATATGGCAACATTTAACAAAATTTAGTTTGGAGGGTATTAAGAAGGGAAAGATGATTGAACATCGCTAGATACCCAAGGCTGTACAGCAGGGCAAGCAAGCTGTTGGCCGTGGTGAAAACTCACCACATTCAGTTAAGCTTTTATTGTCAATGGCTGATTTCAAGCTACAACTGAAAGCTGAGAGTTATCTACAGAGATTGCGGGCTTCATAGATCCTAAAGTATTTACTGTCTGATCCTTTATAGAATAAGGTTTGCCTATTCCTTCTGGAATCACTCAAATAAAAAAACAAATAAATGGATTATATTTTAGCTCACCCATTTCCAAAATCATCTTCCTGGGTGTATCTTGGAAAAGCAGAGTGAAGACCAGATGAGCTATACCATGAACTTGATTCACAGCATTCACCCTCGCAATTTCTAATCATTTCATGGAAATGATGAAAACTATGGGGCAAACAATAGCTGGTCGTTTCTTAGGATTCAGTGTGCCCTTATGTGATCACTACTCTTCACTGTAAACGTTGATTAGGTTGAGAGTTGTCTAGGGAATTAATAAAGCACAGCCCTAAGTACGACTATGATGGTATTTCAGACATAAATAGATCGTGGGGGCTCTGATCACTGAATTAATTCCTTGACAGATTCATAAAATTATTATTGGGATGTGGTAAAAAGAGGGTACATTGGGGAAAGTAGCTCACTGGGAAGCATGTCCTTGGAAGGTCTACTTTGCAGCAGCTTCTTCCTTAGTACCTTTTACTCTGCTTGCTGGCTGACACAGTGTGGATCTTTCTGCTCCAGCAAGGCCCTGGCTGTCACAATGAGACTAATCCCTTTGGGACCAGAAATTAAAATAAATATTTCCCCCCTTGCGTCTCGTCACACTGCCATTTGGTCACAGGGAAGACAGAACTGACCGACACACCTTGTCGCGCCGCCACGCCCACTTTCTGCACTGGTGCTTTGCTCACGTGGCAACTGTGGACATTGCTTGGCCTTGAAGTGCTCTCCTGTCCTGTCTGTGAGAGGGGGGTCAAGTTCAGGCCCTGGGGCTCCTCTCCTCAGTCCATCAGTGTCTGAGCAATCCCTTCCTTCCCTTTATCTATGCCAGTGACAACATCTGTACAAATAAAGCCAGGAACAGATGAATCATCCACAGAAGTTGAGACGCCCTGACCAGAATGATGTGCACAACGTCCTGCCTAAACTAAGAGCTCAAATATTTTAGGTAAATACTGTACCCACACGGTACCTACTCAGATTTTTAAATTATATTTTTATTTATTCACACATATATGCAGTGTGTTTTGATCGTATTCATCCTCTTTCCCCCTTCTCCAAACTCTTCTCATGGCGCCCCATCACATACTGCTCCCCATTTTCATGTCTTTTTTCTTTTTAAACACACTGAGCCCAGTTAGTGCTCCCGCTCATGTGCATCGCATCGACGGAATGCCAACCACTAAGAGAGCGGGCATCCTACCAGGGACCACACCCCTGAAGGAAATGAACTGTTCTTCCTCCCGCAGCCATCAATGAGAACAGCTCCTCAGCTGGAGGTGGAGCCTGTGAGTTCCACACCCATCATGCCTACAGGAATTCTGACTGACTCGGTCTCCTGCAGGCAACCAGGGCTCCTGTGAGTTCCTGGGAGCAGAGACCTTGCCAGGTCCAGAAGACTGTGTAGCATCTGTTCAGATTTTTCCCCACTAAACGGGCTTCCAATCTGGACCACTCAGTGTATTCATTCATACAGTTTGCTGTACTATGAAGGTCTGGTCCTTTTTTGAGCCTCACACTTCTGCTGCTGTCTCAGCCCCTTCAATTTCCTGAGTTCTGTCTTATCAGACTGCCTGAGTTCCTATGGAAAAGCCAGTGGTTTATAGAACATATGACCTTGAACCTCATCCTCTCTTCAGGTGATATTTCCTTTGAGGTTACAATTAATGTTATTATTCTTCATCACTTGGACTTTCATTTCCACATGTATTTTTTTCCCTGGAGTTCTGCTCCATTTCCTCCTAGCCCCAGATTCAGACCGAACCACCAGATTAGAGCAAGGCATTTGCTACAGTCTGGGCTCACACAGAGCAGAGAGGGTCTGGGGTTGTGTGTGCAATGTTTTGTGAGATGCTCATCTGTCCTTTCTGGATGTACTGATTATAGCCACTGTGAGTCATCAGCTAAAAAGCTCTCGCTGAGCTCGCGTCCGAGCCTCAGCAACCCCTTCCTTTTCCATCCCATCACAGCTCATGTTCCTTCAGCTTTCTCCTCTTAACCTTAGCTGTTTGGATCTCTGGCTTCCTCTGCACTGATGATTATAATTGGGAATCTGTTCTGCGACATTCAGATGTACCTGACACGACACAGACTCTCTGAGGATTCATTTTCCTCACTGGGTTTATTTATAGCTGAGGTTTGACGTTACCTGAAATCAAGCTACCCCCCCTCCTTGCAAAAGTAGACTTTCAGTTTTTGTTCTCTATGGAAGGAAGTAGGACAGACTTCAAGGCTCAGTATTTTTGCAGTGCATCAGAACATTCTTTGAGGGCCTGATTCACAGCCTTTCAAGTAGACCAGATTTCCTCACCACAGTCACTTCTGTGAAAATGCCAGAAAGCAAGAGCTAGGATAACTCAAACACCCAAGCAGCCAAATTTAACTTGACATCCTTATTAAATATTGACCTCGTGGGAATTGAGGCTGAAAACAAGCTTTGAGGAAAAAACCAGTCTGCACATTAACAGTCTTCCTTTATTTTGGTTGTTGCTGTCCTTTAGTTAGTTGCTTAACCAATGTACTGAAAACAAGTTAAACGTCAGGCTCAAATGATTTCCTTCTTAACACATAGCTTTGACTTAGGGGAACTAAGCAGATAGATAACATAATCATTATTTCACTGAGTTTAATAACTATCTTTGATCTGTACACCGTGAAACACTTTGCCAATGCTGCCTTCCTGCTCTCCCTCACCACCTTCCATAATTTGTTGGGGTTTTTTGTGTTTTGTTTTGTTTTGTTTTTAATATATTTTATCTCTCCTCTTCCCTGAGAAGCTAAGGAAGAATGTCTGAGGTCACCAACATGTTATGACAGAGTTAAGAAAAGATGCAGCAGCTGGGAGCCTGATCATCAGTTATCTGGCTATTAACACCCAGCTGTTTCAATAAGAATACAACAAGCTGCCACATTCTCACATCACCGTCTCCCACCAGTAGGCAGGGACAGGCAAACACTTCTTTCTCATCTGACATTAAGTTTGTGGCACATCATCCAAATTTTAGTTGTTTCCTCCATAGTTCAGCATTTCAGTCTCTCTCTCTCTCTGTCTCTGTCTGTCTGTCTCTCTCTCTCACACACACACATACACACACAGAGCTTTGTGTGTGTACATGCATGTGCATTTTGGTATGTTTCATGTTTGGCATGTCTCATATGACAGTAGAACATGAAAAACCAAACCTGTAGTGATTTGCATTGGGTGCTTCACGTGAGCAGTGCCACATTAACGCCCTAGATTCTAGCAATAGTGAGATGATTTTTGTTTGTTTTTTTTTTTCCTTTTTGGGGGGCATTCCAAACATTGTCCTAACCCTAACATTCTCTTTCTGAAAAAGATTCTGAAACACACACTCTTTGCACAGTTTTCTGTTTCTTCCTTTTCTTTTCAAGTTCTGTTTCAACTTCTGAAAGTTCAAGCTGGCAGTGGAGAATCTTGCTTTCATTTCACTCCAGAGCTCTCTGAAATGAATATGTTGAAAGCATTCAATGAACACCCCCTTTGAATTAAACTTTAAGGTTTCTCTAATCTCAAAATCTCCACCACTGAAGTAGCTCTTTTCAGAGTTGCTGGAAGAGCTGTGGGTTCAAATTAGATCCCTAAAGATTAGAACAGGGAGACTAGGTGGCTGCTTTTATTTGCCATATTTTCTTTTTCCTCACAGCACCGACATTTTTAGGCCTTTTAGCTATAGCTCAAGAACTAGAATGCTAAAGCAATTTTTAAAATAGAAAACTTCCAGGTTGGCTGTGACTCTTAGAGGTTAAAAGCAAAACGAAGTAATAATTCTCAAATAAGGAAAAAACAAAACAAAAACAACAGAAGTCGGGAATGTCAGTAAAGTCTCCTTTGTTCTCTGGGTGCTGACTTCCGTATAAACCCTAAGCAAATGCTTTCTCCGAGGGAATGGGCTGTTTCTTCAAGGGGAAATTTCCACCTTTAACCTTCTAGGATGCACCAAGAAACTCGATGTTTAGAGAAGTTCACCTGGGATAACTTGAGTGCATATTATTAAAACATCTGATAACATTTTCCTGTACATGTTCACTCAGAGAAGGAAAAAGAAGTAAGGTTATTGTAAATACATGTCCCCAGGTCTCAGTATTAAGAAGGGGAAGACTCTATACCCCACCTCTAGAGAAAAAGCTGTTGACAAAAGATAGCTGTGGGAAAAGGATGGTCAGCTTTCTTTACAGGTGTAACCTCATAGTAGGTTGATCATGTTTTCAGTGAGGGGACACACACCCAGGAGTACTCAGGCAGCACACATTAGATTTGATGTGGAGAGAGAGAGAAAGAGAAGGAGGGAGGGAGAGGGAGAGGGAGGAACAGAAGAAGGAAGGAAGGAAGAAAGGAAGGAAGGAGGGAAGGAAGGAAGACAAAAATAGAAGAAAAGCAAAGGAAATGCACATCATCAGATGGATATGGGAAGAGGGTGGGTTCTGGAAGGAATTGAAAGGGGAGTTAATAAGATCAAGATATGTTGTAAGAAATTCTCAAAGAACTAAAAATGAAACAAAAACCCAAATACATGTCCAAGCTGATTGAAGCCATGAGGCTCATAGAATATGCTGCCATCTAGTGGTGTTAATGGTACGAGAATTGTGTTCTCAGTGGCATTCTATGTTTTCAGGTGACTAACGGTTGATTTAACACACCGGAAGGATGATATACTACTGCACAAGGCTAAAATTGGTGGTGAGAAATTACATTTCTCATCATATTAACATTATAAGTAACTTTTTTTTTTACCATAAAGCCTTATAGTTAACATAGCTGTTTCAGTGGGCCCCAAGAAAGGATGGCCAGAGAGCCAAAGACAAGTGAATGAAACAGAGTTCATCGAGTAAACAAGAGCCAATCTTGCAGGGACATGGCTCTGCCACCTGAACCATTATACCTGCAGATACTCTTTCCACCAATGTGGAAGACCTGGAGGAAGAGGCACCAGCTGGGTCTCAGCTGTCCACCCGGCTCAGAGTGGACACACCCGCCTCACTAGCTTTGACGGGACCGCAGCGCCGAGTCTAACGACGCTCCTTACAGAGGGCAGCCTTCCGGTCTTTTCCCATTACCATATCTTCCAAAAGGTCTTTGCCTGGAATTGGCTCCCGAGCCTTCTGTTTTCTCTCCTGATGGGGATGCAGAGAGCAGCTGAATTTCAATAAGTCCAGGTGGTTAGTCAAAGGTTGAATCAAGAAGATGGAGTTCAGCCGGGAGCAGTGAGGTTCTGCAGGTTTGTTAACCTCCTTGTCAGGTCACCATCTTCTTGGGAATGAGGTCGTCTTCAGGATTCTTTCAGTTATGGAACCCACACCAGGGACAAAGCCAGATACTATTTGTGAACTTTGTATCATAACACTGAAAATTCTACCAAATACTCTAAGCTTTCAGAAACATTGTCTGAGAATGCTGCTTGGATTCTCATTTGAAAATCTACCCAAAGGCATTCTTTGGATCAAGGGAAAAGTGTCTCTAACGATTGTTTAAAGAGGAAATGGCTATGAGGGTATTTGGTCTTCTGACTTAAATAAAAAACTATTATTTTTATGGATGTCAGTGTTTTGCCTACTTGTTTGTGTATTCACCATTTGCATGCCTGCTGCCAGATCCCCTGGGACTGGAGTTACAGACAATTGTGAGCTGTCACGTGGGTCTGGGGATTTATCCTGTGTCTTCTGGAAGAGCAGCCAGTGATGCTGAGTCTTTTAGTATTTAAATAACACCACTCCAGCCCCTCCTCCTTTGACTTTTAACAATCACCGAGCTCCTGCTACAGGACAGCAGTATTTGGCCAATGCGTCTCCATGTTAACATTGCTGGAACTCCAAGGTTCTTGTTAAAATGCACATCCTGATTCAACAGCCCAGGAAAGGGTCTACATGATTGTTAACACTCGTGTGTCTAGACTAGGCTCACTAGTTGAGTCCTGAATGTGTAGGATCTGGAAATAAACTAGGTAACAAAATAATCATGGCTGAATTTTTACTGTACCTTACAGGCATGAGTTCACTAGTGACTAACTTGCTCTCTAAGACTCAGTTTCCTCCTTTGTCAAATGGGGTGGTTCCATGAAAATGCACGTCAAGCATTTGGTGTGGTGCCTAGAATGTAGCTGTCATGTGGGTAGGTGCCGTGCCATGGTGCCTGTTGATAATTCTGGAAGTCCGATCTTTTCCCGGTGAGAACTTCCTCTCCCTGATGATCTACCTCTGTTTCTTCCAGTGTCACCTGGGCTTCTGCCTCCTGATGATTCAATTTCTTGACCATTTCTGCTACATTCTTGGTGTTGTCCCTCTTCTGGTTTATGAAACAAGAAATCTGTTCTGGGGAGAGAGGAAAGATGTGCATTAGTGAGGAGGTTTAGTCTCAGATCCATGATATCAGTACAACATTCTCCACAGAGGACTACCTGAACCCATTTCATCCTTGGTAACTTTATGGAAAGGCCACCCTTACCCACAGGGAACATTATTTCAAACTAGAAAAAGCCATCCCTTCTATAACATATTCTCTTTCCAGCTGCCAGGAAATGTCTCAATAATTGGTGGGGGTGGGGCTTCTCAAAGCATAATTCAGAGTCTTTGTGCATTGCACATCTATGTAACTTCACATAGTTCTGCTTGTAGAGCTATGCTGGTTTCTACACAGAGTTGCTCTCACACCCAAAACCCCGGACGGTAATCCCTGCACTTCAACGGATGTGCTTGTCTGTCAGGACCAGTGGCTGTCATTGTGCCAGCCACCGCTCAACACCGGGAGAGAAACTTCAAGATGAGCCAGGGCATCATCTGCCAGCAGTCAAATCATGACCCTAGACAGGCCAGATAAACAGAGGAGGATTTAGACGGTGGACAGTGGTTTTCACCCAAGTACACGGCAGACCTTGTTAGCCCCTCATCAACACAAACAGAGTGAGACAGCCAGAAGTGACAAACCTTAGCCACATAATGTACTATGTGCGTGGTTCTGATCCTCCATGAAAAGGGGCTAGAGTCCCTAAAAGGTACTGTGCAGGGCCAAATAGTGCCAGGGATTCTGAAGTCAGCAGAATGAGAGTCAAAAACACACTCGTTCCTCTGCTTCTGGGGTCAGACGATACAATGAGTTAGGCCAAGAATGTTAAAATCTTACAAAACTAAAGACACCGAATGAACATTCTTGTGTCAATTATTATCCTTCTCTGCTTGGGGAAAACTCAGGGGACCTTTGTCTCAACTCTGACTGTGCCTTACAATCACCAACAGAGCCTATACAGAATGAAACAAGTTCAGGCCTCCAGTCCTACCCCAAGTATGGGCATTGGCCTCTCATGCAAGCCAGAAAAAAAAAAAAGCAAACTCACTGGCTCCACCCACTGAGTCAGAAAGTCTGGGGTGCGCATGGCTGTCTGTTCCTAGGTGGCTGCATAGCTGCGTTTTGGGGCCACTGTCCTAGCATGTCCCACAGCCCAGTCAGAGCTAAGCACGGACTGCACAGGTCAACAGAGGAGACTCCAGTGATGGATTTGCCTTCAGAGCACAGCAGGCCTCTCATGCACGTCATATTGGCTCTGCAGTAAGCATTCTGCTTTTTTTGGATTGCCGTTTGGCAGCATATCCAAATGTTAAAATTCATCCCTTTAACCCAGAAATAATTTCCCTTCTAGGGATTTACTCTTCTGAACTATTCTTTTCTTCTTCTTCTTCTTCTTCTTCTTCTTCTTCTCCTCCTCCTCCTCCTCCTCCTTCTTCTTCTTCCAAATGTGTAAATGTCTGTGTATGATGTTGTAATGCAGAAGTGCTTATAATTGTGGATAATCAGATCCAAAAATGAATTAAAAAATGAATAAGGAAGTATCTATCACCCTTATTATAAAAGCTACATAGCCTTTCATTTTTTAAATTTTGGGGTATGCGTGTTTGGAGGGGGGTTGTAGGTATTTTTGGAGGGATATACTTGTGTATGCCTTTGTGTGAAAGGCAAAAGTCAATGTTGAGTATCATTCGTCATGTGCCAGCCACCTTATCTCCTGAGACAAGCTTGCCAAATAGCCTCAGCTGGCTGGTCAATGAGCCCCATGACTCCATGAGTCTCTGTTTCCCAGCTCCAGGATAACACATGCGCTCCAACACACCCAGCTTTTTTGCTGCATTGTGAGGATTGAAATCATGCCTTTGTGCTTGCAGAGCAAGCACTTTCCTCACTGAGTTTTCTCTACAGCCATATATAGCTTTTGAAAAGTATGTGGTGGGTCTTCATGAATGTAAATGGATGGGACCAGAGAAGATCACATTGGGTGAGGTCACACAGACCCAGAAAGACAAGTATCACATGTCCTTTCTCACTGGAGGCTCCCAGTTCTGAGGCTTCAGGTGTATAGACATAGACTGTAGTAACTGCAGAAACTAGGTAAGTAAAATGGGACCATTGTCAGGATAGCAGTGTTAGGGAGAAAAACAGAGAGGGGAGTAGTGGGATACATGTAATCTGATAGGAGAAATGGGAAAGGGAGACTCCTGATGGAGGGGAAAGGAAAGAAATACAGAAGGAGGAGGAAGGTGGATAAAATACAAGGAGGTCTAAAAAAGCCACAAGGAATTATACTACTAACTATCTACCTAAAAAAGAAAAAAAATACAATAGTAAACATAATTATGTATCTAAATATACATATTTAGAGTTTTAATGAACCAAAGACCACGTAACAAAACCCCAGTACCAGACATGATAAGTTCTTTAGAGTTATTGTGCAGGGCTGTCCAAGAAACTCCCTAAACATATGGTCTATTGCTGTTGCCTTTGGTTACCTCCCAGATGTGGAAGTTTGGTTCTTATTACCGAAGACACCACACACTTCAGAAACAGAGCCCAGAAACCGTTGATCTGGAACTGACCTGAACGCCACCTCCCTGAGGCCTAGCTTTCACTGTACCAGAGGCACCATGCTAGCTTCCAAAGGAGGTAGGCAACCAACCATCCTACCCACCTACTATACTAATGAACCGCATCAATGACCAACATGGTGTGGTAAAGCTAAGGACAGTAGTGGCATGCATGTCTTGGTGGCAACCAAGAGCTCTCTAATTAGACTTGACACCTGCTCAACAAGAACGATGCCATGACCGCTACTGAAAACCTAGGTAAATACCAGTGATAGTAAAGTCACGGTTATTGAAGAAGAATTTACAACCACTAGTTTACTAAAGCAGCATAATTCATAACAACATCATACGAGCATTTGTCCTATACCCACAGATAAGTATAGTCTTAGCCCATCATCAGGGAAATGCCTTTTTACATCAGGTGGTGATCACTATAATCAATCAAATTGCAGAGTTGTGAAACCCAGTCCCAGTGAATATAGCCACAAAACATTCCTTCACCTCAGGCTCGGGGAATATTGCCGAAGAAGGGGCAGAAAAATTGTGAAGACTGGAGAGTCAAGGAATTTGCTGTGTCTGCTAGTAATATCAAAAGCTATACTTATAAAGTCTCACCAACATGACTGTCTAAACGTGAGTGGAACAAGAATGACACCAATGGGGATGCCAAAGTGAATGGAAAAAGCCCACAAGGGCTCAACCCTACACAAAGAACTACAGGCAACTGAGGAAAGCTAGGAGCAGGAGAGGTAGTTTTCCTCAGGGAAGAGAGAAAGCTATTGGTTTCCCAGTGCCGAATGATCAGCCCTGAAAATATACATACAAGAAACACTCCATGGGCTAAGTATGATATCTATACATGTATACATATGTATATACACACAAATATAGGTATATATACACACACTTTTTAACACTGATTATCGTTGCATGCATATACATGTGTGTGTATATGTACATATATACAGAGTGTTAAAAAGTCGGAGGCATGAATTTGAGGAAGAATTTGGGGAGTATATGACTATATGAGAGAGTTTAAGGGGAGGAAGGGGAATTAAAATCTCAACATTAAAATTAAAAAAAATTCAAAGGACCACAAGCTACATGAGAAAGTATGGTAGCTCGGCAGTGACATGTATACACACTAGAGCCCAGGCTTGCTTCTGTTGGGTATAAGTCTAGAGGATTTATTAAATAATATGACCCAATACAATCTCCAAGTAGAGATAAAGGAAAGTGACACTAGGGTTAAAATGTGAATGCTGGATGTGGAATAGTGCCTGGCACAAAGAATGCATTATAGAAATAGCTGTTTTTCAAACTTTGTTTATTATGTATGTACGTATGTACGTACATACGTATGTATGTATGTATGTATGTATGTATAAAGTGGTGCAGGGACCTGTGCCATGGCATGCATGTATATGTCAGAGGGCAACTCTGTGGAGTTGGTTCTCTCCTTCCCCCTTTATGTTGGTTCTGAGTATAATTCCCAGACTGTCTCACCACACTTGCATGGCAAGCATTACTTTCCCTACTGAGCCATCGCACAGTTTTAGATATCATTTCAAGTGACAAATACATCAAAAAAACATTGCACTGAGAATTAAAAATAAAACACAACAACAACACAGAAATGTTGTGAGACTATGTTTTTGTTTTAATCCCAGGTATGGGATATGGGGCTGCTTCAGACTGTCCACAGCAGCCGCCTCAGGCTCTAGCAGAGACAGGATTTTGCCAGCTTAAGAGACTTTACGTTCAGAATTTTGGGAACTCTTCAGAGAGTTATATAACTTCCAGATCCCTAACAGGGGGCCGGCTGCTCCTCCTCAGGTTGCTGCTACTGCCCCTGTTTGCTCCTGCTGCTGTTGCTATTTGCTGGATTGCTGGCTGGAGATATCGTGACTGTGAAGATCAAATTTGTCCCAAGGAACCCAGACCCCTTATCAACACGAAGTAGTCTCACAATGTTGATGGCCGCGTTCCCCCTCTAACCTTCTTTCTCTCTTACCTAGTGCAGGAGGGCTGGAAAGGATAGGGGTGGTGTAGGAAAAAGAACCCAATATAGAACCCAGTAAAGTAGCCAAGAATGTCTGGCTATGATAAATAATAAAGATGTAAATAACATGTGATGGGTAAAAGCACACCACGAGCATATACACAGAAAACTGGTAAAAGCTATCAATTCCAAGAGCTCTTTGGCTTCCTTCAGGGAGTGGAACTTAGAAGCAAAGATACAAAACTAGTCTTATTTTAGAATTAATCTAATTTAATACAAATAACATCAGTGGGAACATAATTTTCCAGAGTGAAGCATTATACCATGAAACAACAACAGACAAAAACATGGATGGGAACATGAAAATGCCAAGGCTCTCCTCCCAGAGAATACAGCTTTGCCCTGAGACCAGGCTCTCCCCAAGCCCTTGCTTTGGCTGCATGCCCAGCTGACAGTACCCTGAAGGTCCTGGTTCTGCCTCCTCAGGTTCTCCTGGGCTTCGGTGCTCTCCTCACAGGCTTGCCTGAGTGTGAGCACCTCAGTGCTGAGGGCCTGGGCCTCCTCCTGCTTCTGCTTGGAGGCAGCCAGAGCCTCCTCAGAGTGCTGCTGCTTCCACTCCAGGGTAGCTGCCACAGAGCGCGCCTTTGCCAGGTCAGAAAGGGCGTCCCCCAGCTCCAGCTGCAGCCTGTGCCTCCCTCCAAGGCCAGGGAGGCATTCCTGGCATTGGACATCTCCATGGCTTCCGCAGCCTCCTGCAGTCTAATCGCCAGCTTCTTCCTGAGGAGAGAGCCAAAGGGTACAGTGAGTGAAACCAACACTGGGCAGCCTGTGCCTCTGGCTTAAGCATCAAAGCAGTCAGCGCCTTGTTGGCAGAGCGGGCTTCCTGCTGACCCCAGCCTCTGGCTCCTGTGTCCACATGGATGCTACTCCTCCCTCTTTACCAGCCTGGATCTGGAACACAGGATCTTTTTGATTGGCACAAATATATGTCTATCCAAATACTTTAGCAACTAATACAACTTTACAAACATCTTAGTTTCTTTAAAAAGATTTTTTTTAAATTAAAATGCAATTACATAATTTCCCAATCCCTCCCATGTAGAATCACCTTACTTTCTTTCAAATTAATGGCCTCAATTTTTTAAATTTTATACACACACACACACACACACACACACACACACACACACACACTTATGATATGTATGTAGGTATGTATATATTATGGTGGTTTGAATGAGAATGCCACCACGGGCATATAGAAAAGGTATGTCACTGGGAGGCTTTTCATCCCTGGCCCAGCTCAATTATCATTCTCTCTCTCTCTGTCTTGTCTCTCTCCCTTTCCATCTCTCCCTCTCTCCTTCTCCCTTTCTCTTTCTCATTCTCTCACTGCTTGCTGCCTATAGATCAGGATGTATCTTACAGCTGCTCCTCCAGCACCAAGCCTAACACATACAAACACACACACTTATGTGTGTGGATACATATGTGTGTATTCCTAAACATACACATAGAGACTATTCAGTTCACATGTTACTTGTATGTATATGACTTCAAGGCTGACTACTTGGGAGTGGATAATCAATTGAGGGATATTTCCCATAGGAAGACTATTTCTACCTCTCACCATTCCTTAATTCCCTGTAGATCTTTGTTCAGGGTTGATGCTAGGTCAGATTTCCTCCTCCCATGTTAGCATGTCTGTTGGTGTCCTTGATCAGGTCTTGTTTAGGCAGCAATGTTGATGAGACCTCATGGGTGAAGCTTCTCTGAGATTTTTGGAAGACACAGCCTCACAGCAAACTTCCTGTTTCTCTGGCTCATATGTTCTTTCTGCCCCCCTGTTTTGCTATGAGCACTGAGCCTTAGGTGCAGGAGTTGTGTAGTCAATGTATCAGTTGGAGCTGGGCACCACACAGTCACTTGTTCCCTGAATTTTTATTGGTTCTAGTTTTCTCTGACTGTCTCCATCTGTGTCAGAGATGTTTCTTTGGTGACGGGTGAGGATTATATTTACCTGTGAGCATAAGAACGAATACTTAGAGTGTATTTAGGAATTATGCTGGTTCAGTAAATCTGTGCTGTTGATTCCCCTTCAGAATCCATTACTTCAGTAGCCCTAGGTGGTTGGCTAGGCTTCCAGCACCAGGCATCATTCCCCTCCTGTGGACCTTAAGCCAATTAGAGAGCTATTGGTTACCAACAAGTTATGCATGCCACCTCTGCACCCTTAGGGATAATATGCCATACATGCTAGCCATCGCTGTAGGATCATGACTGGGGAGGACTACTGATGTTTTCCCTCCTTTAGAAGCTTGTATGATACTTTCTTGTACTATGAAACCTAGTTCTCACAGAGAAAGCTTTCAGGTCAGATCCATCTCAGATCACTTGAGTCCTGCGTCAACAGTTCATGGTGGCTTCAGCAATAAGGACTTACCTTCAGCTTCTGTGAGGCAACCAAGGGCAAGAGAAATCACCTATAATGTTTTGGGAGCATCTTGGACAACCTTCACAACAACAAGTGCTTCTAATGACTGGTGTTAGGGTTCTTTGTTAGATGGCCTCTGGCTCCTGGGAGGAGAACTGCCAGCCCTGATGAGAAATTTTCAACTTAGCTATATAAATATAGACAGGCTTATCTGTATTATATGTAATTTTAAGAGAGTAGATAATGTAATTCCGTATGAGTTTTTCAGGCATCCTTATTGTTGCTTTGCTCTCCTCCCTCTTTCTTTTGCAGTTATCTCCCTTCCCCCTCCCTAATTAAAGTCCCACACCTGTTTTTGTTTTGCTTTGTTTTTTTCCCCATTTCTCCCATCAAATAGCCTGTAGCTACTATTCCTCCTTCTATTGCCACCCCTAGGTCCATTTTTAAAAATTATTCCTGATTGCATGCTCACATCTGAGGATTTGTAACAAGGAACTGAAGATGCGAGAGAACATGCAGTATTTTGTTTTGTCACCCTGGGTATGAATTACCTCACTCAATATGATCTTTTCTGCTTCCATTCATAGACTTGTAAATTTCATGAGTTTATTCTTTTCACAGATGAATAGTATATATGTACCACATATTCATTATCCATCGAAAGATAATTAAATTATTTTCATTTTTTAGCTATTGTAAATAGAGAAGCAATGGTCACAGCTGGGCAAGTATCTGCGGAGTAGGATGTACTCCTTTGGGAATGTGCCATGGAGTGGTGCAGCTGGGTCATATGACAGGTGGATTTTAGCTTCCTGAGCACTCTCCACTCAGATTTCCAGAGTGAGTGAATGAGTTTGCAATTCTATCAACATTCAATGAGAGTTTGCCTTTCCCCGCATCCGTTCCAGAATTTATTGTCTGTTGTTTTGTTGATCTTTGCTATTCTGCTTAGGGTAAGATGAAACTGCAACGTTGTTTTGATTGAACCAGAAAAAAATAGTAGCATTCTAATAATCTCCCTGACAGTAAGTTGCTTGAACATCCTTAGGCATGTTCAGTCTTGAAGGAGCTCCGTGGCTGTGTGGCTCCCAGGGACCTCTTCTGCATTTTCCTGCTCATTCCTCTTATAATGCTGCTTCTAAAGATGACACAGTTCCCTATGTCTTTCCCCCATCAGCTTTACTCCCTAGATTGAAATCCATCCTGAGTCCACCCATCCAATGCCTACTTAGAAGATCTCACTGCTCGTAATGGTCCTTAGGTCCCTCTGTGTTCCCTGCAGCGTCTTCTTGTCTTCTCCCATGCAATGCTTTATCAGAGATTCTTCCCTGCTACCCCAGTAATACAGCACTCTGAGGACTTCTAACTGATGAAATGTGTTTTCTTGCTTACATCTCCTGCAGGCTGCTGGCTCTCCTATTCTTCTCCTGCCATCATACTTCTTAGATGAAAGAGCAGACTATGTACCACAGCTTTCCCTGCCTTAATGATATTAAATGGAGAATGGTCCCCAGGAGTCGTCACGTGCCACAAAACTAATCAGCATCAGGCAGGATTCTCTAGAGGAACAAAGCCAATAGAATGTATACGTAATTACAAGAGGGGATTTATTGGATTGGCTTACGTGATCAGAGGCTGGATAGGTCCATAATAGCCATCTGTAAGACAAAGAGCCAGAGAAAGCAGCAGCAGCTCATATCACAAAGTTGGAAGCCTCAGAACAAGAGAGACCAATGATGCAGTTCCAGTTTGCTGCAGAAGGCTGGAAAGCCCTGGAGAGTTACCAGTGCGATTTTCCATCCAAAGGTTGCACTCTGATATGCAGAGATACATACGGGAATGGAACCCGAAGTCATACTCAAATAAAGTCATGCATGTGCAAGCTTCACCTCACTCCAGTTCATGGTCTGGACCCAGCCCACTGGGCACTGCTATGCCCATTTGAGACAGGTCTTCTTCATCTTGTCCCACATGCCAAACATTTATGAAGATACACCTAGAAGTATTCTGTACCCATTTTGAGGCAACTCTTATTGCAGTCAAGATTAACCGTCATCAATAGAAGCATGAGATAAGCCCTTTGTTGGATTCCTGGCCAACCCAGTCTGTGATAAGTACAGCCAGGGAGGCTTTGGGTTCTACTCACAAAAGGTGCACTGGCTTTCTGACCATGTTACTTCACTTTTTTTTGCTTTTTTATTCCCAAGTGGAGATTCTGATACATTACTCAACCTAAAACAGGAGACTTGTAAAATAATTACATGCACTTGTGACTCCTTTAAAAAATTGATCAATATCAGAAAATAGAAGCTTTGCCTTAATGCTGCTTTGCCTAGACTTCAGGGTTCACTAGGTAGAACATGAAGCTTTAGAATAGCAAGCCACCTCTGGTGTTCTGACAATGTTGTGGACACTTATTATCACCTACTTGTTTTGCTTTTTAACTTTCTGTCCATAAGCTTGCATATATAAGAGGATGTGAGAAATTTAGAAACTGGACTCTTTTTTTTCCTTTCTCTTTTTTCTTATTTTTTACATTAAAGTTTATTCACTTTGTATCCCAGCTGCAGTCCCCTTCCTCATCCCCTCCCAATCCCACCCTCTCTTCCTCATTTCCTCTAATGCCCTTCTCCAAGTCCACAGATGGGGGAGGTCCTCCTCCCCTTCCATCTGACCCTAGCCTATCAGGTCTCATCAGAACTGGCTGCATTGTCCTCCTCTGTAGCCTGGCAAGGCTGCTCCCCCATCAGGGGAGGCATCCTGAGTGAGGTGTCCCAGAAACAGAAAGACACACATGGTATATACTCATTTATAAGTGGATACTTAACATATAATATAGGATAAACCTACAAAAATCTGTATATCTAAAGAAGCTGAGCTAGAAGGAGGACCCTGGGTAAGATGATCAACCCTCACTCAGAAAAGCAAACGGGATAGACATTGGAAAAAGGAGAAAACAGAAAATAGGACAGGAGCCTACCACAGAGGGCCTCTGAAAGGCTTTACCCAACAGTGTATCAAAGCAGATACTGAGACTCATAAACAAACTTTGGGCAGAGGGCAGGGAATCTTATGAAAGAAGGGGGAGAGAGTAAGACCCGGAGAGGACAGGAGCTCTACAAGAAGAACAACAGAACCAAAATATCTGGGCACAGGGGTCTTTTCTGAGACTGATACTCCAATCAAGGACCATTATGGAGATAATCTAGAGCTGCTACTCAGATATAGCCCATGGTATCTCAGTATCCAAGTGGGTTCCTTAGTAATGGGAACAGGGACTGTCTCTGACATGAACTCAGAAGCTGGACTCTTTACTTAGAGAATGTAGAATCCAGAAGCAGTAACGGGGCATCAAGTGAGCTTGGTTCTGCTAAAACTGCTTACTATGAACATCTCAGCCTGGAAATAAAAGTACATAGGTTTTCAACTTCCCAAAAACAGGACTCCAGATTTCAGTTTGACACTGTCTACCTCCCTGAGATAATGAAGAGAAAGTTGCATACACTGGTTTGTGTATAGGATGTTCAAATGATCTTAAAGCAAAATGGGTCTTCAGATATTACAGTGTTTGCCCATTATTTTTTCTCAGTTTTCACAATACTGTAAAACTAATTGCAACAAACACACAAGGTCACACAGCAGCCCACACTCTTCTCTATATGACCTTAAGAAAACATCAAGCTAGTGAGACATAGACATGTTTGCATCAAGTCTTCAATCATTAGAACAAAATAGACAATTTACTTAGAAGAGAATGACAGATTTAGATATGAGGCATTTCCGGTCAATGCTCCACTTTTATGGGGTCCAGGGTTTTGTAAACACCTACTGCATGTATTTTTAGTAACTGTCATTCCTAAGCCCTTCGTGAGCCACTGTGATGGAAGTGGATCACTTGTTTTCCTTTGGGGACACTGCACAGCAGCTGTTCTGCAAGTGCACCGTAACCCCACGCACAGTTCAGGTGAGATGCTGGAACAGCATTATTTCTGGTTAAAGCAAATGTATTGATCTGCCTTGTGTCTTTGCAAGGTGTGCCAAACCAGGGGTACTTGCCTTTGAGTAAACCTTTAATGATGACAAGCTAGGGTCAATTCAATGCTTTCTCTCAAACCTGCATTCTCTTCACTTTCAAGTAAAATATCTTGGCACTGAAACATGGTACTGAGACTTCATCCAGCCAAGCTTCAAACTTTGTATTTTCTTTTTAAAAATTTTTAGTTTATTTACTTTGCATCCCAAGGGTGCCCCCACCCTCCTCTCCTCCCAGTCACTCTCGTTTCCACCTTGCTCCCTCTCCCTTTTCCCCCAGAAAAGAGGAGCTCCCTTCACTCCATATCAACCCTGCCCAGCGCATCAAGTCACATCAGGTCTAAGCATATCCCCATTCCCTGAGGCCAGGCAAGGCAGCCCTACCAAGCAGAAGTGATCCAAAAGCAGGCAATAGAAGCATGTTATAAATAGCCTCCACCCCACCCCTCCATCCCCTGCTTCACTCTCCAGGTGCCCCATATGAAGACCAAGCCGCCCAGCAGCCACATATGTACAGGGAGCCTAGGGCCAGACCATACATGATCTGAAAAAAAAAAAAAAAAACTATTTTAAAACTTTTATATGTCATTGGCTATAAAATCTTAAGGATAGCCTGGAGATGGTTGCTTTGCAAAACAACCTTTGTCCAGTAAGTTTAAATGGCAGATGCTAGCATCTTTAGCTATTGCTGTTCGTCTTCACAAACATTTGGTATAAGCTCTACCCCAGATACCCAGTGACTTTGATGAACACATGTGTATACATGAGCTCATTCCACATAAAATCTAAGAATTGAACTGAGAGCCCAGGTTTTTTGAAGCAAAGCTGAAAGCCATGTTTTCTATGAAGGTTTTTGTATATGTCCCTGAACGGTCTCTGTTCTGTTCCCTCCCTCAAGTTTTACCTTGTGTTGTTTTTTTTAGACCCTCTAGAGTACATATTTCTTTCTCAGGGTGAACAGTTCAGTTTTTATCTTGGGATTGTTCATACATTGAGCAAGAATTTTTTTTTTTAAACACACACCTAGAAGCGACAGAGTCATGGTAACAGCATGTAGAATATTGAGGACAAGAAGATGAAGAATAGAGTTTCTAATTTGCCATTAAAATAGGAAAGAAATGTCTATTTAGGGAAATGTCAGGCTGTCTATGTGGACTTCAGTGATAGACGGGCTTGAGGTTGTGGAAATAGTAGAAAGTAACCAGAGAATTTGCTATTATTCTGCAGTAATAGTTTCATTTAGCATCGTGTGTTCCTCGGATCTTGTTGAAGCAAAAAGAATAACTAAAATCTAACCTGGGCTTTTCAACCTGTTAGTAGGGAAAATAAAGTATTTTATTTCACATTTAAATCCCTGATAGAATTTTAGGTAATGATGAAAATGTTCGACATTTACACACATTGTCCAAGATTGCAACTAATCACATATGGCTATTACATACTTAGACTGGATTGGTATGATGTGTGATCAAAGTTTGATTTTTTTGTTTTGTTTTATTTGAGTAAATATGCATGAAGATTAGAAAAACTATACTATATAGTGGTGTCTATGCTTTTGTCTTGAAAACAGAGCTAAGATTAATTGGCATTTTTAATTCTTTGAGTGGTGGTCGAGCTATACAAATAGCATCATCCCTAGGATGATGCATCATCCCTAGCATCATCCCTATTGTACAATAGGAAGAACCACAGCATTGCTAGTCTTCGTATGTTGTACCCTTTTGATAGACTGATAATGGCATCACTGTAGGCATCTGTAAGTCTGAGGACACACGGTCTAGTTAATGGCATTCTCAGCCAGACTTTCTAGAACAGTAAGTGAGGAGCAATAAAAGATGAGTCTAAGGACACTTGAGTTCAAATTGTGACTTTTCCTCTTCTATAATATGTATCTATCAAATAAGTGGTCTAGGCTGTCACACTGTAAAGATACATGAGGCAAAGTACCTACCCTAAGAAGTCAAAAGAAAAATAAATAAATATCAAGAGCACACACAAACATCTCAATACATAAACGTTCTAATCATTGAAGAATAAACAAAAACTGACATAATGTACAGTATTATGTACAGTAAGGGCTTTCTCTAGCCCTTCTCTAAGGACTTGGAGAAGGATCTTCAAGCAATGAAAACAGTCGTTATAAAATCCTGAGGCCCAGCTGATAAAGGCCTGAGGTGCAGACGGGAAGCAACTGGAGAGGAGTAAACTAGGGAAGCAGATGGTGAGATGAGGTAGCACGAGTAGCCTGAAGCCAGATGAAGAGGGCTATGTAGGCCAATTGGAAGCTAGCGGGAAGGCAGCCAAAGGAGTCTTCTAAAATAGGAATCAAGCCATTTCAGCATCTGCAAATTTCTTCACATTATAACTGACACAAGATGTGTGACCTTGGACACGTTACTTACCTTCTCAGTACTCTGAGTGCATCACATAAAAGGTTGTAACTCTACCCACTTTGAATGGCTGGCATAGCAAACATTTAGTACAGTGACTCCTTAGTCATTGTACTAATGAACTGTTAAAAACTGGAAATTTTATGCATAATATAAAAAATAAATGAAGTAAAAAAGAGCATAGCATAATTATAAACAAAGTCTCTACTCGCTCTACCATCAGAGTAAGAGAGGGGCTTTGGAGTCTTAGCAGCAGGATAACCGAGTATCAATGAAGAATTGGTTCTAAGTACCAAGGATCAAGGAATTTATCTCTAATATTAGGCAATATGCTTTCACCTTAAAAATTACTTTCACTAGTGTCACGTAATAATATTGCTAGTCTTAGGAGAAATGACTAATTTCTATAATTTATTGACAGCCTAAAATATCATTGAACTAACTCAGTCTTTTTCATTTCATTCTAGCCTTCTACTTAATTGAATTTCTTGGGGAGTAAATCCTGCAGAGCCTTGCTGGCCTTCTGTGCAGGTAACAGTGCACACTAAAAGGATATACGTGGTCTGTCCTGAATTTGAGACATTGTACAATTGGTATGAGTCACCAAGGAAGAGCCTTCACTGCCAGGTATCTTTATGGTGCACTGATGGGTAGCAGGCTTTGCCACACGGAGCCTAGAGTACCTTCACTTTTTACCGATAAAGAGCTGAAAAAGGAAAACAATAGTTCAGTCAAGACTATTGGTGAGAAATGCTAGTTGACCTGCACCACCCTGATTTCCTTTTCTGGCTGCCTCTCTGTTCAGTAGTTTGCTGCCTGAGGTGACCCATTTCCCTGAAAGCTGTTTTGCTGGAGCATCCTTTTTTTTTCCTGTTCTGTTTAGAAATTAACCCACAGAAAGATTAAAAAAAAGACATAAATTATGCTCTTTCGCAGTGACTTTTACATGACTTACTGGCATCAGAAACAACCAAATGACTTCTATCCACCTAGTCGTTTTTCAATAAATAAGAAAAGCCTGCCCAGAACTCTCTCACAAGAGAGCCCTACCAGAAGCAGGTACGTTTCAAGAACAAGTAACATCAGCTACTGTTGACTCAGAACCTTCTATGCTCTAGGCACTAATGTATATCAAGTAGTTTAAGTTCCATAGCTTAGTAATGGAAGTATTCTAGTACTCGTTTTTCATGGGAGAAATAATTCCTATTCAAACATAACAGAAGCTCTTTCTCTCTCTTCCTCTCTCTGTTCCTCCCTTCCCCTTGTGTGTGTGTGTGTGTGTGTGTGTGTGTGTGTGTATGCATGAAGTTGATAAATATAGATTCAAATGAACTTTCTTTCTTTTGTTTAATTCTAATTCCCTGCTCACATATCTAGCCCCAGGTTGTGTTTCTCAAAAATAGTGAAAGAGGGAAAGCAGGAGGATTTAGAAAGTAAATAAAGAATGTAATGGTCTCCACTCACCACAGTTAGGATCTAGACATATTTTGGGGTCTCTCTCTCCCACTCTCATACATAATTATTTTCCCATTTATTTATCTGTTTATTTACTCACTCACTTTACAGCCTGATGGCCTCTCTCCCTTCTCTCCTCCCAGTCCCATTCTCACACCCTCTTTCTCCAATCCCCCTCTTCTTTTCAGAGAAGGGGAAGTCCCCAAGAGGTACCAATCCATCCTTGGATACCTTAGGTCACAGCAGGGCTAAGTGCATTCTCTCCCACTGAGGCCAGACAAGGCAACCCAGCTAGGGAAAGGGACCTACTGGTAGGCAACAGAGTCAGAGACAGCCCCTACTCCCATTGTTACAGAACCCACATCATGACCAATCCGCACACTGGCTACATATATGTAGGTGTCTAGGTCCAGCCCATACATGCTCTTTGGTTGGTGTTTCAGTCTCTGTGAGCCTCCATGGGCCCAGGTTAGTTTACACTGTAGGTCTTCTGGTGGTGTCCTTGACCCCTCTAGTTCCCTCTATTTTTCCTCCCACTCTTCCACAAAGCTCTCCTAGTTTAGCCTATTGTTTGCCTGTGGGTCTCTGCATATGTTTCCATCAGTAGTTGGATGAAGTCTCTCAGAGGACAGTTGTGCTAGGCTCCTGTCTACAAGCATAGCAAAGTATCATTAACAGTGTCAAGGGTTGGCTCTCTCCCATGAGGTGGTTCTCAGGTTGTGCCAGTCATATTACCCATAAAGTACAAGCTAATCATGTTACAATCCATAGACCCAAAGAAGCCCAGGAGGGCCCAAGGGAGGATTCATGAATCTCACTCAGAAGAGAAAAAAGAATAGACATCTGAAGTAGATGAAGGGAGGGAATTGGTAAGAGAAAGGGTGGGGAGGGTCACTGGGTTGGGGATCAAGTATGGGGAGTGGGGAGGGAAGAACCAGAAGGGAGAACAGAAATAGGTTGGGGGTGAGGGGACATCTCTGAGACAAGAGAGGCTCCTGGAGTCTATAGGGTGAATCTAGCTGAGACTCCTATCAGTGGAGGTATGGAACCTGAACTTGCCAGGTGAGACTTCCAGTGAAGGGAACGGGACACCACCCCACCCATAAAACCTTTGACCCAAGATGTGTCTAGCCAACAAGAAATGTAGGAGTAAAGATGGATCAGAGAGTGAGGGGATGACAAACAAATGAAGTTTCTTAAAGAATGCATGCTTTCTTCTATGCCATGCTTCTTCACTTATATGTGGCTCTGTCAATTCTTAGCCATATACTTTTGAAATAATTACAGTTTGAGAGGAATTCATGAAAGAAGAGATGTCAGTTAGCTTTCTGTTACTTAAACATCTGAAAGAAACAACTACAAAGGCTGAAGGTCTACTTTGACTTTGTTTTAGATGCTTTAGTTCATGATTGATTGACTCTGTTGCTTTGGGTGAAGGAATAAACCATGACGGGAGCCTAGAGCAGACAAAACTGATTACCACATGCCCAAGGACTGAAAGATATAAACAGGAAGTGGCTGAGGCCCCATAATCCTCTTTGATAGCATGTTTCCAGTGAACTAAAGAAGTCTGACTAGGCCCCATTTCTTGAAACTTCCATTACAACCCAGTAGCACCAAGCTAGGGACCCACATCTGTAATAAAAAGACCTTTGAGGGACATTCTAGATCCAAAGTACAGCACTGCACTCCACCGCATCAAAAATGCATCAGGGGTTCCCAAAGCCTCCACTGTTTTGGTGGTTTTCTAAAATACAGATAAAAAGTCTTCCCTGAGACGCAGGAAAAAATCATATAATGAACCATTCTAAGAACAAATTATAGGCTACGCATTTCCAGTATTAAGTGTAAAAGACACAAGGTAAGGCCATCTTCATTCTGAAGTGTTTGTCCAGCTTCCAAAACACGAAAGTTGGAGGTGGGATCCCAAGAGCATGTAAAGTCCCATGTCTACAGATTTTCTGGTCGTAGCCCACACAGTAATCATTTTGTTTTTTGGTGCTTGGCTTAGCATTGTACTTGCAGTTTCCCTGAGCAAATATTACTCACTGCTGACATTTCTGTCTTTCTGGAATCTGCACTGAAGTTTAACAGCTGGTCCATCATTCTAGCAAAGGTTGCTTGAAGGGCTTTCAACCAGGTGGGACCCACACTTCTGAACTATATTAACCAGGTGGTCAAAAGACTGTGGATACCATACTTACCGCAGGCCTTGACAACAAAAAAAAAGGAACAAGACTCCTGTAGGGGAAGGAGGCATGAAAGCTAACACAGGACTTTGTCAGTGCTTACAGATGCTTACAGAATATGCATTGGGCAGAAATTGCAAAGGTTTGAAGTTGAATTCATAGTTTGTATGTAAACCCTTTAAGTCTTTGCTGGCATTTAAGCAAAGAGCCAATCATCAATTAAAGTTTGGCCCATTAAAGTTTTGGCTCACTTTTCCTGTGTTAGGAATTGTTTTTTCTCTCAGCACTGGGATTCCATTTGGCTTGAATCTGTGTGGGCTCTGAGCATGCTGTCACAGTTTCTGTGAGCTCATATGCGCAACAGTCCTACTGTGTTTTTGAAGATACCGTTTCCTTGGAGTCATCATCACCTCTGGCTCTTACGATCTTTTCACTTCCTTTTCTTCATTGTTCCCTGAGCCTTGAAGAGAGGGATTTAGGAAGTTATCCTATGTTATTTTTAAAGAAAATCCCAAACATTCGATAAAGACTCAGGAGCCATATGCTAGGGTGAGAGTCTATTAGTTCAGAGAGGCAGAGAAAGCAGCCTTCCTACACTACCAACGTCCCAGAAAGAAAAAGCCCCATCTCCTTCTCCACACTGTCTTAAAAACATTTTAAACTGAACGTCCCTCCTTTCTACTTCCTTTGTGTCTCTCTATCCATCCTCTGGACCTCTTCTCACCCTTTAAGTTTTTTTTTTCTTTGTTCATTCACTGTCAACTGTTTGTTTGCTCTGCCTCTTTGACTTTATTTAATCCTGTTTACAGAAAGCTCTTGGATTAAATGTGTGTACTAGGGTTGAGCCATACCATGAGTAGAAACAATAGGTTTTTCTAGTACTCAATCTCAGGGTTCACAGTGTAATCAAACACCCCGAAACATTCCATTTAGTAGTGAGTGCTCCAAAGTCTGTAACTCTGTAGATTGTCCAGTTGTGAGTCTCCATGTTAATTCCATCCACTGCAAGAAGCTTCTCTGATGAGGTTTGGGTGAGGCACTCACCTATGGGTACAGCAATATGTCATTAGCAGTCATTTTATTGCTATGTTCCTTTAGCAGAAAAATGGTATTAGATTTTACTTAGGCCCAAGACTCTATTCAGGTTCTTGGAAATGGTAATAGTGTCAGATATGGGTTCCATTTTATGGAGTGGCTCTCAGCACACTTTTAAAAAAAGTGGTTGGTTACTCCTGTAACATTTATACCACTATTGCACCTGCACATCTTGCAAGCAGCTCACTTTTGTAGGTCACAGGGTTTGCAGATTACAGATACTGATGATTATTTTTCTCTTCTGGTAGTTTGCAGAATACATTCCAGTGCCAGGAATGCTAGCCAGTACAGATGAAGCTTCCAGATAAATACCAGCTCTACTCCTCTGTGTTCAACAACATAAGCAAATGACGTCTTCAGCAACAGACCTTATCATCAAGTTGTGGAGAAAAATCAAAAGCCTTGGCAATAGCCTGTGATGTTTAGGGGTTCCATGAGCCCTATTTGGCTGATGACTCTACAAGGTGTAACCAGTTCCTGGTACTGGAGGTTTCACATGGAAGCATAGCTGTGTAGTTGGGGTATTGTCTCCTCTATCATTTGGTATCTCTATTTACATTCCTTTCATATATGTATATATTTTAGGAAGGTTAAATTGTATAAATATGTAAGTTTTTACATTTAGAAGAGATAATTAAGTTATAGTGATGTTTATCTGTGTAGAATATACGAATGCTTATACAGGTTATCATTATAACTATTAATAAAAGTATTTTGTAGCTATGAGTGAAGAACAAAGGACAATAAAAGTTTCTATTAAAAAATAGAAGTTTCAGGCAAGCATAGTTTTAGTTAATAAGCAAAATAACCTACCAGAAAATGATCATACATCAGACATTATGGGTGAGCTGTTGGGTGGAGAATTTAAACTGCTGTTGTAAGGAATCTCAACAAGCTTCAAGAAAACATCAAGAATAATTTACTCTTCTGACAGACACATTCGACAGATAGAAGAAAGTAATTAGACAATCAGGAATCTTTGAACTGATTCTTTCAGCAAAATTAAAAAAGTGTTACAAGACGTTAATAGCCAAAATTTATCAAGCAGAATAAAGAATTGCTGAGCTCAGAGGAAGTCTACTTGAAAACACCCATTTGGAAAAAGCCAAAGAAAACAAAATGAAATGGGGAAATTAAAGTGTGTATATACTTTGGGCCAGGGCAGACATTTGTGTTATTGGGGTTCCAGAACGACTTGAAAACATGAGAGGGATAGAAAGCTTATCTAAAGAAGCAGCAAAAACTCCCCAACTAAGACGAGGATATAAATACTCAGGTAAGGTTCAAATGTCACTGGTGAGATCTAGCAAACAAACCTACTTTAAGACATTTTGTAATCAAGCTCTCAAAGCTGTGAGATTCTCAAGAGAGCAAGAGAAAAACACACAAAAGTCCCAGTTCTCCTGACAGCAGGCTTCCCAGAAGCATTACAGGCTAGAAGAGAACAACATGGGGTTTTCAAATTACTGAAGAAAAAAGAAAGATTATGTGTCAAGCAGGAATACCATATCTACCAAAGCTATCAATAGGAAATAAAGGATATATAAAGACATTTTCAGACAAATAGATAAAAAATTTATCCTCGTCAGGCCTTTCCTAGAATTGCTAAGGGGAGCTCTTAATTTGAAGATTAGTGTTAATAAGGAAGAACACAGCGGAAGGCATAAAACTACACAAACACTCAGATTACTACAGTGTTTCGAAACCATGATTGACCACTTAGACCGTTAGAATGAAAACTAGACAAATGACTCAAAATAATGACATCAGAACATTAAAAGACAAGTGATATAGAAAGATGAAAAACATGATATCAAATAATTATAATATGGGGCACTAGAGTAAAAACATTGACTTTTTATTTTTAAGCGTATGTTATACAAAGAAAAAAGTTTCATTATGACATTTTTATACGTGACTGTAATGTACTTTGATCATATTCTCCACTTTCCTAACACTGTCCTGCCTTCTCTCCAATGCTCCTCTTCTGTTTCTACATCTCTAGTAGCTGCTCCTTAGTTCTCTTAGGGATTCTGCACAGGAGGGGAAGGGATGGTTATCTTTGGGAGGTGGCTTATTTTGCTTAACATTATAATCTTTAGTTTTATCCATTCTATGTCATTTGAGAAGGGTATGTTTAGTTCATTTGTCTATGCATTAACTGGGACTTTTGAAACATATATATAATATATATTATATAATATATATATATATTATATATTGAATTAATAATAATTAGAATAAAACAGTGGCAGTTGCTTACTCTCAAAATACTACGCTGCCAAGTCAGTTTCTTTTCTGAATTCTAACACAAATGTAGTAATTTCCCTTTTATCTCTTTTTGTGGATAGTAGCCAAAAGCCCAAACATGTTTTCCTTGGCTCTCTGGGTTGTCTGAACATTTCTCTGAAGACTCCTTTCCGTCTCTCTTGCTGACCATTCCTGTTTTTTGTTTTGTTTTTGTTTTCTGTCATTGTTTTTTTTTTTTTTTACCTTAGCCACAAAGGTTTGGCTATCTCTTGTCCTCTTGGCAATCTCTCTTGTGCTGGCCTGTTGTTTTTCATACTTTAATAGTTTTTAAACTTAAAAAATAAAAAAGGAGGATTGTACCATCTGCCTATAGAGATACTGTGACTTCTTTCTTTTCAATTGAAATCCACTCTACTCTGTTTTTAAGTGTTGCTGTGTCTAAGATTTCAAGCTTTATCTGCATACTATAGTAAATGTACCCACCAGTGTCTTATTCCTGATTTTAGACTACATATTTTGGTTTCATTTGGTTTGTCATGTATGACCTTTATTGAGGTATGATCCTACTATTTATAGTTTCTTCAGGGCTTTTATTCAAAGGGAAAGTTGAACATTTTCAAAACTTTGTGGCATCCATTGAACTAACTGTTTAAATTTTGCTCTGATTCTAGTAAGTGCTTTATTATGTTTATTTGCTTTTAAACAACAAAACATCCATGCATTCTTGGTAAGAAATGAACTTTTTAATGATGTGAGCTTTTCTATGTGATGTTAAATTCATTTTGCAAGAATCTCTTGAGGATTTTTTTGTAGTTACACCCACTGGGGAAAATGGTATGCAGTTTTCTTTTGTTGTTGTTGTGCCATTGTTCTTCTTTTTCTTCTTTTTAATCAGGAAAAAAGAAGCTTCATAAAATGAACTTTTATGCATTATTTCCTTTTCAATTTTATGTGGTACTTGGAGGAACATTGGTGTAATTTTTCAAAGCATAATATAATTCAGGAGAGCACTCACCTGGTCTTGAGATTGCTGGGAGAGTTACTGATTCTCATTATTTGTTATGAATCTGTCTGTTTATACCTTTATGATTCCATTCACATGTCTCTAGAAATTTTTCCATCTCTTCTAGATTTTCCAATTGATTGGAGTATGTTAGCTTTCAAAGTATTCCTTAAAGATCATTTGGCTTTCAGTGTGATATCATATATTTTAATTTTAATATCTAATTATAAAATTAAAATATAATATCTAATATTTAATTTTATTACTAAAAGTATTAATTTGGAAGGATCCTCTGTTTTGTCCATTTTTCCAATCTTGTGTATCTTTTTGAAGAACGCACTTTTTGCTTTATTGATCCTTGATACTGTTCTTTTGTTTCCATGTCATCAATTTGATCTTTGAGTTTTATTATTTATATCCCTCTACTTATTTGGGGTTTGGCTAGTCCTTGCTTTTTCAAAAGCCCAAGTTGCAGCATTAGCATTATTTGTGACCTCTCTGATTTCTTTAAATATTTTATTTGTTATCATGGGGGAAGACATTTGTGTCACAGAGCACAAGTGGAGGTGAGCATACCCTTTGTGGAGGAAGTTTGCTCTTTCTACCTTTATATGCATTCCAGGAATCATACTCAGTTATTAGGCTTGTATTGTCAGACAACAAATTTCCTAACCTGATCAGCCATTTCACCAGTCCTAATTTTTAATATGAAGAATTATGGTTATAAACCTCCACTTCAGAGTCACTTTATTGGTATTCTGTAAATAATAGTAAGTTCTGTTTTTGTCTTCATTTGATTCTATGTAACTTAATTGTTATTTCCAGTTTTGTTTTTTTTTTTTTTTAAATAACCTACTGGTCATTCAAAATTATACTTTTCAGTCTCCAAGTCTTAGTATGTTTGTATAGTTTCTCATGCAATTATTGATTTCTAATTTCATTCCATTATTTGCAATTGTGTACAGAATTATTATTTTGTGGTTATTAAGACTTGCTTTCAGGGAGGCAGGCAAATCTCTGTGAGCTAGAGGCCAGTCTGGTCTACAAAGCAAGTCTAGGACAGCCAAGGCTACTCAGGGAAATCCTGTCTTGAAAACAACAACAAGAAAAAGACATATTTTATGGTCTAAAATGTGATGTACTTTTGAGAAAGCTATTTGAGCTTCTGTGACTAATATTCATACTACATCTGTTGAATGGAATGCTCTATAGATGCCCAGTAAATCCATTTCATTAAAGTACAGTTTAATTCTGAAGTTTTTACTATTTTTTTGTTTGAATAATATATCTGTTGAGAGTTGGTGTGAAAACCTCCTATGGTTATTACATAAGTGGAGACAATTTTTCTTCAATAAATTGTGTTGGAAAAATTGGATAGCCACTTCAAGAATATTGAAACTAAATCCCTGTCTCTCATCAATTATGAAATTTAACTCAATGCAGATTAAAGAATTAAATGTGCACCTGATGCTCTAAAATTACTACAGGAATACAAGGGAGAAATATTTTAGAACATTGGAATGGAAAGGTTATTTGAACAATACTCCAAAAGTACAAGAAATAAAAACATAGACAAATAGAGTTTTATGAACTAAAAAAGCTTCTGAAGAGTAGAGAAAGCAGTAAATAATGTGAAGGGTTAAACTACAGAATGAGAGAAAATATTTTAAAATTATGTGTCTAGTAAGACATTAACAAAATTAAAATTCAATAACATGATAATCAAATATCTCAATTAAAAATGGGAAACAAGTTAATATGTAAATTTTTTAAATGAGGACATATAGAAGTGAATGGTTTATGAAAAATGTATAATATCACTAAACAGGAAAGTGCACTTTTTAAAATTTTTAAAACATTTTATTATAAAAGAAATACAAATAACAAATGAAATGTCAAGAAGAGGCAAATTCACTCATTTACTGCCATGCCCTCCTATTATAGTCACAATTGGTATCCTGACTGTCAACTTTTACAGTCATCTATGACCACATTCTAATTCTCTTGTGTCAATTTCCTCACTGTGGCATTTCATCTGTACCATTCGAGGATACCTGTCTATTGACTACAGATGTGAAAGTCTGCATGTAACTACACTGTCTCTGATAAGAAAGTTCTAGCCTAAATGCTCTATATTTGCAACCACTATACATTTCCAACTGAGAAGGCTTTATTCTTTTTTTACTCTTTCAAACAAGTATGCTTTTATTTATTACACTTTATTCACTTTATATCCCCCATAAGCCCCACCCTCCTCCCCTCCTGATCCCACCTTTCCTCCCCCTTCTTCACCGCATGCCCCTCCCCAAGTCCACTGATAGGGGAGGTCCCCCTCTCCTTCCTTCTGATCTTAGTCCATCAGATCACATCAGGAGTGGCTGCATTGTCATCTTCTGTGGCCTGGTAAGGCTGCTCCCCCCTCAGGGGGAGGTGATCAAAGAGCAGGCCAATCAGATTATGTCAGAGGCAGTCCCTCTTCCCATTACTATGTAACCCACTTGGACACTGAACTGCCATGGGCTACATCTGTACAGGGGTTCTAGGTTATCTCCATGCATGGTGTTTGGTTAGAGTATAAGTTTCTGGGAAGACCCCTGTGTTCAAATTTTCTGGTTCTGTTGCTCTCTTTGTGGAGTTCCTGTCCTCTCCAGATCTTACTATTTCCCACTTCTTACATAAGATTCCATGCACTCTGCCCAACAGTTGGCCATAAGTCTCAGCATCTGCTTTGATAGTCTGCAGGCTTTATTCTCAAAGAAAGCTTGTAAATTGGGACTCCTTGAGTCAATCCTAACTACCTCTGAGATAAAAGACAAAGCAGGCAGATGGACCTCAAAAATCCAATCTTTCAGGAATAGAATCAGCACCAGGAAGGACAGCTGTTATCTCCTAAGAGAAATATTCTGAGGGTCTGGCAACATAAATCCATCAGTAAGTTTATAGTAGACAATCACAGAATCTGACTCCACTGTGGCCAAAGTAAAAAACATCGGCAGTTCCGGGTCACTTTGCAACTTCTGAGGTGCCTTCAAGATTTCCCTTATCTTGCTATGGCCGAGGGAAGCAGAAATGGGTACAGGGACCACCATCTGTAGCCCTTCTGCTTCTATCTCAGTGCCAAGGAGGCAGATGAGTTGTAGTTCTGGTAATCTGACACAGTTTACTTCATGCCAACTTTTGCTCTCCATGAGATCTAGGTAAACCAAGAATGCTATGTAAACTTGGGTGGCATCTCCTAGACCTAATTACATCATCTCTAAGTACTTAAGGTGTGTCTTTATCCAGGTGACCTCAGGAGCCTATGTGTGGGTGCCGCCCTCGCCACCTCGAACCGGACCAGGGCCAGGGCCGCTACAGCCTGGGGTGCACTTGGAACCCAGGAAAGTGCAATTTGATATCACCAAATTTACTGAAAATGTCTAACAACAAGAACAAGAACATCAACCTTAAATCCTCTACAATGACAGATGTTGATGAAGATGTGTAGAAATGGAAACCCTTTCACACTCTTTGTGGATATCTAAATTAGCTCAACCATTATGGAAAAACAGTGCAGTGTTTCATCAAAAAGTTAACAGCAAAGGACCCTCCATCCTACCAAAAGAACGCTTGCTCAACCATGTTCATAACCGCTTTATTCTTATTAGCCAGAAACTGGAAAAAACCTAGATGTCCCTCAGTCGAAGAATGGATAAAAAAAAAAAAAGTGGTACATTTACATAATGGGGTATTACTAAGCTGTTAAAAAATAACATCATAAAATTTTCAGGCAAATGGATGGAACTAGAGAAAAAATATTTTAAGTGCGGTAGTTAAAATGAAGAATAATCATGTTACAATTCACAGACTTAAAGAGGCTAACTAACAAGGAGGGCTCAGTGGGGGTTGGGCACATGGATCTTCCTGAAAACAGGAAATAGAATAGATGTTGTGGGTGGACTGGGGACAGGTAGGGGTGGGAACAGGAGGGATCAGGTGAGATGGGAGAGAGTACTGGGAGAGATGACTCGAACTGGAGGAACTTTTGGGGACAAGGTAGAAAGTTAGTGCAATAGAAACTCCCAGGAATCTACAAGAGCTACTCGAGCTAACACTCCCAGTAATGGGTCATGTAGAGCCTGAATTGGCCACCTCTTGTAATCAGGAAGGACTTCTAGTAGAGGGATCGGGACACCAACCAAGCTACAAAACGTTTCACCTACAATTTGCCCTGCCTGCAAGATGTGCTGGGGTAAGGGTGTCACAGAACTTGTGGGAGTGGCCAACCAATGACTGGTCCAACTTGAGACCCATGCCAAGAGAGGGATCCCATGCCTGATGCAGCCTGGAGGGCCAGGACCCCGATGCTGGATAACCCAGGGACCTAGGATAAAACCAAACACGACCAGAAAAAAAAAATTGACAGAGCTATCATATGCTTTAGACAAAGAAAATAGAATCAGTATTTTAGAGACATCTGCATTCATATGATTATTGTAGCACTATTTAAAATAGCAAAGAAATGCAAAAAAAAATTAAGTATCCACCAATACCATTAGTGAATAGCAGGAATATGGTACCTATATATCTTGAAACACCATCTAGCCATGGAAAACTATAAAATTCTCTCATTTATAGAAATCTGAGTTGAGCTAATGATCAAATTAAATAAATTAGGCAGATTGACACAAGTACTAGGTGGTTATTCTAACATAGAAATGTAAAGAGTTTATTTCAAAGCATTCAAGAGTAGAATGATGGTACTCAGAGACTGTGAAGTAGGAGAGGCATTGGGACAATTTAATTAGTGTGTCTAAGTTATATTTAGTAATAAGAAAGTCTAGTGTGCTATTGCACAGTAGGATAGCCATTGATTACAGCTAATGAACTGTGCACTGCATAAGGCATGAAGAAAAGATTTCAAAATATTTTCTCCATAAAGAAATAAATTGTTGAAGAAATAGATAAGTTTAACTTGATCTGAACATTGCACAATGAATATATCTACTAAAATACTGCAGACATCCCATACAAATGCATACTTTTGTCTTGTGGATCAATTAAAGGTACATTTAGGGCTAGAGATGTGGCTCAGTCAGTAACATATTTGCTATACGAACATGAGAACCTGCTTTCAGAACCCCAGAACCCCATAAAAGCCATGCATGGCCCTATGTGTCTAGAATCCCAGTGCTGTGAATCTCGAGACAGGCAGATTCTGGAGCTCACTGGGTAGCTAGCCATCCTAGCCAAATCACTGAGCTCAAGGTTCAGCTAGAGACCTGTATCAACAAAGATGAGGTGGAAGAGTGCTTGAGGAATACATTCAATGTCAACCTATATGCATGTACACACAGACACCTACATGTACACTTTCACACAATCACACAAACCACAAACACACACACACCATAGATGCATAAAACTAAGTTAATTTAAATAAAATAGATTGTCAAGTCAATGTCACATTGTGTATATTTCATTTTCTCCAGATAATGAAAAAATCACTAAATTATTATTAAAAAGGGAAAGTAAAGAAACCAACACAACAACAAACCCACAAGTATGCCAACAAGTTTTAGGGAGCTAATTCCAGATGACTTCTTTGTACATAGAAAATGAAATGACTATTAATTCTCCAAGAGCACATATTCTGTATAAGACATATTCAGAGTGAGTTCGCACCTGGAGAGTATTCATTTGAGGACATATCTTTTCACAACCTGCTATGGTAGTAAGATGTTTCTACAGATCAATGCAGAAATTGAAGGTAAGGAAGACACCTTTAAGCAATCAGGGTGTCTGTGTGTGGCTAATGTGCAATGAAATTCTCTGGCCCAGCTGCCCACCCATAAGAAATTTCAAAGGTTGGATCTTAGGGACAATTTCTGGAAGCTTAGAAACAGTGGCAGGGACATGTCCAAACCTTACCCATCACACTGAGAGAAAACCAAATGACGGTCTTATTAGTATAGAAAAATCTATCAATCTTAAACTTTAAAAGGAATTTTATTTTTGTCTTCCATTGTGTGTATATGCTGTGTACAGCTGAACGTGCTTTTGACATTTGACAGAAGCCAGGAGAGAGAATCAGGTTCCCGGGAACCAGAGTTACAGACAATTATAAGTTGCCCAATTTTGGTGCTGGGAATTGAACTCTGAACTTGTGTCCTTTGCAAGAGCAGTACACACTCTTAACAGCTGAGCCATTTCTCCAGCTCCTCAAATTCCAAATGTTTGAAGTCTTGACTTGAGATAACAAGAAAACAGAAAATATGTTCTGTTGTAATGCATCACACACTGAACCCGATTAGATGAGGACAATGGAATAGCAAACTGTGAACAGAAAAATGAGGAGGATGTTAGATAGATGGAGAAGAATCTGGTCCATCAGAAAGATGGAGAAGCAGGACTAAGAGGAGGCAGAGCTGGAGATGTAATAGGCTCAGAACTAGGGGACACAGAAAAGGAAACTATCCTTTTAAAATGAAAGACGATATTTAGAATTATGATTATAATAATGCCTACGCTAAAGGAGGGGGGAAGAAGAAAAGAGTAAGGAGAAAAGAGGAAGGAAGCCTTTGGAGAGAGAGAAAGAATTGAGATACTGAAGAAGGAAAGAAAGAAAATGGCTACACCAACCTCAGGCGCACTAACTAATGTTGCTGGGTGTTCAGAATAATCATGGAGACAACAAGAGTAACTTTTTTGCTTGTTGTTTTGTTCTGTTTTGTTTTGTTGAGAGACATTCTCTGGCTGCCCTGGGTCTCGCTATGCAAGCCAGGTTGGCTGCAAACTCACAGAGATCTGCTTGCTTCTGGGACTAAGGGCATTTGCCAGCACACTTGGCTTAGGGAATGTTTTATAGGACAGTATGGTATGGCTGGCTCTGTCCAGTATTTTATTACTCCAAATAGAGGGGAAAGAAGGACAAACATAGCAGTCTTTTTCTCATATGTGAGATGGGTGTGTGTTGAGAGGTTCTCTAATGAGTAAAACTTGCAGAACACACACAGTCATGCACACAGATTTACTAAATCATCTTATATGGAGATAGAATGTTGGCACACAGCTGAGAGCCCAAGAACTCAGTCCTTGAGTCTGAGTGCCTCAGCACTTGGGATAGTCTCACACTGGCTACCTCACATGGAGAGACCAACATCCCTGGAACTTCTCAGCCTGTGAGGCTGGGTATCTCCGAGTCCCCAACCTGGTACTGAAAACCTGCAAAGTCCTTAGAGTACCACTGGTCCTTAGTCAAGGAGGGAAGTGTGGAAACACAGGCTCTCTCAGGAAAGGAAACAGCAGCGGCAGCAGGTCAAGCAACTCAGCCCCAAGGGGGAAGGCTAAGCTCAGGTGAATGCTTCTCTTCTGTGTTTCCCCCTTTTACCAGGCTGTTATCAGAAGTTCCTATCCATACTTGAAGCAGGTCTTCCCACATGAGCTAAGGCAGTCAGGACAATGTCTGCCTGTCATCATCTGCATGTAACTATTGATCCATCCACAAACAAGTGACATGAAAACACAAGGGGGAGAGGAGAGAGCAAATGAGAGCAATGGGTATGGGAACATGAGCAAGTAAAAATACATATGTGTGTGTGTGTGTGTGTGTGTGTAAAAATATCTAAAATGTTTACAGACTTATTAATTTATAAATGATTATTATATGTGCAAAAGTTTCATTGACCCTCCAGTATAAAATTTTCTACAAGTTTACTTTAATGTTTGGTTTTTATTCTAATTCAAGTTCATTATAATATCTTTCAGCTGATAAATAAACAAGATTACTCCAATGCTGGATGCTGGTACTGTTTCAGAGCAATTCATACATAGGATTTATATATATAAATTATATATATTAATACATGTATTAATATACATATATATAAATTAGTAAAAGCTACAGTTAGTTGTCATTATGAAATTACAGCAGAATGTCTTAAATGCTGAGTTGAACTATTTTTTAGAGGTGATTCAGGAATCCTTAGCTTGAAGGCAATGTTTTTGTTTTTGTTAAGGGTTATTTGAATGCTTATTTGTCATGTGAATAACTTGAACAATAGAGACAAAATAGGGAAAGTTCTAACCAGCAATATAATTTCTGGATTTGTGGGATTATTGATAACATTGAAATAAACCTGATTATTTTTAAGTCCAGAGACATGCAGGTTAACTCCCCTTCAGTCTGGAAGTCATAAGATGCTAATGGTCACTGAAGCTGCTTTGTGTGAGGTTCATGTTCTTATTCCTTCCAGAAATTTGTGATTACATTTACTCATTTTAAAATAATTTAAAAAAAGAAAAAAGAAAAAGTATAAAAAACAAAAAAATAATAATTTAAATTTATTTTGACGTATACAGTCATTTGCCTACATGCGTATCTGTGCACCACTTATGAGCGATGCCCACAGAGACCTTTAGAAAGCGTCAGATTCCCTGGAACTGGAGAGACAGATAGTTGTTGGCTGCCATGTGAGAGCTGGGGTTTGAACCCTGGTCCTCTTGATGAACCACGAAGGCACCTTCTATACCTTTTTATTTCATATATGCCCTTACTCCATGAAGAAGGGTTGAGAACTGGTGGGTAACCAGGACCTTTAGTCTTATTCCTCAACAGTCTGAATTAAAACAAAGTCAAAGACAGAGTGTTTTCTGAGATATGGATATGCAGATGCAGTCATTGGCACAGTTCTCTGCCATCAGCTCTGTTTACTGTGCATTCTTGACTGACAGTGTGGGTGATGCTATCAGTAAAGCGCAGAAAGAACGGGAGTGGAGGAGACCTTCCGAGGCAGCATCTCTGCTCCTCCAACGCTAGAACAACTGCTTGCTGACAACGAATGATGTGCTTCCGTTGGGGTGTCTTCTCAGACGAGTTGAACCATAAAAAGTATTCATCATGCTTCTAAGTAGAATTTTTTAAATGATTTTTTTTTCCTGTAGTTTAAAAAGCATCGATTGATGCAATTTTAAACTGGGATATACAAACAGTTACAAAAATAAGTCCATGTTAAAATTAAGACGTATTTTCTTCTGAATGTCTTTTTAATGAAACCAGCAGCTGGGTCAAACGTTTCCTTATGTAGTTATTAAATAAAATATGACCATATAAGTACCCAAATCAAACACAGTGAGCAGGGAAGTCCATCTCTCGATTCGCTCGAGGCTCCATGTTCAAGGCAATTAATTGCCTTTTAAATCTGGACCACAGAAATGTGTCTCCTTTGCTCTGAATGTTGCTAATTTTTTAAAATTCTTTGTGTCAGCAAATTAATTGAAACTATGTGTGTATACTGGATTACATTGAAATCACTGAGTATAAAAATGCTGCTGTTGCTTTTTAGCTTAAAATGTATGGCTTAGCAATTTAAAGCAAAAATTATGAAGTTGTTTATGGGAAAACTAAGCACGCTGTAAAAGCCACTAAAATAAAATATTTGAGATAAATTTAGTGGGAGAATTGAAACCCCAAAAGATTAGTTTAACAATCGAATTGCCTCACTTCAAGTCTTAAGAAGTTACATTGCATAATATACTAAATAATAAAATTCTTACTTTTTAAAACAAAATCTATACGTTGACCTTCTTTCACTTATTTTATACAGTCAAAGTATATGACTTTGGTCTGTAATGGCTCCGGAAGCTCAAGATAACCTTTAAAACTTACGTAGAACCTGGGTTTGTAGTTTCATGGAAAGAGTTTAAGAGTGAGTTGATATTCTATATAAGTTTTCCATTTTTTTAAATTAATTTATTTATTATGTAAACTGTGTTCTGCCTGAATGTACACCTGAACGCCATAAGAGGGCACCAAATCTCATTATAGATGGTTGTGAGCCACCATGTGGTTACTGGGAATTGAACTCAGGACCTCTGGAAGAGCAGCCAGTGCTCTTAACCTCTGAACCATCTCTCCAGCCCCAAATTTTCCGTTTTATTAAAATGGTGTTTGTATTGTAGTAGATAAGTAACAGGGTGTTACTTATCTCTAGAGTTTGTGCTTATAAACTCTGAAGTTAATACATTTGAACAACTTCATCTTGTATATATTCATTAACTTTTCAAAAAACTGTGACACAAATTCAACAAATCAAGCCATGTCAAGAACACTTTAACTTTGTCCCATTAAAATTATCGGCTATTTTAAACTGGTGTGTGTGTGTGTGCGCACGTGTGCGTGTGTGTATGTTTGTGACTGTGTTTCTAGATACTGGAGATCAAGCCAAAGGCCTTCTGCATGTTTGCTAAGTGCCCTACTGTTGGACGAAATCCCCTGCTAAAACACTGAAAAGATCACTTACTATATATAACTTTGTAACGTCATGAAAGGATGATTTGAAAAACATGTAATCACAGGATTATGGAGATTTTCTAAATGTTGACCTATTTCATTATACAGTATAAAGGAAGGAAGACAAACACTGTTTTTCTGTCTACTTCATCTGCACAATACTTCTGACAACAGATGCCCGTAGGCTTGCCCTAGACACCAAGCAATTCACTGGCCCACACCAGCTAAGAACTTAGAGTTAACCAAAGTTCTGTTACCACATACATGTATATCCCGTCAGATCACAGGAGTTGGGGGCCCCGACCTACAGGACTGCTCTCGCTTCATGTGATGCCCGTTTGCTGTTGCCATCTATGCGTTTGACTGATGGTCAGTAAGCCAGGCTTTTCACTCCCTACTCTTCAGGTTTTATTCATTTGCTCCGGCAGCATGTAGAACTAAGCTACACATATTACTTGTAAGTATTGGTTTATTATAGAGGACATTCCTGAGTATACAGATGAATGGCCAGATAAAGACATGCATAGGGCAAGGGACAGATGGCCATGTCTTTTGCAGGAGCAGCACCCCTTAGCAACATGCTCAGCACCTAAGAAATCTCTGGAATGGAGTCCTTCAGGGTATTATAGAAACCTCATAATGTTGGCATGAATGATTTAATGGGCTACTGGTGAATGATTCAACTTTCAGATCCTATAAGCTCCAGGAGGCTGGTGGGAGGGCGAAGCCTCCATCTTTAAGCATGCTTTGAGCATTCCTATGAGCAACGTCTCTCCTGAAGCAATCTAGGACCAACCATCTGCCCATTAGAAAAGGAAAGGCGATCTTACCACTTCAGAGGTTTAGAGAGCTTTAATAGTGAGGTGCCAAGAATTAAAGATCAAATGCATGTGCACTCATCCACATGTGTGAACACATACAACACACACAGCACTTATAAAATATACAACTCACACACAACATACAACACTTCTACACAGTTTGCAACATACATAACACACATATAACACACACGGAATGTACACAACACAAATATGCATAGGATATACACAATGCATACAACACATAAATTGCACACACAATACACATGGAACAAACACACAAACACATATACAACACATACATCATATAGCAAATGCTCCTGTCCTCTCTTGTCCTTGATTTCCTTTTCTGTGATTTCTGTTATCCAAGGTCAATTATGGCTAGAAAATACAAAATAGGTATTCTATAAATAAACAACTCATAAATTTTAAACGTTTTGCCATTCTGAGTACTGCGAGGCAATCTCTCTGTAACATACAGGACATGAATCATCCCTGTTTTCAACATAGTTCTGGTGCTCGCTTTATAGGCTCTTTAGTCATTAAGTAGAAAAAAAAAAAAAGAAAACATAGCACAGGCAGGGCCTAGTTCCCTGAAAGGTTTCAGACGTCCACTAAGGAGTCTGGAGTGTGTCCCCACCTAGATAAGAAGGGTCCCCTGGATCTTTTTATAGATCACAACATCACACACACTATATAAAAGTCATATGAGTTATTACCACTGATGTTGGGGGTTGATCTGATGCTTGTATTTTGATGGTAATTACTGGCCCTCAAGATACACCTATCCTTGTTGAGGATAATGTCTGCCTAAGACATTATATCTGATTGGTTGATTAAAAGGCCTAAAACCTGGGCAGGACAGGGTAGGCTTGGCTAAGGTTCCCAGGCGTTGGGAAGAGGAGAATCTCAGGAAGAACACAGACAGATAGATAGGAAGAGAGGAGGAAGAAGGACAACAGGATGGGGTAGCATGGATTAGTGTGGAGAATAAACCACTTGGACCAGGAGGAAGGACTCCAATAATGGCATGGAAAGGCCCAGTTGAAGAATACAAGCAAGTATTTATAGATTATGGATGGAAGATAGCCCAGATGAGGTTGGTTAAAGAGGATGTCATTAGGTGGGTGCTGGGAGTTAGACAGTGAGGTTAATGAGACAGCATAGGTGAAATATCTGCCCAGCCCAAGGCAGTTATAAAATTTAACAGGTGTCTGTGTCTTATTAATTATGATAGCAGGTTAAATAATACCACCATGATAATCATAGGGCAAATAATAAACATTAAATAGCCCAACACCAAATTTAATTCTCAACAACACACTGATCTCACCAAAACAGTTCTTTAAGAATTGAATTTGTCAAGTTCATGGAGGTATATGCATGTTTTCTAAAATCTAATTTTTACCTAAATTCTGATTTTATAATTGACAACAAATGCTGTCAGTTTCACTTTGAAGTGACAGGATTACTTTGTTCATTTTGGAGGAAATATCCGCCAGGCGTAGAGCTGCATAAGTGCAGTTTGTCTGTCAATTGCTCTTTCAATTTACAGTGATACTTCATGAATAAAGCCACTCACTTAACTCAGACTTAATCACTCTTCTTATGTTACTAGGAAACAGAAGTTTGTATGCATACTTTTCCTGACACCCAGAACATTAAGAAGAAAAATGCACAGAGTTTAGATGAAATAGATTTAACTTTTACTGCTTCATGAAGGACAAATAAGTGAAACAACTTCTAACGCTGAGTGCACACAAGTGAATTTAGGGATTTCTGGGACAACGTAGTGCTAGTGGCTTGCTTTGTAATCATCACCCAGTGATGTGTGTTATCCCTTCTTTTGTACTGACAATACAATGTGGAAAAAGGAAAACAAGAAACATCTGTCTTATAATGACAAAGCTTAACTTCACAGCCCCGTCATGGGTTTTGAGCATTGCTTAAAATTTGGAGGACTAAAATTTAAGATTCTCTGAGTGAAACATCATATTTAAACCACACAGAACACCAGGCTATCATAGAAACAGTAGCTACTGGTGGCTTATTTGAATATGTGTCATATGGGTCGCCACTGAAACCTGACATAGAACATTTGCACGGCAAGGCATGAGAAAGAAATATGGGTAGTAGCAACAGCAGAAAATGTGGTGAGTCAGTGAGGGGACGGGGAGGGCTTAGGTAATTACATGAAGGATCATTGGGTTGTCTAACACCTGTTTTTATATGCGAAATATGGAGTCGAGCTTGAGTCACAATGAGTTATTAATGTTAAAAACTTGGAAATCTGGAAAATGAAGCTCTTTTGACACTAGTAAGGGAACTAGGAACCTCCTCATATGGTTAACATCTCATAACTGTTATTAGTCCCCAACTGGCCTTTTCTAGAACATGGCATCTACATACTGTCCACATTTTCATGGTACAAAACAAAACAACGCCCCAAAAAAGTAGAGAATTTATAACAAGGTTGATTATTAAAATTTCATCTTAATGTGCTTATACTTCTATATCAGTGCCTGGCTCAGCCATCCTCAGAGAAGCTTCCTCCTGCAGCCGTTAGGAGCAAATTCAGAGGCCCACAGACAGGAAATATGCAAAGAGTGAAAGACTTTGGGACACTCACCCCTAAATGAGGTATCTCCATCAAATCCCTCCCCTCAGAGCTCAGGAAACTCTATGGAAGAGGAGGTGGAAGGAGCATAAGAGTCAGAGGGGATGGAGCCCACCAAGGAAATCAGGCCCCTAAACAAAGCATAGGTGACACATAGATACACTCACAGAGATTATAGCAGCATCCACATGACCTGTGAGGGTCTGCACCACAGGGGGCCTAGAGCTGAAAGGAGAAGCTGGTATAGATTACCATTTCTAAGCCAGAAGCTATCAGTTGACAGCCTCTTGTAAATGAGATATTAGTTTTCTCCAACAGATTCTCACAGGGGAGACAAACTGCTCCTAAGAGCAGGTCCCATGCCCAGAAACAGATGGCCAACATAAAATAAACTCACCTCCATCCTTGGAGGTTCTTTGTCTCAATTTTCAGTCAGATAATGTTGTTGTTGTTTTTAACTGTTACAGTTCCTTGGTGTATTTACTTCGACTTCTAGTTTTGTGTTTTTATGGTAGTCCTGTGTGTGGCAATGTGGGTGTCTCTGTGACTATACATGTTTCTTGTGTTTTTCTTTAGATCTTTTTCTTCTGTTTTTTTTTTTTTTATCTTATTGCTATTTTTTTGTTTGTTTTCTCTTACTATCCTTAGATGGCTGTTTGTTTATTTAATGGGAGACAGAAAATTTATGGATCCAGATGGGAGAGAATATGGGAAGGAATTAGGAGGATGAGGGGGAGGGGAGCCATCATCAGAATATATTGTAGGAAAAAAACTCCAGTTTTCAATAAAAGAAAAATTAATTTTAAGTTCACCCCCCGAATGTTAGTATGAAAGGGGTGAGAAGAAAATGGAGCTGCATCCTCAGCATAATTATCAACACACACCCACTTCATCCCGTTTACTCACACACCAATTTCCTCATCAAAAATTTGAGTAGAAAATTAGTGGCAACAACTAGGGGAAGACACGTGCCTGTTAAAACATTTCATGCATATTTAGTTCAGGACAGATGTATAGTTATACTTTGGCTGTTACCATCCGGACTGTGGCGCCTACATATACTGGCCATACTCTCCACGGCACAGAAAATTAAATTGCGGAATTTCTAACAAAACCTAACATCTCAAGCCAACTGAGCAATATGAGAAGATTCCTACTGTCTTTGCTACAGTTCGAATAGTTTCCTCTTCCAGATTTTCAAGTTCATCATGTTGATAACTCATTTTGTTTCTACCTTGACCCTAGATTTGACATATAGAAACAAGTGTCTACTGGCAGAAATGTTAGCTCAGTGATTATTTTGTGTTAATAACTGTGTGTCGATAACAAGTAATTTATTGTGTACTGTCACTGGCCAAGAAATTCTATCTCTGAATATATGCTGCTAAATATAATTCTAATTTTCTGCATACATCAAGCTACAGGCTCTACGTAGTAAGCAAATAAGTTGATGCAGAGGGCTAGAAGGAGTAGACTGCAGTAAAAAGTAAAGTTCAGGCATGGCGAACAGCCATTGTGCATGACTGAGCAGACAAGGCAGAAAGAAGCTGGTGATAAACTGAAAATAAAACGTAAGAGATTACAAAATGGGGAAATATAGTTACAGTAGTTGACAGTAAAGAATAAACGATGAGACCCGATACCTCTTCTAACTTTCCAAATATGTATATGGTGCACTAAACAATGTGGGCCAAATTTCTAGATGACTGACACAGACGGGGGACAAAGCAAAGACTCCTGTCGTCACAGTGTTTCTATTCTTTCAGGTGGAGATCAATGTGTCTATTATACCCTGTTTTCAGTTCGTGTGAAGATAATAAACACCATTTATTAAAGGGTCCAGCCTCTGGGTGAGGGCAAGGGTTTCAGCCTGAAGAGCTGATTGGCGTGGAGGCACCACCAGGAGTCAGGGCCAGCGGCTAAACACTCCTTTATTCAGGAAGAGACAGCCGGTTATATGGCGGCCAATCAGGTTCCTCCACACCATCTCTGCGCTGACCAATGGATGTTCGTTTCTCCACAGTCAGGTCAGATACTTTCCTGGAAGCCGCCCCATGTAATGCGGGAAGCCCTAATGGCCCTTTGCCAGGAAGGCCCGCAAAAACATGACTTCACTGTATTCAGGTACCGTCTTGCTCCAAATCCCCCACACCCTGATTATCCCTCATCTCCAAGTCTCTGAAGAATTAATGAAGGGTTCCAGAGTGAGAGAGAGAAAAGTCAGGTCAAGATTGTAGGGTATGGATGTGTCTGATGCGTTGGACACACATCAAAGAAGGCATTGTGGCCAAGGAAAAAAATGAGAGAAAAAGCAGTAGAAATGCCCAGCAAACAATGGAGATCCAATAATCTGGCCCGTGGGTCTCAACCTTCCTAATGTTGTGATCCTCTAATACAGTTCCTCATGTTGCGGTGACTCCCAACCATAAAATTATTTTGTTGATACTTTGTAACTGTAATTTTACTACTGTTGTGAATCATAATGTAAATAGCTGAGATGCAAGGTATCTGATAAGCAACCCCTGTGGGGGTTGCAACCCACAGGTTGAAAACTGCTAATCTGAGCCATTCTATCAATTATAGCTTTTTACTGAAGATAAACAAGATGTAAGGCCTCTCTTAAAAGTATTCAGTGAGGGAAAGGTCATGGCAAGAGTCTTGCCTAGTAGGTGACATGGCTATCCTCTGCAATCCTTTGGTCTTGAGAGTTGTTTATGCCAATTGCACATCACTTTTCCTCCTGGAAGGACCCTCAAGCTAAAGAAATGGGACCTTTGTCAGAAAGTAGCATACCAGTGATCTCTATAGGGATGACAAAGTTTCTGAGGATTAACCTGTGGTTTGAGAAAGTAGATTTGCTCATACTCAGCCCCAAGAAAAGAGTGAGGGGTTAGGTAGAAGGGACCTTTGTGATCCCTTCTGTTACAAAAACTTCAGTTTGCACCAAAAAGACACATCATCTAAGTTTCAGAACGACAACCAACCCTAAGGCCTGGTCTCCTAAGAGGCTCAAACTGTAGTTAGTAGTGAAGATCTCTATTCCTTTGGAATGCTAGGAGCCTCTGTGGAACTCTTTATTCCTCTATTCAGAACAATAAAGATAAAAGAGATCAGACACTAATGAGGTATCAGACATGGTTAATATTCTGACATTATATTGCATACTTTTCATGAGGTTGTAGTACCTGTTTGATCACAGATCCTCAGTTTGTACAATTGTGCATACAACATACTAGAGTTAAAAACTCGAGGGAAGATAGGTCCATAGAGAGGGGAAGGAGGAAGAAGAGAGTCAAACTAGAAGGACATGATAATTACTTTTAATGTTGCTGCTGCTGCTGGTGCTGCTGCTGCTGAGACAAGGTAGCTAACAAAAGCTATTTAAGGAGGGGAGCGTTTGGCTCACAGTTTGAAGGTACAGCCATCATGATGGGGAAGAAATGGCATCAGGAGAAGGAAGCAGCCAGTTACAATGAGGTCCTAGTCAGAGAGCAGAGGTGAATGCTGGTGTTCAGCTTGCTTTCTTCTTTAGATTCAGGATGAGGCCACCAGTTGGTGGGATGGTGCTGGCCATGCTTAGATTTCCCACCTCAGTTAACCCAATCAAACTCCGCAGACATATTTAGAAGTCTCCTAGGAAATACTTGATCCAGTCAAGTTGATATAAATATTAATAATCATGAGATGATAAGGCAGGCTATAACAAAGTCAACGGTTCTGAGCTATAATGACATAACAACAAAAAGTGTGCACAGTCAAGGCAACTGTGCCCTTCTGAGGAAGCAAGCTGGAGGCTCCATATACTTCTCCTAGACTGGTGCTTTAGTTCAAAGTTTAGCTTCTCTGAACTGGCTCTTCAAACCTGAAGTAAAGGATGCTATTGGCCTTTGAAAGTCTACCGGATTTAGGTGACCAATGAAATGAACAAATCCTTATTATACTCTAGAGCAGAAATTCTCAACCTATGGGTCAACCTTTAGGGATTGAAAGATCTTTTCACCAGGGTCACCCAAGACCATCAGAAAACAGATATTCACACTACGATTCATAACAGTAGGAAAACTACAGTTATCAAGTAGCAATGAGAATAATTTTATGTTTGGGGGGTTTACCACAATATGAGGAACTGTATTTAAAGGGCCTCAGCATTAGGAAGGTTAGGACCACTGCTCTAGACACTAATGGAGATTTCTAAACATAAGGTCTTTAGATTAGATTAAGAACTGCTGTGAATAACATAAAAGAACCTGTTTACCTATGAACTTGCTATAACTTGAATTATCTATGAATTTTTATCATTTTGCCTTATTTCTCTTACTTCATATTAATCTTACAAGATAAGGAGTTCCATTATGACATGACATGTTGTATATACTATAGTATGGTTATATTCACCTGCTTTGCTTACTCTTTTTATTCATACCTTACCATGGTGAGAAATACCAAAACAACTGGTGGACTTCCATCTTCAATAATACATAGTTTTTAAAAATGTCTTCCATCTGCTCCTAGGTTGATAATAATGATGATACCAATAGCAAATAACAATCCTAGTAGTGAACAGTTATTTGGGTTCTTATTACATGATCCACTTTTGTCTTGACCATTTATGGGTTACATCTCAATTCATAGCAATATCCTTGTTAGTACTTCACCTCTATGGAGAAGATGTGCTAAGAAAAGAGATAAAGAAGGAACCACATGAGCAATGCTTTGAGAAAACAAGGAAAACTGATGACAGTGTGTACCTGGTGATGAGCCTAATGGTGTATTAATCTATTAAAATACAGCAATGGTCAAAGGTCAGGGACATTTAAAAAACTGATGCCCAGATTAGCAAGTAGAGTGGAAGCATTTTCCCATGCACATTCACATAGAGGCCACAACAGGACCTTGGTGGTTTCCTTTATAATTCTATGCCTTCTTGTCTTGAGACAGGGTCTGTCTCATAACTTCAGCTACATGTGTTGGACAGAAAGCTTTTCCTTGAATTCTGGGATTATAGGCACACATAGCTATGTTAGCTATTTTTAATAATTTTTTTTGTCCTTTGAGAATTTCATACATGTATATGATGTATTTTCACCACATCTAAACCCTACTTCCCTCTTCTGTCTCCCACAATATTTCCTGGACACAGCACCCCTTTAGACTTCATGGCCACTTTCTTTTTGAATTCTGTTGAATCCACTCAGTGCTGCCCATGTGTTCATGAGTGTGAAGCCATCCATTTTACATGCGTGCCTGGCTTTTTATGTGGATGCTGGAGAATTAAGCTCAGTCCTATGTTTGCAAAAATGTATCTTATGCTTGAGCCATCCCTCCAGCCCCATGGGGAAAACATTTGAGTCAGCAAAAACCTTGGCCATATCTAATTAATTCATACGCCGTTTTGAAGAATCTCATCTTTAAATGTAGACTAGACAGTATTCCAAATGTCTCATGAAAGGCTACTAATTTGTACCTTCTTATATCTATAATGCAATGCTTGACATACTACAGGAACTTAATAAATTCTTAGGACATTCAAATTATTACAGATTTAACAGGAGATTAACCATAACACCCACTGATATTTACTAAGGTCATGCTCAAACTTTTGTCATAAACTCCAGTCCCCAGAGTTGTTTTGCTAATGTGGTCAGAATATTCAAACCCATTCAGGTGCATGCTCATTTGGAAGCTGACAAGGAATGCTATGTAGTTCCAGCTCACAGATGCTCCACAGCACACACAGGCTTTGTTGGTTGTAAGCTCAGACCTGGCAGAGAGTCAATGACCTGCTTCCCATCCATCAGCTTCACAGAGGTTAGAGTATTAATGTTAATGGCCAGGTATGCTCAATTACCCACATGCTCTACCAGCATCTAGAAAAATGTCATAGTAGTGATAAATGAAACCTTTCTAGGTAGTTTGTAGTTTCTAATTACATTTTGAGTGTTGAATACATTTTCTCTCACTTCTGAAAGTAACATATTTCCTCACTTTCCTCCTCATAATAGCCCTTAAGAGTTCAGGTTGGCTCTGCTTTATGAGTGAGAAAACTGAGCATCAGAGGAACTAAATGCCTCACACAGTTTCACACAGCTAACTATCTCAGTTGGATTTGAACAGAAACAGGCTGTACAGATGCAAACAAGAGCCTAATATGAGATCACAAATGCTTTAATATGAGATAATGGATGCAAAGGACTAATTAACTTGATATTCTAGTTGACTTATTTTGCCACTAGGTAAGCCAAGTTTATGATGCTTCCAACAATAAATGATCCAATAACAAAGCCAAGAGAAATACATCCAGGTTAGAAAAGGGGCTAGGTTTATAGCCCTGGATGTTTGCAAAGAGTAAAATGGCACAGACCTCTGAAAAACTGCTAAGTCCATGGTATGAAGAAATGGCAAGATGAAGAGGCCAAGGGTTCCCCATGGTCTAGACAGGTCCTCTGGGATTTGCATTTCTGTGAATGGTTAACATATGTCAGTATGCAAAAGGGGCATTTGTTCCAAGCATGGTGAATAGTCACAGACAATGCTAAATAACCACATGATGTTTTAAATTAATGATGCATTTTCTTAAGCAGGATATGCAGGAGAAAATAAAGATACTCCCCCAAACAGAAGAGAGCTGTACATTCAAAATAATTTGAAATTTACGCAGGAAAAAAATAAACAGTATTTTTTGATGCCAGAGAAGAGTTGGTTAATGGATTGATGCACATTCATCTTAGTGCTGCTTTTTAAAATGATGTCTGAAAATGCTGTGTCCCAGAAATGCAGGGCCAAAGGGAATTCAAAATAATCAAGATAATTTTGGGATTGCCTATCACTTCTAAATTGCCCTGGGTCTCTCTGTCAGTATAAGATGCCTTTGAAAATGCTTTTGTTTCCACTGTACCAGTGAGCATTAATATTCTTGGCATCATAATTAGAAAAAGATGAAATAAACAATTCAAACAAAAGTTCAGCGTAACATATATACCTTAGAGAACGAACAGAATCAATTTGTACTTCCCAAAATATTTAAGGCAGCAACAGAATATGGTCACACACATACGTAAACATAATTGGAGTTTAGGCCCTTCTCTTCTGTTTAGTTGTGTGACCTTAGATGAGTCATTGAACCCACGAACACTAGGAGGCATGTGTAGAAGTTAATGCTAGTAATTGGGTTCAAAGAGTATAAAAAGCTATGTAAACATTAATAAAATCCATTTTCTGTTGGAGAGATGCTTTCTATTTAAGCAAAGTTAAGAGACTACACAGTGTGACATGGGCATTCCAAATGTGCCACAGAAATTCAGGAACACGCAAAAAGTTAATAGGAGAGGTTGAATTGAGAATTGTAGAAAAGAGCATTATTTCCCATAGAATGCAATATTGGTGAAAATGCCTATCAGATAGATGGTAGGCATTTAAGGTGGTTGAAATGAAGGTCCATGAATCAACATAATGGCATCTAAAACTACCAAGGAGGATTGAGAGTACGCACAGGCCATAGCAAACCCAGAATGCGAAAGTTTGGAGTTCATTCTCAATCAGAGAAATAACTCAATGAAGCGTGCATTAGAAGAATTAATCTGGGTGTTATGTAGAGTAACTTGGAAAACAGAAGTGTGGGAAGCATAGAAGGTAATTTAAGAAACTCCTGAAATATTCCAGACAAAAGGTGAGGACAAGCCTATAAGGTAGCAGGAAAGCAGAACGGGGAGGGGGTGGGGTGGGGAGTGGCCCACCGCAGTAAGAGTTGGAAGGAAAAAAAAGCTCAGAGCTAGGGGAGATAAATGAACCAGACAGCAAGTGATGGAAGCCCCCAGAAACGCCAGCTTTAGGAGAAGGCGACCAGTTTGGTTTTACCTGTACTAGTTTGGGGAATTAACAAAATTACCAGTCTTTCAGAAAACTTAAGAAAAATAAGGGTACTAAAGACAGAGCAATGAATGAAGTAAAAGAATTGACAAATGAAGTAAAAGAATTAAGCAGGTCATGAGGTATATACCTAATTGATAAGAGTCTTTCAGACACTCTGCTAGGACACCTGACCCTGTGACTCCTAAGTGGCAGGGGCCAGACTGAGTGACACGGCAGCACTGTAAGCTGTAAGAATCATGTGCAGCTTTTATCTTGGTCTCTTCATCACCTGACCTTAGCGCTGTGAATTAGCATGCCTGAAGTTATCCCCACCCCCTACCATGGCTGCCATGCTCTGAGAAGGGCCCCACGAGGCATGTGGAGAGGTGACACAGAGAAATAGCTGACCTAGTGCAGCTGTCCTGTGTATCCCACCCCAGGACTTGATGTCTGAGGGAAGTAACCTTCCACAGACCCCTATTCTCAATCAGCACCTGACTGCAAATCTGTGCAAAGACCCCATCCACCCCCAGAACCAAGAGACATAATTATAGACTTAAGTGGCAAGGGCCTCAGGTGATCTGTTAAGCAGACTCCCACCTCTCGTCAGAGAGACAGCTGGAAGACAGATGTGAACGCTTTGGTCTCCTCCCAAGACGTGTTCTCCAGTGTCTGAGGAAAGGCCTTAAATACTTAGATTTGATTTTTGTTTCTGAAATGGGTGAACAATGGCTATCTGGAGCAATATTTTATTCATAGATACAGGATAAAGCGAAAGGAGTGAGTGGGGTGGAAAGCCAAATGCATAAGCCGAAGGGATAAGTTCTACTCGGGGGCTTTGATCTTATCAGGTCTTATTTTTTGAAAGGAAATATTCAGAAAGGTAGGATTAGAATCCGAGGGTGGATTTTTGTATGAAATTAAATAGGAAGTGAAATACAAGGATAAGGAACTTTTATAAGAAGGAGTGGGGTCTGGAGAATGTCAGAGAGTATTGAAATCCATGCCTAATGAGTGCGAATTTACAATAAGCCTATCAGCGGCATTACGACTTATGATTCACTAATATTTGTATAAAAGAAGAGTTTCTGAGACTGATCAAGGATCACACCCAAGGAGAGGGAGAGGGAGGTCCTTTGGAGTCTCCGGTGGGCTGAGAGAGTGACAAATGAAGCCTATAGAGCACAGAGTAAGGCAGGTCTCAGTGTCAAGGGAAAGACAGGATCCATAGGAAGTGCAGAGTGTAAAAGAAATAGAGGATAAAGAGAAGGCCTAAGTGTTCACAGGATCTTTAGATGTTGAGCACAGCTTGTTCAAATGGCCTGGGACTCAATTTGTTTCAGATTCCAGATTTTGTTGGATTTGGGGATATTCTCACAAGTATAATGAGGTAACATCTCCAATCTAATCACAAAACTCATTTATGTTGTATATGCACCTTGCTAGCAGAACATGAGTAATTGTACTTTGAATATTTTTCTATGTGAAATACTTTATGGTATAAAATTCTTTATATGTAGTATCATATTAGGACTTGATTTTTTTTCAAGGTTTGGACTATTTGGGCCTGAAAAAATTTAAACTAGGGATGCTTAACCCATATTTTAAGAAAAGTAGGGGGTGTAGGAGAGAAAAAAGAAAACTATAGACTGAATGTCCCCCAAAATTCATGAATTGAAATGCACTCTACATTACTCGGTGTTAGCAGGCAGATGTGAACACACCATGAATGGGATTAGTCACATTTTAAACAGGAACAAGAGAATGATCAATTCATTTTCCCATCTTCTATATGAGGGGGCAGCAGAGGGACCAGCTTTAAAGCAGAGAGTCATTATAGGCACTGAACCTCTGGGCATCTTCATCTTGCCCATCACAGCCTCCAGAATCAGAAGAAACACACTGGTAATTTATAACTTCTCTGTTACCAGGTGTCAAGTTACAACCACACAGTAAGATCGGGGAGGGGGGGGGAAATGGCAACAGGAAGTGAAGCTATTACTGTAACAAATGCCAATTGCTGCGTCATATTTTTCTCACGTGGTTCCAAGATCTGCCCATAAGGGGCCTAGGCTGCAACAACTAGCCATTTGTTTTGCTTAATGTAAAGCAAAATGCTGTCCGCTATGAGAAGTCAGTTGCTATTCGTCGTCTGATAGGAGCCACTGACATGAGAGTTTGCTGGCCGCAGGGTCACTGAGGGAACCAATGAAGGCTACAGGGCATGTGATAAAATTTTCTTCTTGTGTTGGCTGGTTAAAGAGATGCCAGAGGACACGAGAAGAAAATGTCCCCTTCTCTCAGAAAGGCTGTTTGTGTCTATCAGTCATTCAGACAGGCTTTATAAGTATCTGGGCCACCCCCAGGGAGTGATCCCAACACAAAGTCATTCTTCAGGAAAGACCTAGCTACTGATTTCACTTTTCAGCCCACTCACACCAGCACCGGAAGGCTTCCTGAGCAACACTGACTAGATTTCTAACAAAAGCAGAAACTTCTTTCAAGTCACATTGAAGAGGTACTGTAGGATCTTAACGCTGACCACTGAGGTCAGGCCTGATCCAAACAGTCTCAATTACAGCTTTCGTTATCAAATATTTCAAGTCATCACTCTGACTTCCCCCTCCCCTTCAGAAATCTAAATGGAGTGCTCAGCACTGGTCATTGGCTCGCCAGGTCACCTGCTGGTAGCTGCAAGTTACTCTCATGTTGTTGAGCTCATGTTTGGCATTTTCTATCTGACCCTCCAGCTCAGGCAGAAAGTCTGTGTGTGTCTCATCTTCATGTATCACCCTGAAGTGAAGCGCGGTCTCCTCTGTGTTTACGAGGCTTCCAACATCTTGCTTTTTTCCCCCCTTAGCTAAGCTAACCTGGCTTCCCCTGCCGCTCTAGCCTCTCATTCAGACCTTTCAGCTACTGGATGATAAGGAGAGTTATCAGTGTCCTTTTCTACTAAAGCCTCAACTGGTCATTTCAACTTCAACTTCCAGTTACTCTTTCAGATCTTGGAACTGAGTCTTTTGTAACAAGTAAGCCCTTACTTTTGCTAACTATGCTTAACAGAGTTATTCAAGATCTTCTATCTCTTTTTAATCACAAGTGAGAAAGCTAACATGACACTTTCCCGATCTGTAATGAAGGAAAATAGAACACAGATACATGTGATTTCTCCCAAGTCACTACAAAAATCATAATTAGACTCTAGAATTTAGATCACTAGGCATTTAATAATAGGCAACATCTCTACAACATGAAAGGCAAACCTTAGGAAAGAGCCCTCCCCAGAGGAAGAGAAATCTTTCAGATATACATGGTGGCCCATGTCTTGAGGCCAGTATAGTTTAGACAAAATGGGTTCCAGGACACCTAGTACTAAATAGTGAAACCCTATCTCAAAAAAAGGCAGAAAAAAAAGAAATTATATTTTTTAATTTTTTAATTATTAGTTACATTTTATTAACTCTGTACCCCAGCTGTATCCCGCTCCTTCATTCCCTCCCAAACTGTCCCTCCCTTCCTCATCTCCTCCCTGCCACTTTCCAAGTCCACTGATTGGGAAGGACCTACCTCTTCCCCTTTCATCTGATCCTCTTTTATCAGGTATCTTCAGGACTGGCTGCAAAGTCCTCCTCTGTGGCCTAGCAGGACTGCTCCTCCCTTGGGGGGTGGGGAGGTCAAAGAGCCTGCCACTGAGTTCCTATCGGAAATAGTCCCTGTTCCCCTTCCTATGAAAAACCAATTGGTTACTGAGCTACCACGGGCTTCATCTGCGCAGAGGTTCTAGGTTATATCCATACATGGTCCTTGGTGGAGTGTCAGTCTCAGAAAAGACCCCTGTGCCCAGATATATTTGGTCTTTGTGGAGCTTCTATCCTTTCCACGTCATACAAACTCCCCCTTCTTTCATATGGTTCCCTGCACTTTGCTGAAGGTTCGGTTATGAGTCTTAGATTTTTGACAAAGAAGCCAAAACCATTCAATGGAAAAAAGACAGCATCTTCAACAAATGGTGCTGGTCCAACTGGATGTCTACATGCAGAAAAATGAAAATAGATCCATATTTATCACCCTGCACAAAACTAAAGTCCAAATGGATCAAGGACCTCAACATAAAACCAGATACTCTAAATCTGTTAGAAAAAAAAAAAAAGGGGGAAGAGCCTAGAACTCATTGGCACAGGAGACAACTTCCTGAACAGAACACCAACAGCACAGGTTCTAAGAGCAACAATCAATAAATGGGACCTCATGAAACTGAAAAGCTTCTGTAAAGCAAAAGACACTGTCGTCAGAACAAAACAACAGCCTACAGACTGGGAAAGAATCTTCACCAACCCTATATCTGACAGAGGGCTGATATCCAGCATATATAAAGAACTAAAGAAGTTAAAAGCAATAAATCAAGTAACCCAGTTAAGAAATGGGGTACTGGGGTATGGAGCTAAACAGAGAATTCTCTGTAGAGGAATATAGAATGACAGAGAAACACTTAAAGAGAAATTATATTTTACGTGAAAAGAAAAGTTGTTTTCTTTTTTTAAAGCAAAACACTGAATTTTATATACAATTCTTTACTTAACAGGAATTTACGTATCTGACAATATCAGGTCTCTTGAGCTCAGCAACAACCTTATCAAGAGAATTAACATTAGATTCAAGAAACTTGCTCAGGAGGAACATTGCTGTGCTGGTTAGTTTTCTGTCAACTTGACAGGAGATCCTATCATCTGGGAAGAGAGAATCTCAGTAAAGGAATGTACTTGCTTCGTATTGGCCTAGAGGCAAGACTGTTGGATATTTTCTTGATTGCTGATTGGAAGGTCTCAGCCCACTGGGGCAGTGACATCACTGGGCAGATGGTCCTGGGTTATACAAAAAGCAAACTGAGCAAGCCAGTAAACAGTGTTCTTCCATGGTCTCTGCTTCTGTTCTGGCCTTCTGTCTGAAGTTCCTCAGTGATGGAAGATAATGTGAAAGTGTTAAGAGCTCTTTCTTCAACAAGGTGCTTTTGGTCACGGTGTTTGTCGTAGCAATAGAAAGCAAACTAGATCAGACATCAATTTAATTTCCATGCAGTTCTAGCAAACTCAGTACCCTAGCTTGGTGCCCCAGTTTGCAGCAGGTTTCAGCCTACGAGACCATTAGAATTGAAGGAAGTATAAGATCACTAATGTCAGTAGTCATCTGATAATGAGAGCCAGAAATCCTAAAAGAAAGGGGAATGAAAAGAACTGCTACCTCTGAGTGTTGGGGTGAATAGCTCTAAAGATTGCAGCAGTAGCATTTCTTCAGCAGAACCATGTCACTGAGGCCCATTAGAATTACCTTAAGTAATGAGGCACAGATTAGAATATGCTTTACTTTCCATTATATAAAAGTCCCAAGGCTTAGGGAAAGCTAATTTTATGCTTCTGCCTCCTCCTTCTCTTCTTCCTTCTCCTTCTTCCTCTTGCTATTTTTGCTGTTGTTGTTTATACTGTATCGGTTCAGAGCTGGTCAGTGTTTAAGAGCATTGGTTGTTTTTCCAGAGGACTTGGATTCAATTCCCAGCACTCACAGAGCAGCTCACAACTGTAAGTTCAGTCCCAGGGGATATGATACCCTCCTCTGTGTATACTACATGTATGTGATGCAAATATGTGTGTTTATGTGTGTGTACATACATACATACACATATATTCAACCAAACCTTCATTAACATGAAATAAAAATAAATAAAATCTCAAAAATATGTTGTTTATTTTGTATAAAACTAAAATACAAACACAAATATACTTAACAGGTGCAATGAGATATAATATTTGAAATAGGACCTGTTTCTGAACATTTCAGTTTAATAAACCTCTAGTTAGCCCACATATAACACAAGAGAATCTTATAGGCCTGCCTCTTCCTCTCCTTCCTCCTCTTTCCTTTTCTTGCTACTTTTCTGTTCTATGGTTTATTCAGTTTACAGAGAAGTTAGATGGACTGTGAGGGGCAGCACAGAAAGCACAAATTCGGTCATGAGACTAGACTTTCTTTAAAAAGTTTAATTGAAATGTAATTGTATCGTGTTACTCTGTCCTCTTTACCTTCTAGTCTTTCTCATCTGCCCTAGACACCGTGCACCCTCTTGAAAAACATGCTCTTTTTCTTTGTTATTGTTACACACATAGACACACACACACACCATAAATACATAAATAAAGCTGGCTATGTCCTTTTAATATTACTTGTATGTATATGAGGTCACAGCTGACCATTTGGTTTTGGATAACCTTTTAGGGAGCTTATTCCTGGGGAGGACCATTTCTCCTGCTCTTAGCATCCCTCAATTGCCTGGAGTTCTTTGTCCGCAGGCAAAGCCATGTGAGAGGCCCCTTTCATGTGAGCATGTCTACTGCTGTTGTACTTCTTTGGGTCTTTTTTATTGCAAACGGAAGCTTCCCTGAATTGGGGTGGGGTGGGGTGAGGGTGACACTCATCTGTGGACATAAGGATAAGTATTTAGAGTGTACTTAGGAACCATGATGATTCAGTAAAAGGGTGTTAGTAGGCTCTCCTTGAAGATCTATGACCTCACTAGACCTAGGTAGTTGGCTAGGCATGATCTTGTATGTGGCATGACTTCCCTCATGTTTAGTGTGCCTTAAGTCCAATGAGAGAGCTGTTGTTTACCACCATTATTATACTTGGCATTATACCCTTAGGGGTATAATATACCACTACATATTATAAAATCCTAGACATGTGCTTTTCACTCTTTTACCTTCCTGACAAATTTGAGCTGATATTATTAAATGCTGCAGTACTCCGGGAATCACGCCATACTGCTTACTGTTTCGGGGCATAAGCACTGCAGCTGGTTGAAAACTAATCCCTTAATCATAGCATGTAAGTAATCTACCAGTTATGTAAGTAAGGTGTGACTGAGAAGGTGCCAAAAAGTAAAGTATGACTTTTATCCCTACGTAAATATTATCCTAGCTATCAAAGGATCCAAAATATTTATTTCAAACAACATGATCATTGAAACTATATTTCCAAAATATTTCTTTCGAACTAATTTTTGTGGAAGTTTAAAAAATAAAAATTATTAACACATATTACTCGTACCAGTTAATGGAATGCACTGTGACAATTCTGAAGAAATTTTTGAAATCATTACGATACTATTTGAAATTTATATAAATTGAAATTTTTGAGGCTTTGACTTTGTCTAAAATTAAAGACTCAGAGAAATGCCTAGCAAATAGGATAATCACCTGAAGATTAATATTGTCTCTGAAAATAAAGTATATTCATAAGAGAATGAGATTGATTTTCTTGTTTGGCTCAAGTTGTATCATAAGGTAAACACGGAAGTTCTAAATTATTTCAAGCCATTGTAATATTGCTGAGATACTCATTTAGTTCCAACATAATATTTTCTGTCTGGGTATATATAAAAACTGTGAATGCAGGCATGTTTTAAATTTACTTCATATACTTTTAATTACTTTTTCACATGGTAATATAGTATGAAATAGTCAGATGGCCTGAAGCTTATTATAAATAGTTGTGTGTCATGAAATAACATTTTGAAATCACAAGTAGCTATGGAACTTACTGATTTTCAGGATAATTGCTTTCTAATCATAAGGAATAATAATCACAAAAATTAAATTGCTAACATTGATTGCATAGAGTGGGTCATGCTCCGTGCCTACCAGAGTACTGCAGCATTCAATAATGTTAGCTCAAAGGTTGTCAGGAAGATAAATGAGTTAAAAAGACACATGCCTGAGACTTTTGCTCAGTGCCTATTTTACAGAAAACATTCAACAAATAAGCCGTGTAGTTTTAATTACCCTCAGAAGAAAATTTAAGCTTAAAAAGTAATTTTCCATAGGGTCATGGATCTGCAGGGTCCTTTACCTTAGTAATTAATGTTATTTTCATATTTTATCTACAGTTGGTTAGGCTAAGAACATCCTGGAAGAGAATTTGCTACTGAAACACCAATCACCACCCACAGCTCTCAGCACAGGTGTGCACCAGTGTTGGTTAAACACCCAAAGTTCTTCAACTGCTGTTCACTGTTTAGCCACCAGGGTAACTCATTCTCCACCTTTGAATTGAACTGATGCGTTCTGAATTCTTCCTGTTAATAAAAAAGGTAAAAATTAAAATTGTGCAGAATAAAACTATTTTGCTTAAATATTTTTAAGCTATAGAAGTAGTAAATGAATTGATTACCATGAAAATTCATTTCATCTCTGCATGTTGATATTCATCCCTAGCTATCATACCCAGTTCTCATTTTCTTCCACCAAGGAAGCGTCTCTTTTGTGCATTTGCTATGACTCCTTTCAGACTTCTTCTGAGTGCTAAACTATATGTATTTATGAGTATGTTTTTAGCTATAAAAATAGTTTTTTTTCCTACTTATGGTATGTCTAGTACTGTATAAATTTATATGTATACAACTATAATGAATCCAATTACTACATCATAGATGTCTCTATGCTGCCTTCTTACTGCTTCATTTACTGGCACAGCCATATCTAATGGGAACATCAAAAGTCATAAAGCCAGCACAACTGCTTGACAAAGATCCAGCAAAGCTGAGCCATATGACGCAATCACTGTCATGCTTTCCTTCACTTTTGGTCTTGATCTCCACATGTTGCATGCTTGGGGGGGGTTACTATTGTCCAACTTGGAGATATTGAATTTATGGCAAATTTCTTATGAACATTTATGCCTTCTCCCAGGACTACTGCATCTGAGCTTCCTCAGGAATGTCCTAAACATGTCACCCCTCCACTCTTAGGGAGATATTCTTATCTGGCCTCCTTGAAGGTCTTCCTTACACCCTGACGGTTGTGGTTCAAATAAAGATGCCAGAGATCTAGTGAGGCTCCAACTACAAGATACTCTTGCCACATCTACCCCTGATCTTACTCAGGAACAAGATAAAATCAGAGCAAAGTAAACTTAAAAAGATAAAGAAGGTTTGGTGGACTAGAGATGTTCTAGAAAATCAGATTAAATGCCTCTTCCTACAACTGATGGACAAATAATAGTATGAATAAATAATAAAGGAATGAAGTATTAAGAACCCCTTTCTTAGAAAAGTTAGCTCATGCAGGACCACCCTGGTATGGTAGGACCAAGGGACAAAAGAATACCAAGATTAGACATAAACAAATTCTACAAGACATAAACATTGTATTATGCCAGAATTGAAAAATAACTCCAGCAGCTTTGGCATGAAGAGTTCCTTGGGCCTAATGACAGTTGGCACTCTGACCATTAAAAGTTGGTAATCCACCGCTTGGCACATGACGATCTGCCCAGGCTTGCTTGGCGATCTTCTTGCTGTCTAATGCTGTTGAAACTGCAAGATTCTTAAAAGTTGGGTTGTGGGCTTGACGGTGGAAAACGATTGTAAAATATAGTTCTGTTCTGTCATGGTTTATCAATGGTGACTAAACCTACAGCCAAGCAGTTAAAACACATGACCAGAGACAAAAAAAAAAAAAGACATGATCTGTGTTTTAGAACAACATGAATTTAACCCTGTCTATTGAGTTCTGTATAAATAAATAAGCACTAAGATTGCCAGTCAGTCAAGCTGCAACACTCCCCTTGACCCCTGTGCCTGCCTCACTCGTATTTCCTCTATAGGACCTGGCCACAGCCGGGGTAGTGATGAAATGTAACACATCATTCCTTTTTTAGACACCCTGTAGCTTATTTGTGAGTTTGCCTACTTGATAACCTCAGAGTTTTTGCAACATTTACTTCTACAAACAATATTGCTCATACACATTTCCCCTTCTACCCATGAAAGTGTTTCTCTAGAGTGGCTTCTGGGAGGAGAAACTGCAGGGTTGTTCATAGATAGCTGCTTAAAAACATGCAACAGCCCAATCTTTGGGTCTTTAATAGCCACGTGAGATCATTACTCCTACATGCTCACCCACAATATCAGCATATTTACATGACTTTTCAGAAAACAGATTAATATTTCATCGCTCTTTATCTTTGATGCTATGACACTTCATGTGTTCTTCACCTTTATACCTAATGAGTTGTTCTGGTTGTTAGTATATTATAAACTTTCATTATTCTTAATATTTTTTTATGTCTGCAGCAGATATTTGTCTTTCTAACTTGTCTCACCTGTAACTATTTTTTTTAATGACATCATATTTGTTAATATTTTCCTTTTAGGTTTTGGCCCCTTTATGATTTGTTCAAGATTACTTAACCTGCCAATTTCCTAAGATTTATCACTATGCCTTCTGCTAATTTTTATCTTTGGTTGTTTTAAACACCAGTGCAATCTCACCAAGAGCGGGTCTGATGGCACACGTAGGACCTAATCCTCTGACTATACTAACTGCACAATGCAGTACTAATAACTACACATATGATGTTGTACAGCAATTCTCTAGAGATTAAACATCTTCCATATCTGACACTTTACACCCATTGAACAATCACTCCTCACAGGCCCAGGAGTTCCATGATTTTATTTCTGTATTTTATTATTCTGGATACTTCATATCATGAGGCATTTATCCTTTTGTGAGTGGCTTACATTATTCCTTTAGGCTGTTTTATCTTTTCCAAACACATGCCAAGTTTAATAGCGTCCTACTATAACATCAGTGAAGTCTCACCAAGAGCAGATATGATGGTGGTGAAACAGCCACACAAATGAAAAAGCCACAAACCCGAAGCTGCTAACTAGACACTCTTCCATTTTACCGCAGACCCCAATTATCAATGCGCTCTGAGCTTTAACCTGACTGTATCTCCTGCTCAGAGTTAATTATTTCCCTTCTTCAGCTTAAAATAAATGAGTTGTAAATCCTTAGTGGTCAAAAAGAAATCTAATTAGAAGAAGACAAAGGAACAAGGTAAGAAAAACCATTTTCACTGCTACTTTAGCTAAACCGAGAAAGCCACCTTGCCCTCAGTTCTTCAGGACTGAAAAAACCCCAATTAGTTGAAAACAAAATTTATTTGTTATTATGCTCTGCTTTATATTTAAGGTTTAATATTTATAAACTAAATTATAATTTGCTACATCCCTACTAATAAAACTATAGCTTGCAAACAAGTATTTAAGTGGTGAAAGTGTCCATCAATCTTCACGACAAAGTTAATGTATTTTGCATATTTATAACATTGATCTCATAATGAGTAAAAGACAAGTAAGGCATTTTTGACTGAAAGCTTCAAATTCCTAAAATTCACCCCTACCATGCCTTGCTCTTTTCATCTTCCCTCCTAGGCAGATACTTTCTGTTATATCCTCTGTATTATCCATTACTCTGTTTTAGCATTGGTCATGTTAGGGTCCATCAAATAAAAAAAAAACTATCCATTTTCCAAGTTTTTAGTTGCTGTCTTCGGTCTTGAGCTATCTGGCCCTGGCCTAGAAACATGATGCTAAGTGAAATGAGAGCACTGCTTCTCTCAGTGTTAAGATTTTCCCAGAATCCCTTGGCAGTTGAATGGTGCTCACTTCCTCAGCTGCTCTGCCAGCTGCTGCTCTCCAGGTACTCCGCAACCTCCTGGTTCATCTTTAACTCACTCTCCAGCATGCCCTTCTCCCTCTCACACTTCATTCTGTCTTTCCTCTACCATTCAAAGTCACCTTCCAGATGGCAAAAAGAAAGACTCCTTAACTAAGTAAATAGGTAGTATTTATACACTAAAAGTGTTCACATCAACCACTTTCTATCAGAAAAATAAAAAGTACACGATTCTCTTCATAATGCACAGGTACAAAAGCATTTTAAAACAAGCCGCATCACAATGTGTTAACAATGTCAATGTGTTAACTAAATAATCTAGAAATCAGTGATGGAGGGAATTTCTACAGATTGTGGATTATGATATATGTCCTAGAGAAGGAACCAATAACAAGAGTCCAGTTTGCCCCTGTTTGATCACTTCCAGGGAGGAGCAGCTTGCCTTTTTATTATAAACTCGCTTCAGGGGTAGTTAAATCCATTTACTCAAGGGCATTTCCTCATGAGACGTGAAAATGTTCTTTATAAATTTTCAACTGCCTGGCACAACACCAGGAAATCTGTCTTCATGAGATAATCTATGAGTACTTGAAATCCCTCCAGCACCAGTGGTCCTTTCAATCTCCACTATAAGCACGCACATCCACTCTCTCTTGTGGTACCATCTGGATTATGACATGTTGTGTCCTCATACCCAAAAGATTGGTTAGAACATTCCAGTTTCTAGATTAATGATGCCAACTCCTAAATGTTTATCATGAAGTTAGATAACAGCTACAGTACTGTTTTTGTCCATTGATATCTTTGCTTTTCTTTAAATAAATAAATAATCTAGAAGGTACAACAGAAAGTGTTACCAGGAAAGACATAAAATTAAAATTGGAACAAGTGGGAGAGTTTCTGAAAGATACATGTAAAAGCCTGAAATCAGATGAATCATAGATGATTGTGTCTCACTATATTCATATGTTGACATCCTAACCTTCAAGATACTAGAAGTTGGGACTTTTTTGGTGAATAAATTAAAAAGGGACTCTTGTATAAAACTCTGTTCTTTCTACTCTGTGAAGATATAGTAGGAAGATGGCAATGAATGGAAGATGACGTAGGCTTTCATCAGAAAGCACTCACACCAGTGTCTTGATCTAGGAGTTCTCAGTCTCCACAACTGGAGTACACATTTTGTTGGAAGGACCCTGCTGTTTGAAGTTGTGGTCCTCCCAGTCCAGGTAGCCATTCTGAGGTTTGCATTAAGGTGCAGGACTCCCTCTCCCCAGAATCCTGCCTTCTGCCTAGACATAGACACCCCTAACTACATTTGATACATGGCCTTTGACACAGCTCCCTGCTAGCTCTTCCCTCCCTGCACCTATATGATAATTAGGTACTATGTTTTCTTTCCTTTGATAGTAGTCTGCTGTTTATTGCAAATCAAGCATCTTTGAAGTATCTAGTCTTAACCAAGTATGTACACCTATCCACACACTCCCCAAGGTATTCCCTGGAATTAAAGTTGAACTAGCTCCCTGAAGTGGTTCCTGCTCTCTGGCCTTTCCAGCCTTGTGCCTCTTCTCATGCCCCTCCTGACTTCATGGGCTGGTAAAGCCTCCCAGACAGGGAGAGAACCACACATTTACGTTTTCATGAATTACAGAGTCTATTCTAGCTTTACATAGCATCCAAATGTAATAAGACAATAAGGAGACAGAGGGAGGGGAGAATAAATGAATGAGAGTACTTGTGTGCAAGTGTATGTGTGTGTATAAAAACAAGCATAATTTCCTATCTTTGAGGACTTGTGATACATACATAGTAAAGAAAGACACAGGAATGGCTAGAAGCAGATAGAAAGGCAAAAATGCAGGTAACAGAAAACCCTAACTACACCCTTTTAGCAAATTTGAAAAGACTAAGGGGATTGGAAGGAAAAATAATAGTAGTGAACACACATACTCTGTCATCTGGGGAGGGAGAAAGAGAGCATTATGAACCTATACATTGAGACTAGCCTTGAACACTTCTATTTCATAGGGTGTTTAGAGGCAGAACAGGAAATACAACTTACAATCTTAGGAGCGCATTTTCAATAGTGTAGGCAGAACACCACTTGTTACATATAAATACTAAACAAATCTCAGCATGTCATTGGAAACCCAGCATGGCCTTTAAAGCCAATTCTCATACCAGCAGCATCAAATAGATCACCACCATATCTCTGGGGCAAACCCAAAGTTCTTGGTTGGCCTCAATTGGAAAAGATCTTCAACAACCCTACATCTAACAGAGGGCTAATGTCTAGAATATATAAAGAACTCAAGAAGTTAAACAGCAACAAACAAAACAATCCAATTTAAAAATGGGGTAAAGGGCTAAACAGAAAATTCTCAACAGAGGAATCTTGAATGGTAGAGAAACACTTAAGAAATGTTCAACATCCTCAGGCATCAGATAAATGCAAATCAGAATGACTCTGAGATTTCATCTTACACCGATTAGAATGGATAAGATATAAAACTCAAGTGACAACACATGGTGGAGAGGATGTGGGGAAAGGGGAACCCTCTTCCATTGCTAGTGGGAGTGTAAACTTATATAACCATTTTGGAAATCTATCTGGCACTTTTTCAAAAAATTGGGAATAGTGCTACCTCAAGATTCAGCTTTACCACTTCTGGGCATGTAAAGACGCGCTACCATTCATCAAGAACATTTGCTCATCTATGCTCACATCAGCTTTATTAGTAAAAACCAGAATCTGGAAACAACCTAGATGTCCCTCAACAAAAGGATGGATACAGAAATTGTGGTACATTTACACAACAGAATACTACTCAGCTATTAAAAACAAGGAAATCATGAAATTTACAGGCAAATGGATGGAACTAGAAAAGATCATCCTGAGTGAGGTAACCCAGAACCAGGAAGACACTCATGGTATATACTCACTTATAAGTGGATATTAGCTATATAATATAGTATAAAGATAAAGTCTGCAGACCTAAAGAAGCTAAACAACAAGGGAGACCCTAGGGAGGATGCTTAAATATCATTCAGAATAGCAAATTGGAGAGACACCAGAAGGGGTGGAAGGGAGGGAATAGGATGGGAGGTTGCCACAGAGGTCCTCTGAAAGGCTGCACCCAGCAGGGAATTGAAGCAGATGCTGAAACTCACAGTCAAAGTTTGGGCAGAACATAGGGAGTCCTATGGAAGAAGAAGGTGGAGGGATAAAAGGAGCTGGAGAGGACAGGAGCTCCACAAGACAAAAATATCTGGGCGGGAGGGAGGGTGCTGCAGAGACTAATGCAACCAAGGACCATGCATGAGAGAACCTAGACTCCTGCTCAGATGTATCCCATAGGCAAGTCAGTCAGAGTAAGGGGAGCAGGGGTGGTCTCTGACATGAACTCACTTGGCTGCTCTTTGATCACTTTCCCCTTGTGATGCAGCCTTGCCAGGCCACAGAGGAAGAGGATCCAGGCAGCCCTGATGAGACCTGATAAGCTAGGGTCAGATAGCAGGGGAGGAGGACTTTCCCTTTCAGTGGACTTGGGAAAGGGGATAAGGTGGAAGAGGGAGGTCAGGTGGAACTCAGAGGAGATGAGGGGTGGGGCTACAATCGGGATATACAATTAATAAATTGTAAAAAGTAAAAATTAAACAAAACAATAACAAAATAACAACAAAAACAACAACAACAACAACAACAAAAAAGAGATTCCTAAAAGCTTAAGGAAATTTCCCAGGCTGCTGACAGTGGCAGCGATGTTTCTCTGTCTCCTCATGTGGAAAGAGAGAAGTATGTCGGTTAAAAGTATGAGAAATAATAGACAAAATATTATATGGGGAAAAAAGGCAGGAAAGTAAAGGACAGTCGTAAAGGCCCATTCAGGCAATGTACAAGCTAAAACAAAAGTAAAATAATCAAGATACAAAAGTGCAAATTTTATTAAAATTAAATAAACAAAAAAATAGCAGCATTTCTTTCTAGTCTTTACTAACACACACCTCTCCTCCCATCTCAGATCCCCTTGGTTTTTTGCTGCTGGCTCTGCAGATAGATGTATAGATGAGGCTATCAGTCTCAGAAACTAAAACAAGCTGCGATGCCCTGTCCTTCCTGAGAGGTGTTTCTGCTATTTAGGGCCTAGATTTTGGTAGGAGTTTTCTAGTATGCTGGCTCCCCTCCTCCAACATGAAAGTTAAAACTGGTGTGCTGCTAATCATACTGTCCACAAAGAACTTTCTGAATCCGAGGCACTGGCAGTGGGGGTTGGGGCCAATCAAATGTGTACCAGGCTGTACTTACCTTTGCTGCTGGGATCCCGGCACCCCTGTTTTTTTCAACAGCTCCCTCAGTTCTTGCATCTGTCAGTAAGACTGTGTACTCTCTCTACTTTCTTATGTTGTTGCTTATTAGGTAGCAGGGTTAGCTCGTTAACGGTAGTTATCCTGAGGTATACTGAAGAGCTCAGGAGAATCTCTGCTTCAGACTCCAGAACTATTTGTACTTCCTCCAGAGTCCCTTCTGCCACCAGGCTCTTCATTTTCTCTGTTCATGGTGACCACAGCCCTGGTCCATTTCCATTGTCCACTCAGCCTGTCCCCAGCTCAAGCTGTTTATCTGTCCATGGCCAGGAAGCACAGGCTCCTCCCTTGTGACTGTGGATGCCAGCCTTATGTGGGTAGCATGTACATAGAAGGAGCATTGGCAGCTGCTCCTGCCTCTCTGTAAGCTGTTTTTTTTAATAGTGTCATATTATATATCTTCTAGACCATAACAAAATAAAATTATATATTTAACAAGAACAGAAAATATGCAAACACATGAGAGCAAAACAATATGCTCCTAAATTGTTAATAAGTAACTTAATAAATTAATTAAAATTATATTTAAAAACTTGTAGAAATAATAATAAATAACAATATCATGTATCGGCGGGACATCGCTAAGGCATTTGTGTGAAGGAAGTTTATAGCAATAAATGGACACATTCACTAGAAAAAAGCACCAAACACACATTATGACCATGTACATCAAGACCTCAGTAAAACAAGAATAAAGCAACCGCCAAGTTAGCAGAAGGAAAGCACAATAAAATCATTGAGACACGATAATAACAGAACCAAAAAAACTATACCAGAGATCAGTATTATCAAAAAATAATTGTTTTGAAATGATCCAAAAGCATTGACAAATATTTAGGTGTACTAACTATGAAAAAAGATAAAAATGAGGAATTATAACTAGTACCACATATATACAAAATATTAGTGAAAATTGCCATGATGCTCAAACAACCTTTTAATATATTCTCCCTTTCAAAACTCATCCCATTACCTGAGGGTTCTACTGATAGATTCTCCACAGTGCTTAAAGGATTAATTCTAATTCTGAAACATCTCCAAAATATTGAAATGAAAAGGAGCCAGCCATATTCCTTTGTCAGCATTATCTAAGTAGCAAACCACACACAGATACCATAAAGAAGAAAATCCACTAATTTTTATTCTTGATGAATGTAGATGAAAAACATATCAGTGGGGCACTAGTGTTCAGTAACACAGCAGGCTCATACTCTACAGCTGAGTGAGATCCATCCAGTGATTCAGGGATGGCTCATCACTGAGAACAGTAACATACACAAACAGAATTAGGGTCCAAAAATGTATGATTATTATTAACACGAAAAATAACATAAACAAAATTTAAAAATTCAATAAGATCTAACATCCATTCATATTTTTTGTAAAGGCCTCAAAAATAGGTATCAAAGGAGCGTATCTCAACATCCTAAGGTATCTGTGAGAAACTCACACAACTGTACTGAATGAGGAAAAGCAGACAGTGTTTCTTCCTGTATCAGATATAAGATAGTGATATTCACTTTCATTAATTTTATTTAAAATAGTGTTGGAAGTCTCAGCAAGAACAAAAAGAGAAAGAAGTAAGAGGAATCTAAGATGGAAAAAAAAGATTATTTAATTTTATTTGTTGTGAAACCTAAATGTCATCAGTAAGCTGTTAGAAGTTATAAATGAATTCATCAAAGTACCTGGATACAAAATTAACATAAAAAGAAGGTTTGTAAAAACACACCCCAGTTTAAACGATCTTAAACAACCCTACTCATCATAGCTAAATAAAATAAAAATATTTAGGTATAAATTTAGCCAGAGAAGTAAAGTAACCCTAAAAAAAAAATTAGAAGACAGAAAGGAGCTGGGAGAAAGCCAGGGCTGAAAGCATTTGTTGTGCAACCAAGAGGACTTGAGTCCAATCCTCAGAACCCGGGTTAAAAAAAAAAGAGGCAGCTGTGGTAGCCCACACTTGTATTCCCAGGTCTGGGGAGGCAGAGACAAGCAGACTCCTGGGTCTTGCTGGCCAGGCAGCCTAACCCAGTTGATGAATTCCAGCCTAGTGGGAGAGCTGGTCTCAAAGCAAACCACATTGGATCTCTTCAGGAGCAACACTTAACTTCTTAGCTTCTAACCACTACATGCAAGCACATCCTTAAGGAATTTACAAAACACTTGTGAGGGTGAGCACAAGAAATTGGAAAAAAAAACAAACAACATTTCATGTTCATTGAAGTTAAAATCAATATTCTCAAAATGAGCATACTAACCATAGGGAGCTATAGATCTATACAGTTGATGCAATTTCTATCAAAATACGACTGAATTTCTTACCAGATATAGAAAACAGTCTTAACTTTCACATGGAAGACAAGACTCAGAATAGCCAATAGGATGATGAGCTGGATACATGGGATGGGGAGAGGAATTATAATAATATCTATTTCAAAGCATAATCTAAAACTACAATAACCCAACGATATTATGGCATACAAACACAGCAAAAATCCGTGGAACACAATAGAAAACCCGGAAGCTACTCACATTTGTCAGGTGACTTTTGACAAAGGTACCTAGAGCATATAGTGGAGGAGGGCTCATCTCTTTAGTAAGTAATTCCATAAAAATGGGTTAGATACATTCAGAGGAGTGACACTTGATCCCTTCCATTCAGCATACAAAACTTCCACTCGAGAGCTATCAAAACCTAAATGTAAAATTGGAAGCTATAAATTATTACAACAAAACATTTCAAGATAATGTACAGAAAAACATTTTCAGATTGGATCCTTAAACATGGGAACAAAAGTCAGAATTAACAAGTGGGATTGCATAAAACTGAGAAATCCTACAGAGCAAGGGAAATAAGAGAATGAAGACAAAACCGACAATTCGTCCAGAATACCAAAGACACTGAAAAGGCTGAGCCTGCATGTAAAAGTACAATTAAATTAAATAGACATTTCTTGAAAGATGACACACAAACTGCTAACAAGAATATGAAAAAATGCTCCATATTACTAATCACCATGAAAATGCAAATCAAAACCATAATGAGATATCATCTTGTCCTAGTGAGAATGAATACCATTATAAAGACAAAAGTAACAAATGCTGGCAAGAATGTGGACAAGGGAAACCTTTTATTATACACAGTTAGTGGGAATGTAAATTCATATTGCCATTTTGGAAGTCAGAATGGGCATTCTGAAAAAAAATATGTATATATATGAATTCTGGAAAAATTCTGCAAAATATATGTGTAATAAGATTCAACAATCCCAATTCCCAATACTGGGTGTATATCCAAAGGACACAAAATCATTATACCCCAAAGTTGTATTCCCATGTTCCTGCAGCACTATTCCCAACTGTTGAAACATGTAACCAGTGCAGATGTCTATAGTAAATGAGAAGATAAGGACAAGTCAATATACATAAAGGATAAAATAGTATTTATTCATAAAAGAGGGAAAGCCTATTACAGCCTGATGAATAGAACTGGACATCATTAGGTTGGGCGAAATAAGCCAGAACCAGAAAAGTCAAAGGCATGTTTTCTCCAGTATTTGTGGAACTATTGTTCCACAAATTTATTTATTTCCCTTGCTATGCAGGACTTCTCAATGCAATTTCGTTAAATTTCACTTTTGTTCTCTGTGTTTGGGGATCTAATGGTCTCAAAGAAAAAGCACACAGAATAGTGATTGTTACTGACTGGGAAAGGTAGGGAAAGACATGAAGAGGGAAAGATGTTCTACAATGGACTCCAAAAACACAGAGTAGGAATTCTTACAATTTTTTTATAGCAGCAGCAAGCCACTTGGAGATTAAGCTATACTCCAAAATGAGAAGAAAAGTGCAAAACTCTAAACTCTCAGTACATACAAATGACATACATGTGAAGATGTGGGCATTGTTGTTACCTTCACTTAATCATTATATAGTATGCATATGTACTGAGTTACAATAATGCCCTGGTCTTCCGTAAAGATGCATAGATATTATGTTACAATAAAGAAAATAATTGTGAGTTGTGTTTGTATGAAGACAGACTGCCAGCCAGCCAGCCAGCCCACTGCTGCTCACTGCGTCAACTTGCTGGCCCAGCTTCAGGTTGGCTTTTCTCACGTTGCGGAGTTTCTCCTCCTCTGTGTGCTCCCGGGTCTGCTGCTGGGCATCCTGAGCAGCCTGCACTGCTCTAGTTAAGTTTGCTGACTTCCTCATTTAGAGAGTGCTCCTCCTCAGTCAGGCTCCTGACCTGACTATGACAAAGCCAGCTTCGTTAGAGCCACCACTGGAAAATTGGCCATAACACCAAGCATGTCTGTCTTTAACAGGCTGACACACTCAGGAGGTATCTGATGTTATCAACAACCTAGCCAAACTCCTGACATACATTTCCAAACTCTACATTCACTTCTCACACATTGCAAAAAGGATCCATTATCTGCCATGGTGAGAAAGCAGAATATTCTGGTCAATAAAATTCAACATGTGTGCTACTCTCAGAAAATAACTATATCACTAAAGATAACTTCACTTTCCTTTCTGTATCCAGGGGAAATGTGCCGATCACGCCATGCCTCAGTGTCCCCAGAGCCTGGCCATAAAAGAAGGGTTCCAACAGACAGCACATGCAAAGGTAGAAGCTGGCTATCTGTCCCCTAGGGAGCAACACAAAGCCCTGCTGTTTAATCATCTGCCAAATCAGTTTCGTAGTGGAGATTAGTTGCTTATCAAATGTTTCACTCAGGCTCCTCCACACAGACAATCCATATGTAGATACAAATATTAAGACCACAGCTAACGTAAAGGCAGTTCTCAACCTGTGGGGTGGCATAGCTGATTATGATTCCTAACAGTAGCAAAATTATGGTAATGAAGTAGCAACGAAATAATTTTATGGTTGGGGTCACCAGAACGTGAGGAACTGCATTAAAGAGTCCCCAGCATAGGAAGGCTGAGAACCGCTGCCTTGACTGGAATTACGGTAGGCTAAACTCGGAATCATTATTTAAGCTGCAGGTTCAAACACATCTCAGCTCTCACTTTTTAGCAAGGCCCATCATGTTCGTTCTTGTTCCAAAATGGATGCTTACAGGTCCACTAAAACTGTTTTGCTGTGTTGGGTTTCAGAGGCAGTGGTAGTTCGTTTGGTGGGTTAAATTGGGTTCTGTACATTCACACAGGAAATCTGAGTAGTAAAGGTACAGCTCACCAGACCCTTTACTTGATTCAGGTCCTGGCTCCTTTCACTGTAAAATTGCAGGCCACTGTATTAATTAACTTAACAAAGTATACTTCTGATACTCACACCTCATTTGCGAGAATTCAGGCATCTACGCCTTCCTAACACCACAGAAAAAGTACCCTGTGCTCTGCTGCACACTTCCCCTTCTCTGACTTCACCAATATTGTTTCCAGGTCATTGATTTTCTTTTTCAACTCAGAACATTCATCTTCCAGTTTCCGCCCCCTGGCAGTCAGCTCAGAATTTATCTCCTCTTCTTCCTCAACCCGCCCAGATAACTCCTTGACTCTGGCCTCCAGCTGCATCTTGGATTTAATCAGCGACTCACACTGCTCCTCAGCATTTACCAGGGTCTCTTGCTCCTGCCATGATGAGGAGAAAATTGGTGCCAACAGCTGGAAGTAATTTATCAGCTGGGTGAAAATGCTGCCTAACACAAAGCAAGGAGATAATTGCCTGCCCTCTGCCCAGGACTTTTACCTACCTTTCCCAGGCAGCTGAAATAATATTCCTAGATCGTTGATCCTGTTGTTAAAAAGTAGAGGAGATGCGTGTGTTTGGAGGAGCCTTCCATCTTCCGGGCCCCTTCAGTAGATTAGGTGACCTCTTCTAAGGCACTTAATAGAGTCCTTGTGGCCTAAAGATTCTGACACTCCTCCAAACATCAGTGTCATGCTGCTTAAATCACAGCTTCAGGACGAATCAGTGTGGGCACATATTTGAAGCTGATGCCTGCTGAGGATACAGTCTTTTAACCAAGTGTTATTCCCATAGAGAGTAGAATATTTGTGGCATTATCATAAATGCAGCAATTCACTTGCCCAATGTATATTACTTAATTGAGCTGAGGTGTGTATTTTTATGCAGAGGTGAATTTCAAATGCATAAGGTCACCTACAAGTCACTTACCTATATTTCATTATTATTTCCACTTAAAATCCTTGCCTTGAAGATTCTGCCAGCAGCAAATGCCACAAGCTACAGATACACATAGAACATGGAATACAGTTTTTGTTTTGTTTTGTTTTTTAAATTCTTTCCCATGCTTTGGTTGCTAAGCTCATGGAGTGATCCATTGTTCCCATGGTTGGAGACAAAATTAAAAATAAAGAGGCACCTTTAACAAACTATGTTTTATTTACATGTGTTTGGTATATGCATATGTGAGTGCAAAAGATAACGGAGGCTTCAAATCCTTCCAGAGCTGATCTTACAGGCAGTTGTAAAGTACCCTATGAGAAAGCTGAAAACTGAACCTAGATTCTCTACAGTCTCAATATAGTTCTTTTTCGAACTGAGCCGTCTCTTTAGCCTACCTCCCCACCCCACCCCCACCATGGACTTTTTTGTTAGCAAGGACCTTTTTCCTAACTTTGAGTCTCTAAGTGACCTCTTTAGAGGTTGTCCTTTGTTTGTTTCTCTGCTGCTGTGATCAAACACCCTGACCAAAAGCAATTCGCTATTGTTTTATGTTATATATGATAGGACATTATTGAGGCAAGCCATGGCAAGAGCCCAGAGCAGAAACAATGGGAGAATGCAGATTATTGGTTTTCTCAGCTTGCTTTATTTATACAAGGACTACCTGCCTAGTGTGGCAGTGCCTCAGGTGGGATGCCCTCCCCCAGCACGCACACACACACATACACACACACACACACACACACATGAAATCAATTATTAATCAAGGACACACTCCACAGTTATGCACCCTGGCCAACTACCTGCCTAGGGTGGAAGTGACCACAGCGGAATGGCCCCCTACCCACCTCCATCAATCATCAATCAAGGACATACCTCAAAGTTATGCCCGTGGGCCAATCTGCTGGAGGTGATTCCTCAGCTGAGGTTACCTCTGTCCCAGGTGATTCCAGTTTGTGTCAAGTTGACAATGACAAAGCAGCACAGAGGGCAAATAAAACTTACTGTTTGTGAGTCAGTTCTCAAAGGTTCTTCGTGAGTGAGGGCTTGTAGCAATCTAACTTCACATTCATCTTCTATCTGCAATGCATCCATCCTCCAGCATATGCGAGGTGGAGAAATTTGGTGACTATCCTTGTGACTCACTCAAATGATGCTAACTGCTTAGACCAAGACCAGAATAAACTTTGAAACCCAGAGCTATTTACACCTTCAGGTAACAGGAGTATCCACTGCCACTAAGACCAAGAAGAGAAATGCTACACTGAAGATCACAGTCAAGATATTTGGGTTATCTTCTATGCAGTAAGAGCCTTCTAATGTATGGAAAACAGTGTTTGATTTTCGCTTTCCCCAGACTGATACACAGAACTACTGTCTGTTACATTTCATTCAGAATGTGTACAGAACCTGCACCTTAAAGATCCTTTCATCCAGAGACTCATACTCCAACCAAGTACCAGGCATGGAGATAACCTAGAACCCCTGCACAGATGTAGTCCATGGCAGTTCAGTGTCCAAGTGGGTTACATAGTAATGGGAAGAGGGACTGCCTCTGACATAAACTGATTGGCCTGATCTTTGATTATCTCCCCCTGAGGGGGGAGCAGCCTTACCAGGCCACAGAAGATGACAATGCAGCCACTCCTGATGTGATCTGATAGATTAAGATCAGAGAGAAGGAGAGGAGGACCTCCCCTATCAGTGGAATTGGGGAGGGGCATGCGTGAAGAAAGGGGAGGGAGGGTGGGACTGGGAGAGGAGGAGGGAGGGGCTTATGGGGGGAATACAAAGTGAATAAAGTGTAATTAATAAAATAAAATTAAATTTAAAAAAAGATCCTTTCATCAAACATGATTGGGAGTTTTAGGGGTCTGCTTGTAGTTTAATTGTAGGAAGATTTAGCCAATGAAATTGTCCTCTTATAAACTCTTGATGTTAACTGGAATGGATTCATTTAGCTCCGTTGGTATTTAGAATAAGAGAAAAAATTGCAAAAAAAAAATTCTTGTTCCACTTGGTGTTTAACCATGTCTCTTTTAATAAATTTTGAAATGCTTCATAACCTTGTCAGCCTTTTTCTCATAGTTATAATTTGCATGCATCTCAGTCTTCATGGAGCTTGTTCTGGAATTTGCCTCTGTTTTCCATGCCTCCCTCAATGATCTATCCCATGATTTTACTTACTGTGCTTTTGTACAAGAAGCATTTGTGTCTGTCCTTCATACCACTTGGACTGCACAAGCCATTCTCCATTGACAGGAAAAAGCATAGAGGCTGAGTGGCTAGGCCTCACCTAACACTGCCTCATCTTGAAGGTCAAATGTGTTATCAATTATGATTTTTTTTATAGTATGTGTCAATTGGATATGGACCAGGACCCAGGGATTTGAGTTTTTAAACAAGCATCTCAATTAATGTTAGTGCACACACACTAATATTCTAAAATTATGCTATGTTAAATACATCTTAGAAATGTGAGTACAGAGTCTAGTGAAAACTGAGGCCTGTTAGAAATTAGCAAATAGCAAAAATATAATTTTGGTCAGTGTAAGATGACAACAAATTTCTCTGTTTTCATAAAGCTTCTTTTATCACTTTTGTATAAGTTAGAGAATGTATAATAAAGGCAGATACGACTTTCTCCTGTCCTTTTGGGTTTGTTTTGTTTTGTTTTGTTTTGTTTTGTTTTTTGACTCACAGCAGTGCAGGAAGCCAGAGAGGAGTATGAGAGTGAATTCATCATGACGTGGACACGAATGACAAAATCGAGAGTGTAGAGTCTAGAACATACATATTACAAGTTTGAAATGGCCCTCATTGATTGGTAAGCAATATTTGTTTTTTAATAGTTAAAAACAATAGTTTTTAACTTTTGTCAGATACCAGTGTTTCATTCAGATCATATGTTCTGCTTAATAAAGAATATTCGACATAAGCATATTGTGGTTTCTTTCTCTCTTTTTCTTTCTTTCTCTCATAAATGAATTTGACACAAAGACAAGGTTAAGAACTGGTATTTATGAATTCAGTTCATTAGTAATCATGATTTGGACAAAGTTAGTAAGATAACAAACAAAACCTAAACCAAACCAACCAACCAAACAAACAAACAAACAAACAAAACCCCAGAAAAACAAAGCTCCCAGGAAATGCTTTCAGGGAGGGAAGTACTGCAATAATCCCGAGGAACTCAGGTAAGACTTTCTTGGAGGCAACTAAAATCCTGTTTGTCCCTCTGCTCATAGATGGTGAGTGAGATAAGATTTAAATTTAAATAAAGTCACTAAACAAACAAAACGAAACTGTGTTGTGCTTTTGCTTTCTGTGTTTGATGGCCATCTATGACATTTAAACGCACAGGCTTCGCTTCCTTTCTCCTGTCGACAGCTTCCTGCAGAAGCAGCAGCAACCTTGCTCTTCTTTGACTTTACTTTCCACTCTCCTGCCCCCGCCCCCACCTGAGATTCTTATTTCTCTAAGGCTTTCTGTTGTTGCTTCCTCTTTCTTTAGCCCAGCTGTCTTCTTCCCCACTCTCAGATTTAAAGAGGCTTCTGAATCCCAAAGGAGTGGAAGGAGGGCCTCATCCAAGGCTAGCTCTTCACACCTGCGAATGTCCTTATGTTCCTCTGGATAAAATGAATCTTGTTCTCGACTCAAGAGTAAACAAAGAAAAGCAAGTTCTGAGAGTACTGGGAGAGATGACTAGAATTGGAAAGCATTTTAGCGGGATGTCACACTTGTTTTTAAACTCTTTTATTTGGGGTATTTAAGCTTCTACCTCCCTTCCACCAAACCTTTAACCTTAGGTAAGAGAGAGAAGGTTAATGGGGAGAGGGGTCACAGACCCCTTTACTTCTTCCAGCTAATTAGGGCCGATGGGTTCTTTGGGGGCTCTATTACTCTCCATCAACAGCAAATGCAGCAAAGAGTCTCCTCCAAGCAGCTTCCTTGAAATTTTTTCTCTCAGTCTGTCTCCTCCAAGCCATCTCACCATCTCTTGTCTCTCCAAAGTGCCATACCTTCTCTTTCTGGGCTTTTGTATTTATATCCCTCAGACTCCTAGACCATGCCCCTCTCTGTGCTGCAGGAGGCAGGCTGTTGCCAGCAGGCAAAGATCAAATTGCCCTGGAGGAGGCAATTATCAACTGTGGACAAACTAAAGCCAAATTAAAATCCCACACTTGGGATTAAAACGAAAACACATTTATGTAACATAACAGAGCTTAAAACAAAACAACAACAAAAAAACCCTTCCATTACAGGGTGTAGAAATATAGTACAGTAGAAACTCCAGTGAAAATTCCTAGTAACGGGGATATAGAGCCTGAAACTGACTATCTTCAACAACCAAGCAAGGCTCCTAGCAGTGAGACTGCAACATCAACCCAGCCACAATCTGTTCTGCCTGCAAGACAAGCTACGGCAATGGTGGCCCAGAACTTGTGGGATTGGCCAACCTATGACTGGTCCAATTTGTGCCCTACACCATAAGAGAGAGCCCTCACCTGAAACTTCCTGGTTGACCAGAACCTAGATGCTGGACAGCGCAGAGCCCCAGGATAGAACCAAACACAACTGGAAAAAAAGTCAGTGAAATGATTCCTAATGATATTTTGTTATATTCGTAGATTGGCGCCTAGCTCAGTGGTCATCAGAAGGGTGTCATCTAGCAACCAATGGGAGTAGAGGCAGCCAAAATCTAGGTGGAGCCAGGGGAACCCTGCAGAAGAAAGGGAGGAGGGATTGTAGGAGCTAGAGAGGTTGAGGACAGCAAGAGAACACAGCCCACAGACCCAAGCAGGGCTCATAGGGGCTCACAGAAAGTGAGGTGACAAGCAGAGACCCTGTATGGGTCTGAGCTAGGTCCACTGCAATATAACTTATGGTTGTATAGCTTGGTGTTTTTGTGGGACTCCCAACAAGGGGAGTGGGGAGAGTCTTTGAGTCTTTTGGAGAAACTGCGGTGAGGATGTAATGTATGAAAGAAGAATAAAAGTTTTTTAAAAAAGGAGAAAAGATAGGTTTTTCAAAAATCCATCCATGCACAGAGAAAGATGTCAAATAGAAGACAAATGAGAGAATATGTGTGGAGGAAAAGCATCCCATACTTCAGAGAGATTTTGTTTGTTTCATTTTTTTTATCATAATTCAATGTCACCAGAATGTCTAAGGTTGATATACTCTAATTGGTAAGAAACACACAGGTAATGAACACTACAATTGTTTTTTTGTTTGTTTGTTTTTTATGCTGCTAATAAATATTTTCTAGAGATTTGGGAGAGAACAGCATAGAAACTCATTGAAAAGCACATATACTAAATCTAAACAGCAGAGATCTTCATAAATAAATCATCCCTAAACACTTTCTTATAATCTAAAATTGCAAAGCACATATAGAAGAAGCAGAGATCCGTGGATGAATACCTACAATAATAAATTTTACTAAAACCCTCAGAGTTTCAAA